>NC_092336.1:306566538-306886923 GCF_046630445.1 Rutidosis leptorrhynchoides | reverse complement strand
ACGTTTATAAAACGCGAATTCTGGTTCCAGTGTACATCCATCTATCTCGATCTCTTTCTCTATTATATTATTATTATTATTATTATTATTATTATTATTATTATTATTATTATTATTATTATTATTATTATTATTATTATTATTATTATTATTATTATTATTAAGATTAATATTATTATTAATCTTATTATTATTAATATTATTAATTAGTATTATACATAAAATACTACGACGAGGTCTTGAGCATGTCACTTTCAAAATGGTTTTCAAACGGGATAGAGCTAAGGAAATTATGGGTAATGTTCGGGGGTATATTTATGAATCAAACCTAGTGTTTATCATCTCCGTTACTTCTACGTACTATCCTACAATATTGAATCTCAATATTGATACGTAAGCACTCATATTTTATCTTTTATATATTAATTGTGTATCCATGTCTAGTGCTCGAGTATATATATTTATACATACGTGTATGCTAAATTTCGTCGTTAAACAGTTTATAATAGATCACGAATTAAATACATATATTACTGGTAAAATGTATATGATATACATGTTTTTGGAAAGCTGGTGAAAAATCAATAACTTTTCATTTAGATATCGAATAGTTTCGATGAACGGATTAAAAGATATGATCAACTGAATTATAATTGACGTTAATTGGAATTGCTTTTGAATCTGTAATTAATATTTAAACAACTTGTTTGTAATATTGATAAATTGGATTTTTGAGTATTACCAACCGAGTAAATGAATCCTTATATAAGGTACGTCTCGTTTTGTTGAACTATTGTCAAAATTGACTTTTTGAAATGACATTGGATAACTTTTGTATGTCGATCTCGAGCATTAGGATTGTGATACACTATGACCTGACCTAGCTTGATAGACGTTTATTGACCAACATATGTTCTCTAGGTTGAGATCTACGATTATTTGGTAATCCGAGTTTCGATCACATTTTGGTGAACGACTTTATATGCTGCTAAGGTGAGTTTCATTTGCTCCCTTTTTAAATGATTTTGCAATATATATTTTTGGGCTGAGAATTCATGCACTTTATTTTAAAAACAATGGACACAAGTACATACTAAATTCTATACTGAGTTTGAACCGAAAATCCCTTAGCTTTGGTAACTAGTAACTGCCAGTTATAAGAACTGGTGGGCGCGAGTAGTAGTATATGGATCCATAGGGCTTGATATCCCCGTCCGAGCTAGAGCACTAGCCTTTTAACGGACGTATGCTATTTGAGAAGCGTACACGTTGGTTTGTGTGTATTATTAAGATGATTATACAAAGGGTACAAATTATATATACGTTAAGTTTAGTTACCAGGGTGCTCAATCTTGTAGAATATTTTGATAAACGTTTCTGGATGAAATAACTGAAATCTTGTGATCCACCTTTATATACAGATTATACGAAACACTAAAACTATGAACTCACCAATCTTTGTGTTGACACTTGTTAGCATGTTTATTCTCAGGTTCCCTAGAAGTCTTCCGCTGTTTGATTATATGTTACACAAGTTATGTGCATGGAGTCTTACATGGCATATTTTTTTCAAGGAAACGTTGCATTCACCAAATCATCACCATGTATCTTATTTTGACTGCATTGTCAATGGAAGTACTATTGTAAACTATTATTTATGGTGATTGTCTATATGTAGAAATCATCAGATGTCGAAAACCTTTGATTTAAATATTCATTTATGGTGTGCCTTTTCAAAAGAATGCAATGTTTACAAAACGTATCATATAGAGGTCAAATACCTCGCAATGAAATCGATGAATGACGTGTTCGTCCATATGGATTTGGAGCGATCGTCACACTCGGATAGAGGTTATCAAATATGCATTAGAGCACATCATACCTAGATATTTAAAGAAACACACACATATAGTAAAGCATAATAAAGGTTTTTACCTAGAAAATAAGAATACCGATGAAACAATGAACACATTCATTACTTCAACCATATTTACATCCATCATGAAGATTCGGAACCCTGTATATTTATACTTTTATAGATATATATACGCAAACAATAAAAATAGATACTCACTCAAGCAAATAAGTATTAAAACATGTTCAACTCGTTTCATGTTTACCCTTTGATCATTTACCTTACAACACATATAGCTACATATGTATTAAACGATTAAAATAACAAAATTTAGGGTTTTTAATCATGTAGATAGTATCTTCAAAATTCGCTTGAAATATGGATACATCGATCTTAGATGAACGGTTTAACATAATACATCAGACATCACATATGTAAAACCTAATGATGGAAGGCACAAATAAAACATAAAAAATCGAGATTTGTCGAACTTAGTTGTGTAACAAAATACATCAGACATGAAATATGTAAAACCTAAAAATCGGTGCACAACATTAGAATTACTAACCCGCGAGTAGTTACATCTGATTTATGCGATTGATTTTTCAAATCGTGGTTGTGCATGCGATGGTAGTCGATTGAATGTCGTGATGCTTCTGCTACAATCGAAGGTCTTCTTGATTCCGCTACAATCGATGTTGTTAATCGATTGTAACAGGATGTGAGGCGATTTTAGATACGCGAATGGAATTGAAACTTCGCAAGAACCATCGTGTTTTGTTTTAGGGTATAAACCTCTAATTTGTTATAAGGGTATAATCCTTGTTAGATACTGCTTTTGAGATCGATTTTGGAAGAAGATGGAAGTAGAAGGAATGTAGGTGAGAGAGTTTTACCCTAATAATTTTGTGTGTATCTTTTCAAATGGAGTTTCCTTTTTTTGGCCCGCTTTTTTACTTGTTAAGGGTATTTTGGGAAGTCTTTTGAGAATGAAAATAGTTATAAGGTTATAGTTTGATCCAATGGTTATTAAGCAAAGGCAATGGAGATCATTTTTTTTTTTATCTAATGGTCTAGATTCAAAAATGCTAAAAAAGTATATCTCAATTTTTTTTTCTTTTAATGTATAGTATAGATAGATAGATAGATAGATAGATAGATAGATAGATAGATAGATAGATAGATATAGATAATTAATTAATTCATAATTATATTATAATTATATTGTTCTCTTTTTTATAGAAACATAATATAGTTACTATTGCAGAGACTCGTGGAATCACGGGATTTTTAAGAATTTTTTTTAATGATACGTTATATAATCAACGTGCAGATAAACTAACGAAATTCATCAAGTTATATGAGATTGAAAACAACATTGTTTAAACAAATACTTGAAAGAACGACAATTAAAAAAAGAAATTCAAAAGCATAACTGATAATAACTTTTTGATAGACTTTTGACACATTTATAGCGGCCTGTAAGTGTTACTCTACCGGACCCAAACAATTTTGACCACTAAAAAAAATCCCATTTGACCTGTTTTTCAACATGAATCGCCCATCGTGTCACCTCTAGTTTCTAGTGTGAGACCATGGACTATATAACACGATCCTGACATTTAGCTATGGAAAAGATAAGCATGTGAAGATTCATTAACCCATGGTGTAGGCGAATTTGATGCAATGGCAGTAAATTTATTAGGTTAGGGTGGCTCACGGACAAATGGGTAGCATGACAAACCCATTACAAATTAAATGATTATAAATCATAACGTATTAATCGCACATTTAGTTAATAGTTGACCCAAACCAAATCCATTATTTTGACATTAACAAACCTATTACAAATTAACCTAAAAGTCCCATTACACCAATCATATTTAAATCGATATTTCAATCAATTAATGATGGAGATAACCGAGTAGTCTGAACTTTATAATAAATAGATACATAACGCAACCACTACACTACATACCTCATTCAACTAATCATCAAAACAACACATCCAATTTCAAACAAATAGATACATAATACAGCTACTACATACCTCGGTCCTCATTGTAAGACGTTGTGGTGATTAAACGGCTCTTCAGATTGTCAATCACTGTAGTCGAAGGTGCGGTTGTGTCACTCGAAACCTGGCTTTAAAATAAACTCGAAACATATATGCATATATAAGTGGACAGAGCTGGCATCAAATATTTACATCAAGGGTAGGCAATTAAGTCTAAATCTGACCAATACCAATTACCAAGTGAAAGACAAAACATATGGTAGAATTTAATGAAAACTAAAAAATGTTCTAATTATAAGTACTTGCAGCCAACATCCAATAGTTCCTTTTTCTCACTATTTGTCCTCCCTATAAAGTATGTCATTATAGTAGACCATCTGCACACAGTTACAAAATAATAGAAGTTCATAAACTAAGTGAGAGTGCTTATATATGCACTGCACATTTAATATGCATTACTTGTTACCCCATAAAGCATGAAGTTGAATTATTATTCCTTCATCTTGTGATGTTGGCCTTTTTTTAGGCCATACCTCAGGTAATTCACCAACCTCAGTTTGCAAATGTGAGTTGAGGAATAGACATTGACTTACATAATCAGCATCTACTTCTGAAATTATATCCTTGATGGTAGTTTCATCGCCCATGTTAAACTCCTTGCTCACGCTTGTTGTAACACATATACTCATGTGCATTGTACTTACCCATTGATACATAAAAGTGGGTTATAGGCTCAAAACTCCCTGGACATTAGCAGCACTTCAAAGCAGTGCTTAATATGTCATTAAGCAGTAAGAAAACATACTCTTCAAGCACTGCATCATCACGAAGTAAGAGTGTGCACAATGTAAGTCGTAAATTTTGCTTTTGGTTTACATTGAACACAAATAAAGCAGGTAAGCCACTACTCAGCAATAATTAGCAAGTCAACCAAACTAATTAAAAAGATTATTATCAAAATAAACGAACTTTTGCATATAAAATTGACATGCTAATAGTATTTTATATAAATTAAGTTCTGGTAGAAAATGTTTCAGGTCAGCTCGAGTTGACCCGGCTTGATCGAACGATAAATCATGACCAAAACTTCTTGAATCGTCACCTAACCCGCCCACTTTGACACTACTATATAAACACAAGTTTGATTATGCAAATAGAAACAGACATATTGGTGGATTATGTGTACCTAAAGGTTACTGTCACTAATGATAATCAGTGATAGTGAAAACCAAAAAAAAAAAAAAAAAAAAATTTGTTTCGATCTTGAAGATGAAACAATCGTATACAAATTATAATATGGAAAATCACCAAATACAAAATTAAAATATGAACAAATTAGTAAATAACAATTGTTATACTTACAAAGATTTAAACATACGTAATTGAAAGGTAGTCATTGTCCATAATTTTATTTTGGTCCGTTCCTTATCCCTCGTTTATACGGAGAAGTCTGTATAACCAACAATATTTTAAAACCTATCAAGTATCAATGCTTTCTGATATCACAGGGTTTGTATCAATGTCAGCCTATAGCATATAACTAAAATTATTAGCCATCACTCTGCAATTGGGATCATATTTCATATAATCATGTTCTAGAATTAGGGTTCTAGTCATAGTGCAGATAAACTATGATGGTTTCATATGAAGAGGAGACATACCCAAAGATTACTAACATCAGAAGACCACTGGTTTTTTTCAAAAGTATGAACATTTGGTGATACACTGTCAGTTTTCAACTTCCAATAAAATCAAAAGAAAAAAAGAGGTTAACGAACTCATATAGTTCAGAGAATAATTCATATCGGGCAGATACAAAAAAGTATGTTAGGACAAATTCATTCAGCTCAATATTTCAATACGTGTATCATTATATTGATCTTTTCTTCTACATTAAATTATCAATGCATACAAATTCAACATGACCCAAAATGACATATGACACTATATAAGAATCAAGAACACCAAATACACATAAATCTTGACATAAACCATTATCAACTATTAAAATCAAGAAATTACCATTTAAACTAATTAAAGTTTGAAACTTTACCTGAGATAGAATACAAATGAAGAATTGAAAATGATTCCTAGTTATCAAATCAACGACAAAAGCCCATGATTTAGGCTTCCATTTCGAGTACATATATCAAGTGTCTGGCTGAGACAACCTGAAAATTTCCGACCAAATTTAAACTTTATCTTTATATTATTCCGACACGATAAACAAAGTTTGTAATATTGAAATCTCAAAAACTTTGAACTATGTTATGTATTCAATTACCCATTGACTATGCTCGACGATTCACGAACCATTATATGTATAGATATGTAATAGAATATATAGTTATATTAATTGGAAAACGTTAACAAAGTATTAAATGTATAAAACTTTACATGAATGTATTTGTCTTAATATGTTTATTGATGGAATTATAAGATAATATCAAATGATTGAATTATCAGATACATTGAATTATGATTACAAGTCTCTGTTGAGAGGTCCACTTTGATTTAGGAAATTTTTCCTTTTAACGGTATTCGGAATAATTGGTAAAGTAAATTGTAAGTAAGAACAAAAGTATCAATTTAACGGGAACTAGACAAGAGTTAGTGGAGATTCCTATTTGATTTTCAATTTTTACTTTACAACATTTTCCTCGTGAATTTAATAAGATAACTATTTTAACTTTCATCTTAAAGTTGGAATGTGGAATGTAAATAACTTAGACGTTGGATATCGACATTTTACATTAAGATGATTTCAAATGTTTATTTAACCTTTGGATTTTATATCACGTTTCATCAACAAACGTTAATTTAAAAACTTGAAACCTATTAAGAGTAAATTTAATCTTACTTTTCTAAAACGTTTTACGATATAACAACTTCTTCTATTATAACCTTTTTAGTAAAATGATTCTTAAATATATTTAGTTTTGGAAAACAAAGGTTTCATATTTATTTAATATTGTTTCAAACGTACAAAAATATTTTTTGGTTTAAAAAGAACTTTATTAGTAAAACGTTTTATAAGATAATTTGTTCATAAGTTTTAAAGAACTTAATTAAAGCTTTGTATCATAAATTACATATATATATATATATATATATATATATATAGTTTCAAAAACGCAAACGTGATACGACATAATATTTTCTATTACTTAAACGTTTTGAACTTTGAAATATAATTAGATAGATATTTCAATTATATATAAGATATACAAAATTATATTTTTTTAATAAGAATATATATATATATATATATATATATATATATATATATATATATATATATATATATATATATTACAATGCGTTAATGTATAATTTAAATATAAAATGTTTTGATATTAGTAAACGTATTTTAATAAACAACGAAACATTGATTTATAGAAGCAGATGACCACAACACTCAGATGAAGAGATTATACTTTGGGTAATACAGATTATAGATGATTAAGTCTAGTTATTTATAATAGGTACACGTCGCATAACATAAAGAACTAGTTTTCTGAGTGTACGAAAAGCCGTTCGAGAAACCGGAACTAGGACACGAGTCGAGTGACAATGTAACACCCGTTTTTCAGTTACACGTTATTTCGAGTGTCATTCGAAATACGAGGCATGTAAGTGTATATTTGGATCCCAAATAAATTTGGAGTTGATGTTCTAAAGCCTTACCATTGGATAGTAAATCTCATTACGTTGCCAACGATATTTGATTCGTCGAAAACGGAGTTACAGTTTGAAAGTTACGACCAAAACAAGTTCAGTTTCAGACTCAGTTCATTGGGACTCGTCCAGACTTTAGGACGCCGTCCAACAATGAAGGTTAGGACGCCGTCCAAGATTTTTGGACGCCGTCCAGAAGGCCTGACGGGCCAGCAGCTCTATTTTACTCAAATTAAAAGGGGTATTTGGGTCTTTTCACTTGGGGTCGGTTTGGGATCATCAAAAATGATCTAGAACTCCATTTGGAGCTCATTCTCACCCACACAAAACACTCTCATCTTATTTTAGAGAGATAGGGTTAATTTAGAGTGAGAAAGCTTGGTTTGGTGAAGAAGATGAGCGTTTCGGGTCAAAGCTCGAGAGTTAAAGTTGTTCCTTTCGTTCACGGCTACATTTTGGTAGTATTGGTAAGTCTCAACTCCGAATTTCATTGTTAAGATTCTTGTGTACATTTAGGGTTTGAGCTTGTTATTTGTAAAACCCTTTTAGATGATGAAGAGGGTTTATGGAAACCCACTATTTTGATATTTTGCGGGTTTTGGGTTGGTTAATGATTTAAGCATGTTTAAGGTTTGTAAGTGGGGTATAATCACTAGTATTAGTGATTTTAAGAGTGTTGGAACTTGTACGACCCATTTGGGGGTAAAATGGGTGAATTTGGGTTATGTTGAGATAAGGAAAACCCTAATAGCTATGATCTAGGGTTTGGCCATGTGAATTGAAGTTGTAAGTGTTAAATTGTGTTGATAGGTCATTAATACACTTGTAAATGATGGAAGAATTGTAAATGGGTCATGTTTGGCTAAAATGGTATGTATAAGTGTTGAAATGGGTCAAATGAGTTAAGGTTGACCTAATTGGGTGAAATGGGTATGAAACACCCTAAGTTTGTGCTAATTGGTGAAGTCCACTTTATGTGTCAAAATGGGCGGTTTGTGGTGATAGGTGTAAACCCTTGGTTAAGGGTGTTGAAGTTGAATTCTCTCGTAGAGAATGTATGTTGATTGTTTGTATATCTATATGCGTATTATAGGTAAAAGGTTTGCTCGGTTGCTTTTGGAGGCAATTTACGTTTATGACTTGTGCGGGCAATTCGAGGTGAGTGGAATAATTATATGTGTAGGTATATAATGTATCTATTTGTTGTAGCGTGAAATGTGTAGTGTCGAGGTGCTAAGACACCATGTTGCACGTGAAGAGTGTAGCATCGAGGTGTTAAGATACCACTTGGGTGTAGCACCGAGGTGTTAAGATGCCACCTAGGAGTGTAGTGTCGAGGTGTTAAGACACCACTCCGTTAAATAATGAGTGTTGCATCGAGGTGTTAAGATGCCACTCGGGGTGATGTGCCGAGGTGTTAAGGTGCCACCCTAGAGGTTAGTGGTGCGAGGTGTTAAGTGCCCTAACGGATGTTATGAACACCGATGGCGTTTTCGCGAGCGACGTTCCCTTGTACTATTGGTTAACCATGGTTATTTGTGTTGTAGCGTAAGCATATTATATTTGTTCATATTATATATGCTTTTGTTATGCTAGCTTGATTATTGGAGGTTATAGCTTGTAATTGTGATGATAAGCTAATCGTGTTGCTAGCATGTATTCGGTATGTGTGTAAGTGTTTGCAAGTAGGTATATTATATATATATGTGTATAATTATTGCATTCACTAAGCTTTATGCTTACCCCTCTCATTGTTTACCTTTTTACAGGTATTTTGTTATGAAGCTAGCTAGTTGTTAGACTAGAGGCATAGGAGCGCTTGGGCTCGAAGGGGTAGCTTTTGGTTATATGGACGCGGATTGGGGATTTGGTAGTCCCCGAGATTATGCTCTTGGTATTGGGTTGGGTTATAGAGTCCTAATCCGTCTAAAGAGATAAATGGGTCGGAATCGCTACATTATTAGTAAAACGGGTCATTGTGGGCTCGGTGTTGTAAAACTTGTTTTTATGGTGGAAATATCTTAGTTTTACTTAATATGACATATTGTGAAATTGGTTACGTTTAAAAGTGTCGGGAAGCGGGTTTTCCACTAGCGTGTAAATAAAAACTGATCAGTACTTTTTAGTTCATTGGGACGCCGTCCCAAATCCTTGGACGCCGTCCCAGTTGTAAAAGCTGGACGCCGTCCCGATTTCTGGACGCCGTCCAGATGGGCAGTCACAGATTTTTTTTTTATGTCGTGTTTTTGGTAAATCAATGTTGGGTTGTTACAGACAACGTCCATGTCATTAGAATAAAAATTACATTTTTACCATGCTCGTAAATATAATATATTATATAAACAATTACCTAGATTAAATATATATATATATATATATATATATATATATATATATATATATATATATATATATATATATATATATATATATATATATATATAATTAAAAACAAGTGTCGGCAGTTTTAATTAGGGGATCATGAGCTGGCCAAGGAGACCATGCGATCGCATGGCTAGTGAGGTGAGGCCAAGTCCTTAAATTTCGATCGAGTTCATTTTGTACGCACACACACATAAATCATCATCCATCTATCTCTCTGTAATATACTTATACTATTATTATTATGTATATTATTATTATTAATATTAAGATTATTAATATTAATTTTATTATTATTATTAGTATTAGTAGTATTAGGAGTGATATTATTAGTATTATACATAAAATACTACGACGAGGTTCTGCTCGCGTGTTTTCAAAACGGATTTTATGAGCGGGATAGGACTATGGAAATTATGGGTTATAGCTTTGGAGGTTATGGGTAATGTTCGAGGGTATGCTCGTGAGGTCAACCTAGTGTTTATCATATCCATTGCGTCTACATTTTTCCTGAAATATTGAATCTCAATATTGATACGTGAGCACTCATAACTTAACTTTTGTATATTAATAGTGTATCCCTGACTAGTGCTCGAGTATATAGGATTATGCATGCTTGTACGTTTGATATTGTCATTAGATAAGTTATGTTGAATCCTGAATTAGATACATATGCTACTGAGATAAGGTATATGATATGCATGTCGTTAGAAAGCTAGCGAAAAATTTAGAATTTTTCATTTAGATATCGAATGATTTCGATGAACGGATTAGAAGTTATAGTCAATTAGATTATCTATGATTTTATGTATTATTGTTAAAATGATTATTATTATTATCATTATCGTTATTAATAAAAGGTATTATCATTAAAAATTATTATTATTATTACCATCGTTATTATCGTTAAGATTATAATTAGTATTATTATTATTATTATTATCATTAAAATAGTTATTAGTATTATCATAATATTTATTATTATTAGTATTATTATAATTAAAACTAATAGTAGTAACATCTAATTATTATGATTACTATTATTATCATTATTATGGATGCGATATAAAAAAGTACTAAAAGCTATTAAACGAATCGATTAGGAAATAATGAGTATATGTATCATGATGAAATAAAAAATATTGTAAGTTATTGATTGAGATAAAAATATCATTTTCATTATTTTTATCACTATTATTATTATTAAAAGTATTACTAATATTGAAACTATCATTTTTTTACTAAAATTATTAATTTTAAAAAAATATCATTATTATTATAGAATATCATTATTTATATCATTTTAGTATTATTATTAATTATCATTTTATCATGATATCATTTTTAGTAAATATAAATATTGTTATTTTTATTAGTAGAATAATAATAATTATTATTATAAAATAATACAATTTTTACTTACTATTGTTATTATCAATATTATTTTATCAAATAAATATGTGATACAAAGATATTTTACTATGTGTAATGTAATTACATTAATAATACCTATCATATTATTTTTATGATATTAAATGAATTTTATAAATTTTATTACTTAAGATATATAAAAGTATATCCTTATTATATAAATTTTAATATAAAATTTTATTTATTAATAAATGAATTATATTTTTACTCTAATAAAATCTGTTAAAAATATTTAAATATATAAAACGACTATATTTAAACGATATAATAATCATGTATAATTTTTTTTAAATCATTTTTGATCAAATCGAATTTTGTTGACTTTTGCATATTAGTCTCGAGCATTAGGATTGTGATACACTACGGTTTGACCTAAATTGTTAGACAGATATTGACCAACATATAAATATATATAATTAATATAGGTTCGTGAATCCGAGGCCAACCTTGCACTTGTTCAGTGACGTCATGTGTATTTTTACTACGAAATACAGTATTGTGAGTTTCATTACTCACTTTTTAAATGCTTTTGTAATATATATTTTTGGGACTGAGAATACATGCACTTTTATAAATGTTTTACGAAATAGACACAAGTAATCAAAACTACATTATATGGTTGAATGGATCGAAGCCGAATATGCCCCTTTTAGCCTGGTAATCTAAGAATTAGGGAACTGGACCCTAATTGACGCGAATCCTAAAGATAGATCTATCGGGCCCAACAAGCCCCATCCATGGCTGCGGATGCTTTAGTACTTCGAAAATTATATCATGTCCGAAGGGAGTCCCGGAATGATGGAGATATTCTATATGCATCTTGTGAATGTCGATTGTCAGGTGTTCAATCCATATGAATAATTTTTGTCTCTATGTATGGGACGTATATTTATGAAAAATGGAAATGAAAATCTTGTGGTCTATTAAAATGATGAAAATGATCGATTATGATAAACTAATGAACTCACCTACCTTTTGGTTGACACTTTTAAGCATGTTTATTCTCAGGTATGAAGAAATCTTCCGCTGTATATTTGCTCATTTTAAAGATATTACTTGGAGTCATTCATGGCATATTTCAAAAGACGTTGCATTCAAGTCGTTGAGTTCAATAGAGATTATTATTAAGTAAATGATAGACTAGGTCATTTATAGGTTGGATATTATGAAATGGTATGCATGCCTGTCAACTTTCGATGTAATGAAAGTTTATCTTTAAAAACGAATGCAATGTTTGTAAAATGCATCATATAGAGGTCAAATACCTCGTAATGTAGCCATATGTTATTGTATTCGTCTTTGTAGATTAGGACGGGTCGCTTCATGTGGTATCAGAGTGGTGGTCTTAGTGAACCAGGTCTTGCATTAGTGTATCTAACTGATAGATATTAAGATGCATTAATAAGTCTGGACTTCGACCGTGTCTGCATGTCAAAAGGTTTGCTTATCATTTTTGTCGGAAATTACCTGCTTATCATTCTTAGTCTAGACACATCTTACTGCATTGATTGCATGAATATTGTATAGACAAAATTTATATCTTAGCGTATCTGCTAATTCATATCTTAGTGTATCTGTTACTGTAAACTTTGCCTGACATATTCCGCAAAATTCCTCCGTAATCTACAAAATCTTTTATATATAGATATTCTAGGTAATTAGAATATCATCCAATAGTCGGAAATCATTTCGTATCGAAAAATTCTTTATTCAATCGTACGAAATGGAACTCTCCACTAGTTCAAGTCCCTCGGATTCCGATATGGAGTTTCACTCGAGCTCCGAGAGCAGTGTGATCGAAATGGATCAACCAATTAGCCATCATCTATTCTGGATGAATTGGGGATGGGTTGGTAGTCTACTTAATCATTGGAGATAAGAAGAAGGCGATCCCTTCCATCCACCACATTGCCCTCTTGCTGATGAACCTGAAGCACTTACCGGCGAACCTGTCCGAGACACCATTTTCTCTCTCATTTTCAGAGTGTCTCGTTATGACTACATATTATCTCAAATTCTAGATCTTATTCATCCGCTCGTCTGAACCGCCAATCATCCCGGTGTAATAGAAGAAGTCAACGAGCTTCGCGTTCGGGTAATGACTTTGGAGGATATGGTGCAAAGGTTGCAAGCACCATCAGCAACATCATCACCACCACCAACAGCAACATCCGCATCCCACACCTCAACATCACAATTTGTACCTCGAGCATCAACATCACATGCACCATAGATACCAAGGAGTACCAAAAACAATAACCGATGAAGTATTAATCTATAATTTCATTGAAGAAACATTTTGTGGCGATTATGTAATCTTCAAATCTCAGAGATTATCTATTCTAGCCTTAATCATAAATCAGATGAGTGAACCGAAATGATAGAAGGAAGAGTAGAAACCCTGATAGGATGGTGCGAGATTTACAAGCTAGACTTGTTTTACCAACAGCATCAACTGTACCGTTAACATCACCAGCACCGTCAGTACCGTCAGCATCGTCAGCAACAACAGCGCTTACAACATCACAAGCTCCACCAGATCAATAATCACCGCAAACATCATCACTAATCAACAACGCGTATATTGTATTAACGAGTTATGAAGTATTAACTCATTTTCGCTGAGGAATTTATATGTATATCTTATATATATAAATTTTGAAACCATAATATATCTTTTCGTGCGAAGCTATTATGTATGAATTAAAAAGGGCTAGATACTACTCGGCTAAATTCATATTATTAATATGCTATGATGTACATCCTTCGTTATCAACTTAACCATCGTTAATTACAATTTCTGTTTCAATTCAATGAATTCCATTTCATAATAAACTAAGTGTATTATTAAATTACATATTTGATTTTACACTTTTGATATACTCGAAACTTTCTAGAGAACATCATTCGTACCTTGCGAAGTTCACAAGAATCCCACGAACACCAACATCATTCACCGAGTAAATATCAATAAAAATGAATGATGAAGCATTGATTCATAATTTCATTAACGATGAAGTGATAATCCACGAAAATTAAAAAAAAATTCTAAGGTTTTAGAAATTATTCATTTCTAATTCCAGCCGAAAAATATCAAATGAGTTTAATTTAATACTAACTCATTAAATCTACATTACATCTGAAGAAAATATACATGCATATATATTTTCATAAAGACTGTAATAAAATTCTTTTGTACAAAAATGTTATTTATGGAAAAAAATTTAACGGGTAGGTAATACCCGAGAGATATATAAATTTACAATTAATATATTACATTCTTCGAATCTGATTCCGCAATTATCAACTATACTCACTACTTTCACAACAATGTACATCCTTTCTTAGAAATCAAAACAACGTTTCTCATCCAAATTTGATTACATATTCTGATTTTGACAAATCAAAATCCAAGTCAAAATTTAACAGAAGACATCACTCTTAGATTTCTACATCTTTCAAAGCTATACTTTGACTTCGAAACTGTGCTAGAACATCATTTCTATTCATAGAACCCAGAAAAATATTTGTATCATTCAAAATCTTAGAACATCATATGTATATTAACGATTACAATCTGTGTTCAAACCCTTCAAAATTCCTGAACACACTTCAAATAATGAACAATCGAGATGATGATCCAACCACATATTAACCACAGTCTTGCACCTGAAAAGCTCTCGAAACCAAAGTCATAGTTTAACACGTATACGTATCAGACCCTTTGACATTTATTAGCAAAAATAACTTTGCGATTCCTTTTCAAATTAGCCAATTTTGTCACAGTTCCAGCAAGTTAACTTCGACTTTTCAGTTGAAACAGTCTTATTATAACCTCGATATAGACGTTGCCCTTTCGTCATCATTGCCAGAGAACCTTTTATATCTCACCACATTAGCAATAAACTTACCAACAACTTCACTGATCTTTGACTTTCCAAAAAATCATTATATTTATCGAAGCCCCATCATTTGCTCATCCGCATCTTGTAACAAGAATTGTCATGTCAATTACTGGGAATCAACAATCAGTATTTTGAAATCTCGCAGCATGTCTACGCCAACAGTTGTATGTGTATATATAACGTCTATCTCCTAGAACTTACATACTTCGAGTGTGAAGTTTCTGAAAAACACCCCGAACTGCGAGCTAGTTCTCGAAATACTGATGAAGCAGCAAAAATGATAAACGACCTTAACAGTAAAAAGTTTGATGATAAAGAATAGTGTGTTGGCAAAGCTCAGAAAAAGAGAAGATTTGGTACTGGAAAACGGATTGAGCAAACTATGAAGGAGGCTGTGGACAAATCACAAAGACTAAACCTGTCTTCAAAGAATCCAAATGATTCAGTGCCTGCTGAAGTCATTAACAAATACCTTGCTCCTTACTCCAAAACCCTTGTGGACAATATTCTTCATCATTCTCTTATCTTAAATATTCTAAGATATCATAGTATCTTCCATTATAAATATCCTCCATATTTCTGAAGATATTTTCACAACCATTCTTATCTGAAATCATTTATCCTCTTGCGTTATCTGTATCACATTATAAAGGAAACTGTTTTAGTTTCTAAACATCTAAAACCTTTGAGTGTAAAGTATGAATGTTTTTGAAGTAGTGTTGGGAACTGAAGCATGAGTTAGTATAATATAATGATACTTGATCAACGTGATTATATTACAGTAAGTCATGCTGAGTTCCTAAATGGAACGTGATGATTCACAGATCATAACGTCATCATGTGCCATGTTACATGACTCTTGTATTCTATTTAACCTCTAAACATATCAAGAAAATATTTTTCTTGATGATTCGATCTTTTCCGGATATTCTGGTAATTTGACAAATCAAGATCGTGCCATTACAATTTCCTTCTTAGAACATTTACTATGTTTATTCCGAAATTCATATCTACGAATTCTGGACCATTACATACGGTGCTTAATCGCAAGAAGAGGAAACAAAAGAATGAAGCTCCGAAATAGAAATGGGAGTATAAATTGCAGCAAATAGAAGGGAACATTAACTATAGATGACAATGATTATAGAAGACAGAAGCAGGGATTTCGAAATATAAAGGAGGATATAAAGCCCAACGATAACCCAGAAATTACAAACCATATATATCAATGCATATAGCAATATAAAGACATGGGAGAACTAAAAACACTATAAAACCAAGAGTATAGTAGAAGTAAATAGATACTTCCGGCGGTAGATGAAAAAGAAGAATGACAGATATGAAAGTTAGGAATATATCAAGAAGCAGAACTGGATGGAGCATATTGACGAATGCTTTACAATATGAGTTGAGGGAGAAAGAATAGAAGGTGTGAGTTGTAAGGAAACAAAAGAGGTGGATTTATAGTGAAATATCCGACAGAGAAATCGAGATGGATTATCGCATTAAATCGAAGAGGATCATAATTTCCTTAATCGTTGAAGCATCAAATCCTATATAGATTACAAAGATTTTCTTTCATCCGAAAATCAACCGTGATGGCGTCAAAGGATAAGGCAAATCTCTATTTTCTCATTTCACTCTTTTACGATAGCTTCACTCATACGCTTCGAGAAATCGAATTATTTTATCCGTATTTCTTAATCATGATAAAATTCTATGTATCATCTTATATTCGTCATAATAACATTCTTACTGTTAGTCATGACGACCTCGATCAAATTTTGGGGACGAAATTTCTTTAACGGGTAGGTACTGTGACAACCCGAAAATTTCCGACCAAATTTAAACTTTATCTTTATATTATTCCGACACGATAAGCAAAGTTTGTAATGTTGAAATCTCAAAAACTTTGAACTATGTTATGTATTCAATTACCCATTGACTATGCTCGACGATTCACGAACCATTATGTGTATAGATATGTAATAGAATATATAGTTATATTAATTGAAAAAAGTTAACAAAGTATTAAACGTATAAAACTTTACATGAACGTATTTATCTTAATATGTTTATTGATGGAATAGAATATAATATCAAATGATTGAATTATCAGATACATTGAATTATGATTACAAGTCTCTGTTGAGAGGTCCACTTTGATTTAGGAAATTTTTCCTTTTAACGGTATTCGGAATAATTGGTAAAGTAAATTGTAAGTAAGAACAAAAGTATCAATTTAACGGAAACTAGACAAGAGTTAGTGGAGATTCCTATTTGATTTTCAATTTTTACTTTACAACATTTTCCTCGTGAATTTAATAAGATAACTATTTTAACTTTCATCTTAAAGTTGGAACGTGGAATGTAAATAACTTAGACGTTGGATATCGACATTTTACATTAAGATGATTTCAAATGTTTATTTAACCTTTGGATTTTATATCACGTTTCATCAACAAACGTTAATTTAAAAACTTGAAACCTATTAAGAGTAAATTTAATCTTACTTTTCTAAAACGTTTTACGATATAACAACTTCTTCTATTATAACCTTTTTAGTAAAATGATTCTTAAATATATTTAGTTTTGGAAAACAAAGGTTTCATATTTATTTAATATTGTTTCAAACGTACAAAAACATTTTTTGGTTTAAAAAGAACTTTATTAGTAAACGTGATACGACATAATATTTTCTAATACTTAAAAGTTTTGAACTTTGAAATATAATTAGATAGATATTTCAATTATATATAAGATATACAAAATTATATTTTTTAATAAGAATATATATATATATATATATATATATATATATATATATATATATATATATATATATATATATATATATATATATATATATATATATATATATATATATATATATATATATATATATATGTATATATATATATATATATATGTATATATATATATATATATATGTATATATATATATATATATATATTGAAATGCCCCGTCCTAATCCATCTGGACGAATACATTACATTTGGTTACATCGCCAGGTACTTGACCTCTATATGATACATTTTATAAACATTGCATTCGTTTTTAAAAGACAAATTTTCATTACATCGAAAGTTGACGGCATGCATACCATTTCATAATATATCCAACTATAATTGACTTAATAATAATCTTGATGAACTCAACGACTCGAATGCAACGTATTTTGAAATATGTCATGAATGACTCCAAGTAATATCTCTAAAATGAGCAAATGCACAGCGGAAGATTTCTTTCGTACCTGAGAATAAACATGATTTAAAGTGTCAACCAAAAGGCTGGTGAGTTCATTAGTTTATCATAATCAATTATTTCCATAATTTTAATAGACCACACGATTTTCATTTCCATTTTTCATAAATAAACATCCCATGCATAGAGACAAAAATAATCATTCCTATGGATTGAACACCTGGTAACCGATATTAACAAGATTCATATAAGAATATCCCCTATCATTCCGGGACATCCATCAGACATGATAAAACAACATCGAAGTACTAAAGCATCCGCAACAACGGATTGGGTTTGTTAGGCCCAATAGATATATCTTTAGAATTCGCGTCAATTAGTAGATCGGTTTACTAATTCTTAGGCTACCAAGTAAAAGGAGCATTTTCCTCTTCGATCATTCAACCATATAATGTAGTTTCGATTACTTGTGTCTATTTCGTAAAACATTTATAAAAGCAGCGCATGTATTCTCAGTCCCAAAAATATATATTGCAAAAGCATTTAAAAAGGGAGCAAATGAAACTCACTATACTGTATTTTGTAGTAAAAATACATATGACGACATTGAACAATGCAGGGTTGGCCTCGGATTCACGAACCTATATCATTCTTATATGTATTAATACACATAATTGAAATCGAATAAGTTTTTATTTTATTATTAGTGATATAATTTCTTATATTAATAACTAATATATATATATATATATATATATATATATATATATATATATATATATATATATATATATATATATCATTATCTATTCATTTTGTATAAAAAAATTAATATAGTTAGGTTATGTATATCAAATATAATTTTGTATATATAACATTTGTTTGTTGAAACTAGTAATTATAATAATACTTAAATAATATTTGTCATGTAAATATGTTAATATTGATAATACTTAATATTACTAATAAAGGTAATAATGTTAATAATAACTCTATTAATGATAATAATGATGATAATTACAATATTCATAAAATTAATAGTAATACTTATAACATCATTTTTACATTATTTTTCATTACAATATAATTTTAATTATAGCTATGCCTTAATGTTCGTTTATCTTTTACTCGTTCCTCTCGTTAACAATAATGTATAGTCTTTTTCAAGTTCTAGTTTATAATATTAACCATAGTTATTTATATTTATTAGAATAACTTGTACTTTATATTATCGTTAAGTTTATGATCATAATTGTTATATTAACTTTTTATCATAATAATCTTCATGATATATGACCATAATACTTTTATATTTATCTTTTAATATTCATAAGCATCTTATAATACTATATCTTTATTAAAATCGTCTAATTATTTAAATCATCTTAAAATGATCATATTGTTAATATCTTATTCGGGTTCATATAAAACTGTGATTGTTATAATTATAGTGTAATCATATTTATATTCATAAGTTACTAATAATAATAATAATGATATTAATAACAATAATAATAATAATAATAATAATAATAATAATAATAATAATAATAATAATAATAATAATAATAATAATAATAATATTAATGATACTTAATGGTAATATAAGTAATAATAATGATAATAATATAAACTAAATTAAGGATAAAAATCATGTTATTAATAATCAGCATAATAATAATAACAAAATAATAATAATGATTAAAATGATACTACCTCCGTCTCATTCTAATAGGGCAGTATTCCATTTTGGCCTGTCCCGTTCTGATAGTCCACTTCCATAAATAAAAAAGAAAGAAGATATTTCATTGGTGGATCTGGAGAGAGAAGATATTTCATTGGTGGAAAAATGAAGTTAGTGGGATTTTCTAAAACTACGTGTTTTTTGTCTGTGGACTATTGGAATGAGACGGAGGGAGTAACAATAATAATAATACTAAGAAAAATGAGACTACCTTCAAAGAAATAGGCCTTAAAAAAATATTGCTTCATCCCGGACTCGAACCCGTGACCTATAGCTAACCCGAACACACACTCAACCATCCAAGCCACGACACTTTTCTGATTTACACTACACTTGATTATATATATAACAATATTATTCTGTCTCTAATCCTCTTCTTCACTTGACCCAATTAATGTCGATCAGAGTTCAATTCCAAGTCTCATAATAAAATTAACATCTTTTATATCTTTTAACTGAATTAACGTTACCTTCTGTTAATACTTTCTTTGATTTAAATAAAAAAATAAAAACAAAGTGTTGTAACAGACACGAAAAAAAGACGTATGAACACAAAATCATAAATCGAATTTAAAAGCGTTTTAGTTCACAATTCCTAAAGGAAATACGTTTTAAAACCTGCCTAGAATCTTTCTGGGTTTTCAATTGAACTTGAAACATTAAAAATCAATCGAATTTCATGATGAACACCTTAGTTGACTTTTTGAAAATAAAAGTTTGACCTTCAAATTAAGACTCGATAAGATGAATTGGTATTTGAAACTTTGCAGAAAGATTAAGTAAAATAATCCTAACAGAACCACATTTTTAGTTTTTGAAATTGAAAACGAATTTGAGCTTTGAAGAAAAAGTTATCAAGAACAGGGTGTTTGAGCTTTTCTTCTTGGTTTTCTGTTTAAATTCGTGGAATGTAGTGAATAATTTATAATGTGTCAGTTGTTAAATCATGTTGAATCACTAATTGATCAATTTGTAAGGTAGTAAACATGATATCGACTGGTAACAAATTATAGACAAGAAGTACATGTATAGTGTAGCAGATAGATAAACAAAGAATTAAAACAGGTAAGTTTAACCGATCTTTAGATGCTTCTTGTGTGATTTGTACGAATTAGATCATAAGGTATCAATTACTATAGCTTGAAAATGATATGCAACAGAATACGAATTTTTTTATGTTTGTATACAGAGTATATACATGTCTAACTACATATTCACGTATATATCTGTATAATTATCAGTATACACCATATATTTATGTAATTATCTGTATAGGTATTCATATACAAATGTATAACTGTATAAGTATGTATATAATTCTATTTTTCTAATCTGTTACTATATATGTATATATACATTTATATAATTCATAAATCTTTATAATTAATAAATATTTTAATATTATTAATAATACTATTACTAATATTACTTATAATAATAATATTATTAATAAAAGACTAGTAATATTAAATGATAGATAATAATATGATAAATGATAATTTTAATAAATTTAATTAATAATAATGATAATAATAATCTCATTAATGATACTAACAATATTACTAGTTGTAATAACATTACTGATAATAATATTAATAATAATAATAATATAACAACTTACACATCTCAAATTTTTATATATATATTTATATCTCATACTAAAATTAATAATATGAATAATACAAATATTAATATCAATATTAACATTAGTAATAATAATGAAAGTAATAATAATAATAATATTGATATATCATTTATATCCTAACTTGTAATTTCAAATAATATATTAACTTCACATTTCATTACTTATGTAATACTTATTCCATAAAATAACATATTTGAATTTTTAACATTTATATATGTATATATATAAATCAAAATCATATACATAGTTATATGTATTCATTTTAATAGTAACTTAATTGTTTTATTTATCAATTTACATTTTTAATTTCAATTGATTAAAGTGTATTTTATTAACTCAAAATATTATATATTATTTTTATTTACACAAATGAATTAAATCACATAAGTTTCTCTTTCATATTTATATATTTATATTTAAATATATATGTATTTATTTACAGATAGTGGTTCGTGAATCGGCGGGAATAGTCGAAGGTCAAATGAATGTATGAAATTGTTCAAAAATTTTGAGATTCAATTAAATAAACCTTGCTTATCATATCGAAATCATATAAGAATAAAGTTTAAATTTGATCGGAAATTTCTGGGTCATCACAGTACCTACCCGTTAAAGAAATTTCGTCCCTGAAATTTGATAGAGATCATCATGATTGACAGTAAGAATGTTTTCATGACGAATATGAGTTGATAAATAGAGTTTTATCATTATTGATTAACATAGATAAAATGATTCGATTATGTGAAGCGTACGAGCGAAGCTATCACAAAAGATTGAGATGAGTAAATGCAGATTTGTCTTAACCGGTGACGTAGTCATAGTTGATTTTCGGAATTCATGGGATTTAGAGAAAATCTTTGTAATAAGATTTGATTCTTCAGAAGTTAAGGAAATTAGAATTCTCTTTGGTTAACTACGATAATTTACCTTGATTGTTCTATCTGATATTTCTATTATAAATTAATCTTTTCCGTTCCATTAGTTTTCACCATTTCTATAATCAATTCCCAAATTCAAAAGATTTTGAAAATGCTTAATCTAGTTCTGATCCTTGTCTTTATCCTTACTATCGCAACAATCATTCTCCTTTTCCAACTTCCACCGGAGGAATCTGTTTTCTTCTACTTCACCCTTGGGGTTGTAGTGTTTTTAATTCTCCCATGTCTTTATGTTGCGATAAACATCGATATACACGGTGTGTAATTTATGTGTTATTATCAGACTTTATATTCTCCTTTATATTTCGGAGCTCCATGCTTTTGTTTTTCTCTTTCGGACTTTAAGTCAAGTGAATAATGGTCCAGAATTCATAGGTATGGAGTTTTGAATGAACATGACTAACGTTTTAAGAGTGAGATTGTAATAGCACAATCTTGACTTGTTAAATTATCAGAATTCAAGAGAAAAGATAGAACTATCAAGAAATTATGTTCTTGATATGTTTAAAGATTAGGTAGAATGTAAGAGTCGTGTACATGGCACATAATGATGTTAGGGTCTGTGAATCATCATGTTTCATTAAAAACTCAGCATGACTTACTGTAATATAATCACGTTGATCAAGTGTCATTATATTATACTAACTCATGCATCAGTTCCCAACACTACTTCAAAAACATTCATAATTTAAATTCGAAGGTTTTAAAATTTAAAAACTAAAATAGTTTCCTTTATGATGTGATACAGATAACGCGAGGAGATAAATGATTTCTAATAAGAATAGTTATAAAAATATCTTCAGAAATATCAAGGATATTTATAATGAAAGATACGATGATATCTTAGAATTTCTAATATCGATGGATGATGATGAAGATTTGCCCGTAAAAGTTTAGAGTCAAGAGCAAGGTATTCGTTAATGACTTCAGCAGATACTGAATCATTTGGACTCTTTGAGGGCAGATTTAGTCTTTGTGATTTATCCACAGCCTCCTTCATGGTTTGCTCAATCCGTTTTCCAGTTCCAACATTTCTGAGCCTTGCCAACATACAATTCTTTATCATTAAACTTTTTGCTGTTAAGGTCGTTTACAGTTTTTGTTGCTTTATTCAACTTTTCAAAATTCAGAGTATTGATTCGCAGACTGGGTGCTTTTCAGAATTTTAGAATGGAAGATCATAATTCTGAGAGATAAATGTTATATGTATACATATAACTGTTGATGTAGAAACGTTGCGAGATTCAAAATACTGATTGCAATTTTTTTATAATTGGTATGGTAATTATCGTTACAAGATACCGATTAGTTCATGATGAGACTTCAATAGATAAATATAGTGATTTGTCGGAGAGATTTAAGTCAAAGAGTAACGAGGTTGCTGGTATGTCTGCTGGTAATATGGTGGAATATAAAAGGTTCTCCGGTAACGATGTTAAAGGGCAAACTTATATATCAAAGTTATAATAAGGCTTATTCGAATGAAAGGTCAAAATTAATTTGCTGAAGCTGTGACAAAATTGACTACTTTGAAAAGAGATTGTAAAGTTATTTTCGGTAATAATAACGCTAAAGGAATTAGCACAGCTACGTGTTAAACGTTTACTTAGGTTCCGAGAGTTTTTCAGGTGCATAACTAGATGCATAATCCTTTCTTCTGTAGATGAAGTGCGGTTGGTTCATCCTCTCGATTAAGATGTTTTCAAGAATCATGAAAGGTTTGAAGCGCATATTGCAATCGTCAAGATACAAATGAAGTTTAAGATGAAATCAAGTGGCAAACTTGAAGAATTTTTTTAATTTCATATGTTATAATCAATATTTTAATTCATTTTAATTGTCCAATGTTGGCAGTCCACAGTTAGCAGTCCATAATTAGTAATCCAATAATTCATATATAGTTTAATATATAATATTCAAATTAATTAATACGTATTCGTGACCCATTGTATACATGTCTCAGACTCGATCACAACTCAAAGTATATATATTATTGTAGAATCAACCTCAACCCTGTATAGCTAACTCGGTCATTACCGCATATAGAGTGTCTATGGTTATTCTAAATAATATATATAGATGCGTCGATATGATATGTCAAAACATTGTATACGTGTCCCGATATTTAAAATGCGTAAATAACAGTATTTAAATGACGAGAAATAAAGTGCGTAAAATAAATAACAGAAATTAAATGACGATAAATGAAATTGCGAGAATTAAAATTGCGATAAAATAAATTGCGATAATTAAAATGTAATAAGGAATTAACAGTTAGCTAGGAACAGTTAGCTAGGTTTTTGTTAGCGTGGATTCTTAACAAAATTTCTCATAGTTAATTTGTTTGTTTCTAACAAATTTTATTTTGTCAAATATTTTCTTCATTATGACACTTGTTGGATTCTGAAAGGTCAAAATCCGAATGTGAAATTGAATGAAAATGGTTATTCTGCGGTGAACGGATTCGTATATTTGTGGATGTAAGTAGGATAGTAAATGACTATTGAATCAAATTGGAAGAATGTACAATGTAACTTATTAATGTGAAATCTAAATATTTCTAGGGTATTACCTACCCGTTAAAATATTTTCACCATTAACAGTCTGTACAAAAGAATTTTTAATTACAATCTTTATGAAAACATATATACATATATATTTTCTTCAGATGTAACCATGGATTTAATGAGTCAATATGATATTAAACTCATTTGATTTACCGTTAGAACAAGAATATATAATCTCTAAAAAATTAGAGATTACATAATCGCCATGTCAAACGAAGATAAATGATGTAGAACGATACGTAGAACGATGATTATATTCGAGGTACAGAATGAGATTGAGGCATGGATTGTTGATGGTACTGGTGCTGTTATTGATGGTACTGTTGGTGCTGGTGATGTTGCTGAAGCTGGTAAATTTTGCACCATATTCTCTAAATTGATTACTCGAGCGCGAAGTTCGTTGACTTCTTCTATTATTCCGGGATGATTGTCGGTCGGAACGAGCGGATGAATAAGGTTTAGAATTGTAGATAAAATATAATCGTGGTGAGATATTCGGGAAATGAGGGTGAAAATGGTGTTTTGGACTGGTTTGCCGGTAAGTGCTTCAGGTTCATCACTAAGAGGGCAATGTGGTGGATGGAAGGGATCACCTTCTTCTTGTCTCTAATGATTGAGGTGTGATGACCTGGAAATTTTTGATCAAATTTAAACTCTAATCTTTATATGTTTCCGACATGATAAGCAAAGTTTGTTAAGTTAAATATCTAGAATTTTAAAATGTGTTCATACATTCATTTAACTTTGACCAAATTCCGACGATTCACGAACAAATATGTGTAAATAAATAAATACATATATAGATGTAAATATATATATATATATGTGAGTATATATAAAGTTGTATAATATCATTTAATCATTTGATTTAAACATGTAAAGTAATTTACAAAATAAATAAGATATTATTAAAATAAATAAATATATATATGAATTATGTACACCATTAATATTATATGTATGCTGTAATATATCAAATAAATATATAAATATCAAATATTCAAATATGTTATAAGCATTACATAATATGTAAGGATAATATATTAAATGTAATTGCAAGTTAAAAACACAGTTATTATGTTATTATTACTCTCGTTATTATTATTAAAAATTAGTATTGCTTGTGATATTAATGATAGTACAATATATAATATATAAATATGAAAATTTAAACATGTAACTTATTATTAATAATATCATTAATAAATATTATCATTAAGAATCAATATTTTTATGTTAGTCATCCTTACTAGTAGACTTATTATTATTATTTACTAATAATATTATTATTATAAATTTGATAATTGTTATTATCATTATTATTATTTATTGTTAACATAATTACTATTAATATTATTACTATTAATAATTACTACTATTATTATTATAGATATGCTTATTTAATTATTAATATTAATATTATAAATTAAAGAAATCAAGAATCTGGTACGTATCTATTTTAATATTATCATCAAAAGTTAAAGTTATTTCTTTTGTTTTCTTTCTGATTTTTGCTGTGCATCAATATTCCAATGACATCAAACCCGTTAGCCATCACCATCTGTGTGATTTTTTTTAATTATTTATTTATTTTTTTCTCCATAATCGACATTCCTGTCAGAAATTGTTACCAGTCGACATCTCTTCGCTATCATACAAATTTAGATCAATTAGTGATACATTAGGATTCAACAACTGCTACATTACTTATTACCTGCTGCATCTCACGAATTAAAAAGATGGTAACTCTCTGTTCTTCACTTTTATAGCCTAAAATTTGAATTTGATCCTATTTGGAAATCCTTAAATGCAGAGTTATTAGAAACCTTATATATAAACTTTCTGCAAAGTTTTAACTTCCACTTTTTCAAAACGAATTCGAATTTAAAGAGTCAAATTTTATGTTAAAAAGTCAACCGATTGATTTCTATTAAAATTTGAACTTGTTTGGATGATTCAAGTTAAATTGATATTTCAGAAAGATTCCGTGACTGATTTATGATCTGTTCCGTTTTAAAATCACAAGCCAAAACAGCCTTGAATTCAAAATCAAATAATGAGTTATTTTTTTTTATTCGTGAAGCAGCTACTGCTGCTGGGTTGATTATTATTTTTTTCCTAATTCGATTCTTCAAATATATTAATACCTAAAACCAATAATTAAATCCCAAGTATGATTATTATGAGCTCTGGTCAAATTGATCTAGGAAGAAGATGATGAAATGAAAATACGGGTTATATATCTATAGTTGGAGTATTTAAACAGAAAAATAGATTGGTTTAGGTGGTTTGGTTGTTGGGTCGGTAGCGAGAGGTCTTGGGTTCGAGCCCAGCGGATGGCATTATTTTTGTAATTCGATTTTTGAGGTAGTTTTCCATTTTCTACAAATATATTTATTATTATTATTATTATTATTATTATTATTATTATTATTATTATTATTATTATTATTATTATTATTATTATCTTATTATTGGTTATTGTTAATATTACTAATATTAGTGTTATAATTAGTATCATTAACGTAATTATAAGTATTCAGTATTATAATAATAATTATTAGTAATATTATAAGTATTATTAATGTTATTATTATTATTAATTTAACATTTTAGTATTATTATCATTATTAAGATTATGGTTATTATTATTATGAAAATAATAAAAATTATTAATATTTTCATAAATATTGGTATTTATATCATTCCATAATTATTAGTATTATCATTAAGTATTATTATGATTATCATTATTATTAATTTACTAAAAGTATTATTATGGATATTATGAGTATCATTATTATGTTATTATCAAAAATCAATACCATAACTATCAGTAACAGTAACATTGATAATTTTATAGTTATTTTTATTAATATCATTATTATTATTATTATTAGAATCATTAACATTACTATCATTATTATTAATAATAAGTAATATCAATATTATCATTTTTACAATTACTAATATTAAATAAGTATTATCATAATTTTAACAAACAAATAATATACATATATTAATACATATAACATAATAAAATTAATATTTTTAATTAATTAAAAAGATACAAAATGAATGTATGAAACATATAAAGGATATAACCAATAAATTATATATATAAATAAATTGTTCAATTACAGTTACGTGTATTAATATATATACACAAATGATATAGGTTCGTGAATCCGAGGCCAATCCTGCATTGTTCAATTGTTAAATATCGTCATATATATTTTTACTACAAAATACAATACGGTGAGTTTCATTATTCCCTTTTTAAATACTTTTGCAATATATATTTTTGGGACTGAGAATACATGCGTTGCTTTTATAAATGCTTTATGAAATAGACACAAGTAATCGAAACTACATTATATGGTTGAATTATTGAAATCGAATATGCCCCTTTTTATATAGTCTGGTAATCTAATAATTAGGGAACAGACACCCTAATTGACGCGAACTCTAAAGATAGATCTATCGGGCCCAACAAACCCCATCCAAAGTACCGGATGCTTTAGTACTTCGAAATTTATATCATGTCCATTGGAGGATCCCGGAATGATGGGGATATTCTTATATACATATTGTGAATGTCGATTACCAGGTGTTCAATCCATATGAATGATATTTTTGTCTCTATGCATGGGACATATGTTTATGAGAAATGGATATATGAAATCTTGTGGTCTATTAAAATTATGAAATGATTATTTATGTTAAACTAATGAACTCACCAACCTTTTGGTTGACACTTTAAAGCATGTTTATTCTCAGGTGTTAAAGAAATCTTCCGCTGTGCATTTGCTCATTTTAAAGATATTACTTGGAGTCTTTCATAGCATATTTCGAACAACGTTGCATTCGAGTCATTAAATTCATCAAAGATTATTATTAAATCAATTTATAGTTGGATAGTGGATATTATGAAATGGTATGCATGCCTGTCAATTTTCGATGTAAAGAAAGTTTGTCTTTTAAAAACGAATGCAATGTTGTAAAATGTATCATATAGAGGTCAAATACCTCACGATGTAATCAACTATTATGAATCGTTTATAATCGATACGGACTTCGTCCGAATGGATTAGGACGGGTCTTCACAGTTGGTATCAGAGCGGTGGTCTTAGTGAACCAGGTCTTGCATTAGTATGTCTAACTGATAGTTGTTAGGATGCATTAGTGAGTATGGACTTCGACCGTGTCTGCATGTCAAAAAGTTTTGCTTATCATTTTTGTCGAAAATCATCTGCTTATCATCCTTAGGAAATCACTTACTCATTATTCTTAGTCTAGACACGTTTTACTGCATTGACTGCATGAATAGTGTATAGGCAAAAATTCATACCTTAGCATATCTGACAATTCATATCTTAGCGTATCTGTTACTGTAGACCTTACATGATATCTCTCGTAAATTTCTCCTTAATTTAAGGGATCCTGGTACTATATATATCTATGCAAATTATGCATTGAGAATGCCATCCAACTATCAATTGTTGTCACTAAACTCTTCACGCCAAAAATCTTTTCTGAGATCGTGTAAGATGGCCTCTACGAATCGACCAAGTTTCTCTGACTCCGAAGACAGTGTGACAGGAGCACACCAACCAATCAGCTACCGTGATTACTGGAGAAAATGGGGGTGGGTTCGCGGCATACTCACCCTATGGAGAAGGGAAGAAGGTACTCCATATCATGAACCGAATCTACCACCTAACCTTGGAGTACTCGACTCGCTCACCGGCGAACCTGTTCGCAACACCGTTTATACCCTATTTTGCCAGAATTTTTCGTCTTGAGACTACCATTAACGGAACTAGAGAAGATATCCGATCTCTACCTCACACTGATAACCAACCAGGGTTAGTAGAAGAAGTTAAAGAACTCCAAGCTCGAGTGTTAACTTTAGAGAGCACGGTACACAATTTGCAAGCACCAGTAGTATCACCAACACCAGTAACATCACCAACCTTAGCACCAACAGCATTAGTACCACCAACAACAACATCCGCATCACCAGCTTCGACATCTCATTCTGTACCTCGAGTATAATCATCGTTCTACGTATCGTTTTATCTATTTTATTTTCGTTTGACATGGCGATTATGTAATCTCTAATGTTTTAGAGATTATATATTCTTGTTCTAATGGTAAATCAAATGAGATTAATATCACATTAACTCATTAAATTCATGATTATATATAAAGAAAATATATATGTATATATATTTTCATAAAGATTGTAATTAAAAATTCTTTCGTACAAACTGTTAATGGTGAAAATATTTTTAACGGGTAGGTAGTACTCGAGGAATATTTAGATTTCACTTTAATAAGTTACACTGTACATTCGACGAAGCTAATTCAACAGTCATTTACTATCCTATTTACAATCACCGATATACGTATCCGTTCACCACAGAATAACCATTTTCACTCAATTTCATATTTGGATTTTGACCTATCAGAATCCAACAAGTGGCATAATGAAGAAATAATAGACACAATAAAAATTGATTAGAAACAGACTAATTAACAATATGTAATTTTGTTAAAAAACCACGCTAACAAAATCCTAGCTAACTGTTCCTAGCTAACTGTTAATTCCGTATTACAATTTAATTATCGCAATTTATTTATCGCAGTTTATTTATCGCAATTTACATTCTCGCAATTTTATTTATCGTCATTTAATTTCTATTATTTACTTTACGCACTTTATTTATCGTCATTTAATTTCTGTTATTTATTTTACGCACTTTAAATATCGGGACACGTATACAAGGTTTTGACATATCATATCGACGCATCTATATATATTATTTGGAATCACCATAGACACTCTGTAATGACCCTGGATTTTCCAACGTTTACTTATTAATAATTATTATTATTAATACGTGTGATTAAACGAATGTATGATATTACATTTACATGTTTCCATGATTGCCCGTACTTGACTTTTAAGTGCCCGAAACGTCTTTGTGACACACGAAACTTCACGAATAATATTTATAGATATTATTTGAATTCATGATTAAGATTTATTAATCATTTTAATTAACTAAGGCTTTTAGTTAGTTACTTGGGCTTTAATTGGTTTAACTTGTTATTATTGAAACTTGGGCTTGTTTAAAGCTAATGGACACTTGACTTTGGGCTTATGAGCCCACCCTACATTATTAATGGACCTTTTAGCCCATGTCTTGAAAGTGTAAGTATCAAATTAAGATGGAACTAGTTAGTTGTTGCATTTGGAATATAGTTGGCTCTTAATCCCCATGTAACCACCCCTTTTATCTACCTTTTCAAACTTTAACAAGCATTTAACCACTAAACACTCCCATACTCCCTCCCATGGCTGCTGGCCGTCGGCCTTTAGGCCCTTAGATGGGTTCTTGGTTTTCATTTTTCATTACTTCTCATTTGTATTCACTTCACAAATCAAACACACACTTACCTCTCATATTCTTTCAACTTTTTTTTCTCTCTTCTTCTCTACTTTCTTGTAAGTATTATGAACAACCTTTTCTTCTTCTTTTCCTCTTGCAAAAACCGAATTCCAACATCATTTAATCATCATCATCTTTTGTTGTTTGTTACTTGATCTTGATGTAGCTTACTTACTTATAGATACTTGTTACTTACTTTCATGATTACAAGAATAAACTTACTAGTTTGATTCTTCATCTTTATCATGTTATAACAAGAACAACAAGAACATAATCTATCTAGTTATGTTCTACTTTATTGTTTCAAAGGTTGTAAGTTCATAGTTGTTAAATTCATACTTGTAGTTCTTGAAGTAAACTTAAAGTTTACTTTACTTAAAGATCAAACCTTGGTTGAATCTTTAAAAGTATGAACAAACCATGAACCTTTTACTTGTTTATTTAGTGTTACTTGCACTTTAATTGTATGATTTTGGTTGTTTTTGGTCAAGTACTACAAGTTAGTCTTGATCTCATATCTCTTGGAACTAAAAGATAACTTAAAGGTTCAAGAACATGTAAATAAGTTTTCTTTAAAAATAACTTTGTATACTTATGCTTGATCTAGACTTTTGGGTCTTGGATCTTCAAGATCTAACTAGGAACTATGTTCTACATCTTAAGATCTTGATTAGTTAGTTTATTTTCAATTTTAGAGTTCAATATTTCTATTATAGTTCATGTAAGTGTCAAACCTAAGACTTTGATGTAACTTTGGTTCATCAAACTACATGCAACTCTTAAGTGAGTTGTGCTTCATGTCTTAGACTTGCACTAGGGTTATGATGGTCAAGACTTGGTTAAGATGATGTAGATACATCAATGAGTTGTACACTTGAAGCTATATGCATCAAGGATGAGAACCATGATGAACATCAAGCACCAAGACCACCGGAACTCACTTAAACTTACTGTTTCTGTCCAAAACCTACTGACCTGCTGTTTCTGTAACAGACCAGTAGACCTGGGCTGTTCTAACCATTATTTTCAAATAGATCATTTCGATTAGATAACTTTTCATATAGGACTCATCTTAATCCGAGTTACGGTTTAGGATTTATGGCCCTCCGATCGTCACTATGTCCTTTAACGTTGTGCAGAAATTTCTGACCTACTCGCACTTAGACCGTCGCTACGGTCAAACCAAGACAATTTTGCTTCTATAAATTTTACCACACTTAAGGGACTCATAGACGGAGCCATGGCCACTGGTCTCACCTTAATTCAGTAAGGGTAGAGGCCGTGGTGACTGACTGAAGTCAGCCTTTGTTGTAAACTACTTTCATAAACGAAACTTACTTTACGCCTTTTGTTTGATGATGAATGATGATGACCCTTAAGACCTTATTTACATACTTTTAAACCTATTAAGACGATTTAATGACTTATTACTATTTGCCTTAGGTTGAGGACCTTCGGACCGATTACTTGCACACCTTTCCGAACCGACTTTACGACTACATTATCATTGTGAGTTATAGCATTCCCTTTTTACTTTAACTTATTTTAGGAACTGAGAATACATGCGGATTTTATGTTTTACATACTAGGCACGAGTACTTAAACTTATATATGTGTGGGTTATACAACGGCATAAACATTCCCTTTAGCTCGGTAACGTTTAATCATTGGTTTTTGAACCGTGAACGCGAATCTTAGATATGGATCCATAGGGTTTGACATCCACACTCGGGCTAGTTGCGCTAGCAGTCAACGAGTGTTTAATACTTCATAAACATACGCACTTGCCAAGTGTACTTTCAGGGGGTGATATATTATTAAACGTTAAGTTAGTTACCGAGTGCCCACGGTTGAGCATATACTTAAACATACTGATTTGGATTACTGTTTTGAAACGCTCGTTGTAGCACTGAAATCTCGTGGCCTACTTACATTACTGTTATACTTAAACTGTAGCTCACCAACCTTTGTGTTGACGTTTTTAAGCATGTATTTCTCAGGTGCTTGAGGTTGCTTCCGCTGTGTACTAGTCGTGCTGTAGAACCCGCTGCTTAGAGTTGTTATCGCATGACTACTTATCTTGCATTCAAACTTATTTTTCTTTTGAAACTATGTTATGTAACGACCTTTGGGGTCACGTACACTTATTTATTGCTTCTACTTAGCGAAGCATGCTTTTGGATTGTAAAACATTTGACGTTAGTTATGACGTCACCTTTTATTAATGAATGCAAAATCTGTTTTGAAAATGCATATAGTACTTAACCTTGTAATGATCCTGTTGTTGATGGTCCGTACATGATGATTTAGTACGGGGCGTCACATTTGGTATCAGAGCATTGGTTGTAGGGAATTAGGTTGCATTAGTGAGTCTAAGACCGACCCGAGTAGGATTCACTAATAGGACTAATCTACAACTTGCTAGTTTTATTGTTTCCGCTGAACTTACTGCATGCTGCTGCTTACTTTTACTGCTATATGCCATATGCTACTATGTGATTTCACTACTGCATGCTATTATTCGCTTTCGATTGCATGCTACTGTGTTATATTACTACATGCTACTATCTGCCTTTAGCATGTTACCTCGGTATAATACTGTCACTATTGCCATGCCACGTGCTGCTGTAAATGATCTAGGCCGCTGTAGTTGTTATGCCTGATTACGCTCTTGCTACCTATCTACTATCCGTTATGCTGACTTGGAGAACTTATCCTTCCCGGTTCAGATGTTTTCCTGAACTACTTTCCCCACTCGTCTAACCCTAAGAACTAGTAGTGCAATCTACCTGTTACTATTGTTCCACCGTTCTAGAGATCAAAACATTACTTCACGCAATCTAGAAGATTGTTCAGTTGACACATACACTGTACGCTCTCATGACCGTCACTTAACTCTTTCATTCTTCACGACTGCTCAACGATCTAACAACACTTCTGCACTTAAGTCCCTACCACCCCTAGACATTGGATAAGTCGGGAGGACATCTCCTTTCACAAGGTCATAGTACCTTCTACTAATGCTCAAACACATCGTATTACTACTTGCTACACGTACAACCCGACGCGAGACCCGGATTGAATATTTAGAAGGAACCTAACAACGTTACCTGAATCCGAACCTTTGAAGAAACTTCGGGACACTTAAGCATTAATACATGGTCTACGAAACCTACGCACCCACATCGAGAAACTGCGAGATTAGTTATGTCGATTCTATTTTGTTGGCACAGATAAAGCACCGTTAGATGAAATTTGTGTATAATTGGAAGTGATCACGTTACATTGACCATATGGATTGATATTGGAATGAACGTACGATTCATTATAATATAATGACGCCAGGCCAGCGTGATTATATTGAAGTAAATCAAGCAGAAGTCCCAATGTTACTACATGAGGAATATGGGGTGATCCAGGGAAAAATTTTGTTAGGAATTAGTTGAGCATACACATTGTAGCCTGTTAAAAGTAGGGAAGGAATAACCACGTAACCCAGATACTGTACCAGAGGGGCCTTGATTGCAGAATTGATAACCTGAAAAATTTGTATTAGAGATCGACACCCTGGCCATTTAAGGAAAAAGTTCTCAAATAGGAAAAACTTTGTACTAACTTGTGGTAGAGCAATCGTTATCTCAGTTATAGAAACTCGCGTGGATCCTGATTTTGGTTAGGGTACGTTTCATCACAACGTTTTATTGTCTCAAGGCTGTTTAATATTGGAGCGATAGAAACCATATATCTAAGAACCTTAGTGTTACGACTAATAAACCATCAACAACCATGGGAATTAAGTATTCTATAGGACATAAGCAAATGGTAAACTGAGGAAAATAGGGGAATAATTTAAGGTAGTACTTTAAGATTAACAGGTGGGTCATTTGGAGATGACCTCATATTAACCAAACTTGGGAGTTTTAATGTAGTAATTGAAAAGGAATAGTTACCTACGTACAGGCATATGTTATTTGAGAAGATTGATAGAATTTGTTTTTCACAGTAGTACAGTAAGATTTGATTTGGGATGAACTTTAAGATTAACCTAATACTCATCGAGCTAGGAAGCTTTGAGGAAATAGTTAGAAAGAACTGACTTTCAAGGATGAAAGTGGAATTTGTTTATAATGAGGGAAAATTTATTAGTATACCTCGCAAGAATGGTGAAACTATTATGGGAAGAGATGTAGCCCGAGAACTGAACCTTATTAGTTACATGACAACAACTCAAAATCTCACAATAGAAATGGGAAGGAATTCATCGCTAAAATACCAAAGGCGGTAAGATGGTTAGGACATCATCTGGGTTATTATTGACCGTCTCACCAAAACTGCTTACTTTCTAGCTATGAAAGAAATCGATACAATGGACAAACTTGCACAACAATACTTAAGGAAGATAGTATTCCGTCACTTCTGCAATTCAAAGCCTATATTGAAGATCTCCCAAGAATCTCATTTTGATACTCATTCTTACGCAACTCTAAGTCCTAGCTTATTACGAGAAATCTTTATTCGGTGATAACCACAACATCATCCTTCTTACCTCGATATCCGTCATACCAGTTCAAAATTTTCCTAAAATCAATGAGTGGTTAACTCTCATCCTCATACTCCCCCATTTGTAACTCACTTATAAGCAACAACTTCACACTTAATCATTTTTAGTCAAAGGACTTATGCCCTACTAATAGTTGTCAATCATACATAAATTCAATGGTTTTTATTACCTCAAATATCACTTCAAATTTTCAAAAGTCTTTTACTCGGTTCTCATCAATCTCTTCCAACATGTATCCCCCGAAATATAAAAATTTTGTTTACCAAATTTTACACACATTATTTTACTGTGCTATCCTCTCAAAGCTTTATAAGAAAAATAAACTTATTTTGTTCGTCATTCATACAAATTTTTGAAATCATACCAATTATATAAAAAAAAAAATATAAAGTAAATGATTACCTATTTTTGACAAGTACATACGAAACTTCACTTTCACTGTTACAAATCAAATCCTTTATTCAAAAGATATGATACTTTGAACAGTACGTGTTGTACATAACCCTAATCTACTAAGAACTTCGTTTCTTCTCTTACATTGTCACCATAAACAATTTCTATAAAATTTTCGTTGCTTATTATATAAAACTTTTCGTGTTATTCGTATCCAAGTCATCATAAAGGCTTTATAACCGTCGAAATCGAGAGATTCATGTATATGTGATAAAGTCACTGACTACCACGTCATGCAAGGCCTTCGGACATCCACATAAACCATTCAAAACTATTGCGTCACCCCATGGATTTATTTCACCACACCGGTTAGAACAATGCTCTTCCTTACATAACTCTAAGTCCTAACTCATTCCAAGAAACTCTCATTTAGTAACATTAACACCATCGGTATTCTGACTTCATTATTAGTCGCGGCCTGTTTGGCCTTTTGCAAATTCAAGAAGCGATTAACTTCTCATCCTCGTGCTCTATCCTTCGTACCTCACTTTTTAGCAACGGATTCGCACGAAAATATTTTTGGCCCAAAGACTTGTATCCTGATAATTACCAAAACTGCATTTATATCATTAGTTTTCATTACCTAGTAACTGGTCACCCAAGGATTTCAAGCTTTTTCACTCAAATCTTTTCAACTCGTAACCTTTGAAATGCGAAAAACTATGTTTATCAAAAAAAAAAAAATTTACACGTTGTTTATTTGTACTGTCCTCACAAGATTTACAGACAATGAAGGTACTAAAAACTTTTCAGTCACTTAAACGATTTATAAAATCATATATGTATAAATTTATACTTACTTATTTTGATACTAAGTTATATCTTCAAATTATTAAAAAAAAAAAAATGCTCCTTTACCAAGCTATTCAACTTAAGTCAAATAGTTTTGAGCAAAATGGTACACGTTGTACCTACTTCTAAATTTACTAGGAACTTCGTCCGTTTATGTGGTCACAGCAAACGTTTAAAGGTTTTACTTTTCAAAACTCCCTCGGTGGACTTTATTAAAGGCTTCGTATTAGACTACACCATGTAAGGATCACACTTTCTCTCACCCTCCGTTAGGAATGAAACCTACTATTAAGGTCTCTGTTAAAATTCTCGAGCCACTTTGGATGGCGGTTTTATAAAATTTGTTATAAAATCTTTGCACCTACAAAAATGTTCCTTTAAAGTTAGACATGATAAAAACGCGAGCCGATAAATCAGTTTTCTGAGGTACACTCATTGGTCACCCTATCATAGGAAAGGTACTAGGTGGATTACTGTTCTCAATACTTCACGGCGAATCACAACACCCTCGTAAACTTCATCTCTATGAATAAGTATGTTGAGACACAAGAATCATTTTTGGAGGTTCTTTTCACTCGGAGTAAGCCATTCGTTAGGACCAAGGGTTCACGTATCTCCTCATTCACGCATCCCCTTAAGCACTCGGATAAATTCAAAACGAACCACTCGAAGAGTTCACTCTCGTTCAAGACCACGCCTTTCGTGCGACTTTCTTTTGGAAATGTAACATAAGAAACTTTGAGAGCCTATGAATCTTGTTACCCCTTGGGAGGGGACTGCTTAAGACATTTACGACACTCATGTGGATACTCTATATATTTCTTCCTTCATTGGTTACAACTGTATGTTGCTCTAGTTAACGTTAACCCTAACTTCAACATGTAACTGAAAGGATGAGGTTACATTGCGGAACCATGTTTTCATTTCATCCAAGGATAGGTTCACCTGTAGTATGGTAAACTAGGTAATGTCCCTCCTTGTTCGTTCAGACCGTCCTGAAGACACTATGAATAATTATGGCTTGCAAGTTCGGTTAGTCACTTTCAGGTAAAATTTCGATTCACTTACTCAAATGAGACGTTCTTAAATATTGAGTTCCTATGCCTATGGCCTCCTTTCGAAACCAAGGGGTTGGTAAAATCCGTAGCAAGCGCTATCCATACATTAAATCGTATGGTTGTAATCACTATGTTTCCCATTATACCTGTCAGCTTATATTACGACATACACGCTCAATGTTTTAGATGAGCTTAGGAACATTCATGATGCATTTCACACATCCAGCTTACTGAAGATGCCTGTAAGGATAAACACACCACCTTTCCTTTTTGTGGATATACATTCAGATCACATACTCCTGTTAATCAGAAATAAAATCAATTTGTTGACCTCTTAGGACAAGAGGCTTAAGTAACGGCATATACCTATTCTCACTTTCAAACGCCGAAGTACCTTTCAAGGTAGATAACTTACTCCTGAGCCCACGGGTCTCACAGAACTATGATACGCTCCTTCTTGTGCGAATACGGTACCATTGTTAGTCACTCCTTAAAATTTCAGGACGAAATTTTCTTTAACAGGTGGGTAATGTAACGACCCTGGATTTTCCAACGTTTACTTATTAATAATTATTATTATTAATACGTGTGATTAAACGAATGTATGATATTACATTTACATGTTGCCATGATTGCCCGTACTTGACTTTTAAGTGCCCGAAACGTCTTTGTGACACACGATACTTCACGAATAATATTTATAGATATTATTTGAATTCATGATTAAGATTTATTAATCATTTTAATTAACTAAGGCTTTTAGTTAGTTACTTGGGCTTTAATTGGTTTAACTTGTTATTATTGAAACTTGGGCTTGTTTAAAGCTAATGGACACTTGACTTTGGGCTTATGAGCCCACCCTACATTATTAATGGACCTTTTAGCCCATGTATTGAAAGTGTAAGTATCAAATTAAGATGGAACTAGTTAGTTGTTGCATTTGGAATATAGTTGGCTCTTAATCCCCATGTAACCACCCCTTTTATCCACCTTTTCAAACTTTAACAAGCATGTAACCACTAAACACTCCCATTCTCCCTCCCATGGCTGCTGGCCGTCGGCCTTTAGGCCCTTAGATGGGTTCTTGGTTTACATTTTTCATTACTTCTCATTTGTATTCACTTCACAAATCAAACACACACTTACCTCTCATATTCTTTCAACTTTTTTTTCTCTCTTCTTCTCTACTTTCTTGTAAGTATTATGAACAACCTTTTCTTCTTCTTTTCCTCTTGCAAAAACCGAATTCCAACATCATTTAATCATCATCATCTTTTGTTGCTTGTTACTTGATCTTGATGTAGCTTACTTACTTATAGATACTTGTTACTTACTTTCATGATTACAAGAATAAACTTACTAGTTTGATTCTTCATCTTTATCTTGTTATAACAAGAACAACAAGAACATAATCTATCTAGTTATGTTCTACTTTATTGTTTCAAAGGTTATAAGTTCATAGTTGTTAAATTCATACTTGTAGTTCTTGAAGTAAACTTAAAGTTTACTTTACTTAAAGATCAAACCTTGGTTGAATATTTAAAAGTATGAACAACCCATGAACCTTTTACTTGTTTATTTAGTGTTACTTGTACTTTAATTGTATGATTTTGGTTGTTGTTGGTCAAGTACTACAAGTTAGTCTTGATCTCATATCTCTTGGAACTAAAAGATAACTTAAAGGTTCAAGAACATGTAAATAAGTTTTCTTTAAAAATAACTTTGTATACTTATGCTTGATCTAGACTTTTGGGTCTTGGATCTTCAAGATCTAACTAGGAACTATGTTCTACATCTTAAGATCTTGATTAGTTAGTTTATTTTCAAGTTTAGATTTCAATATTTCTATTATAGTTCATGTAAGTGTCAAACCTAAGACTTTGATGTAACTTTGGTTCATCAAACTACATGCAACTCTTAAGTGAGTTGTGCTTCATGTCTTAGACTTGTACTAGGGTTATGATGGTCAAGACTTGGTTAAGATGATGTAGATACATCAATGAGTTGTACACTTGAAGCTATATGCATCAAGGATGAGAACCATGATGAACATCAAGCACCAAGACCACCGGAACTCACTTAAACTTACTGTTTCTGTCCAAAACCTACTGACCTGCTGTTTCTGTAACAGACCAGTAGACCTTTGAAATGTCCCGTTCTTATTGATTAAAAACGTTCCATATTAATTGATTTCGTTGCGAGGTTTTGACCTCTATATGAGACGTTTTTCAAAGACTGCATTCATTTTTAAAACAAACCATAACCTTTATTTCATAAATAAAGGTTTAAAAAGCTTTACGTAGATTATCAAATAATGATAATCTAAAATATCCTGTTTACGCACGACCATTACATAATGGTTTACAATACAAATATGTTACAACAAAATAAGTTTCGTGAATGCAGTTTTTACACAATATCATACAAGCATGGACTCCAAATCTCGTCCTTATTTAAGTATGCGGCAGCGGAAGCTCTTAATAATCACCTGAGAATAAACATGCTTAAAATGTCAACAAAAATGTTGGTGAGTTATAGGTTTAACCTATATATCAAATCATAATAATAGACCACAAGATTTCATATTTCAATACACATCCCATACATAGAGATAAAAATCATTCATATGGTGAACACCTGGTAACCGACATTAACAAGATGCATATATAAGAATATCCCCATCATTCCGGGACACCCTTCGGATATGATATAAATTTCGAAGTACTAAAGCATCCGGTACTTTGGATGGGGTTTGTTAAGCCCAATAGATCTATCTTTAGGATTCGCGTCAATTAGGGTGTCTGTTCCCTAATTCTTAGATTACCAGACTTAATAAAAAGGGGCATATTCGATTTTGATAATTCAACCATAGAATGTAGTTTCACGTACCTGTGTCTATTTTGTAAATCATTTATAAAACCTGCATGTATTCTCATCCCAAAAATATTAGATTTTATAAGTGGGACTATAACTCACTTTCACAGATTTTTACTTCGTCGGGAAGTAAGACTTGGCCACTGGTTGATTCACAAACCTATAACAATATATACATATATATCAAAGTATGTTCAAAATATATTTACAACACTTTTAATATATTTTGGTGTTTTATGTTTATTAAGTCAGCTGTCCTCGTTAGTAACCTACAACTAGTTGTCCACAGTTAGATGTACAGAAATAAATCGATAAATATTATCTTGAATCAATCCACGACCCAGTGTATACGTATCTCAGTATTGATCACAACTCAAACTATATATATTTTGGAATCAACATCAACCCTGTATAGCTAACTCCAACATTCACATATAGAGTGTCTATGGTTGTTCCGAAATATATATAGATGTGTCGACATGATAGGTTGAAACATTGTATATGTGTCTATGGTATCTCAAGATTACATAATATACAATACAAGTTGATTAAGTTATGGTTGGAATAGATTTGTTACCAATTTTCACGTAGCTAAAATGAGAAAAATTATCCAATCTTGTTTTACCCATAACTTCTTCATTTTAAATCCATTTTGAGTGAATCAAATTGCTATGGTTTCATATTGAACTCTATTTTATGAATCTAAATAGAAAAAGTATAGGTTTATAGTCGGAAAAATAAGTTACAAGTCGTTTTTGTAAAGGTAGTCATTTCAGTCGAAAGAACGACGTCTAGATGACCATTTTAGAAAACATACTTCCACTTTGAGTTTAACCATAATTTTTGGATATAGTTTCATGTTCATAATAAAAATTATTTTCTCAAAATAACAACTATTAAATCAAAGTTTATCATAGTTTTTAATTAACTAACCCAAAACAGCCCGCGGTGTTACTACGACGGCGTAAATCCAGTTTTACGGTGTTTTTCGTGTTTCCAGGTTTTAAATCATTAAGTTAGCATATCATATAGATATAGAACATGTGTTTAGTTGATTTTAAAAGTCAAGTTAGAAGGATTAACTTTTGTTTGCGAACAAGTTTAGAATTAACTAAACTATGTTCTAGTGATTACAAGTTTAAACCTTCGAATAAGATAGCTTTATATGTATGAATCAAATGATGTTATGAATATCATTACTACCTTAAGTTCCTTGGATAAACCTACTGGAAAAGAGAAAAATGTATCTAGCTTCAACGGATCCTTGGATGGCTCGAAGTTCTTGAAGCAGAATCATGACACGAAAACAAGTTCAAGTAAGATCATCACTTGAAATAAGATTGTTATAGTTATAGAAATTGAACCAAAGTTTGAATATGATTATTACCTTGTATTAGAATGATAACCTACTGTAAGAAACAAAGATTTCTTGAGGTTGGATGATCACCTTACAAGATTGGAAGTGAGCTAGCAAACTTTAAAGTATTCTTGATTTTATGAAACTAGAACTTTTGGAATTTATGAAGAACACTTAGAACTTGAAGATAGAACTTGAGAGAGATCAATTAGATGAAGAAAATTGAAGAATGAAAGTGTTTGTAGGTGTTTTTGGTCGTTGGTGTATGGATTAGATATAAAGGATATGTAATTTTGTTTTCATGTAAATAAGTCATGAATGATTACTCATATTTTTGTAATTTTATGAGGTATTTCATGCTAGTTGCCAAATGATGGTTCCCACATGTGTTAGGTGAATCACATGGGCTGCTAAGAGCTGATCATTGGAGTGTATATACCAATAGTACATACATCTAAAAGCTGTGTATTGTACGAGTACGAATACGGGTGCATACGAGTAGAATTGTTGATGAAACTGAACGAGGATGTAATTGTAAGCATTTTTGTTAAGTAGAAGTATTTTGATAAGTGTATTGAAGTCTTTCAAAAGTGTATAAATACATATTAAAACACTACATGTATATACATTTTAACTGAGTCGTTAAGTCATCGTTAGTCGTTACATGTAAGTGTTGTTTTGAAACCTTTAGGTTAACGATCTTGTTAAATGTTGTTAACCCAATGTTTATAATATCAAATGAGATTTTAAATTATTATATTATCATGATATTATTATGTATGAATATCTCTTAATATGATATATATACATTAAATGTCTTTACAACGATAATCATTACATATATGTCTCGTTTAAAAATCATTAAGTTAGTAGTCTTGTTTTTACATATGTAGTTCATTGTAAATATACTTAATGATATGTTTACTTATCATAGTATCATGTTAACTATATATATATCCATATATATGTCATCATATAGTTTTTACAAGTTTTAACGTTCGTGAATCACCGGTCAACTTGGGTGGTCAATTGTCTATATGAAACATATATTAATTAATCAAGTCTTAACAAGTTTGATTGCTTAACATGTTGGAAACATTTAATCATGTAAATATCAATCTCAATTAATATATATAAACATGGAAAAGTTCGGGTCACTACAGTACCTACCCGTTAAATAAATTTCGTCCCGAAATTTTAAGCTGTTGAAGGTGTTGACGAATCTTCTGGAAATAGATGCGGGTATTTCTTCTTCATCTGATCTTTACGCTCCCAGGTGAACTCAGGTCCTCTACGAGCATTCCATCGAACCTTAACAATTGGTATCTTGTTTTGCTTAAGTCTTTTAACCTCACGATCCATTATTTCGACGGGTTCTTCGATGAATTGAAGTTTTTCGTTGATTTGGATTTCATCTAACGGAATAGTGAGATCTTCTTTAGCAAAACATTTCTTCAAATTCGAGACGTGGAAAGTGTTATGTACAGCCGCGAGTTGTTGAGGTAACTCAAGTCGGTAAGCTACTGGTCCGACACGATCAATAATCTTGAATGGTCCAATATACCTTGGATTTAATTTCCCTCGTTTACCAAATCGAACAACGCCTTTCCAAGGTGAAACTTTAAGCATGACCATCTCTCCAATTTCAAATTCTATATCTTTTCTTTTAATGTCAGCGTAGCTCTTTTGTCGACTTTGGGCGGTTTTCAACCGTTGTTGAATTTGGATGATCTTCTCGGTAGTTTCTTGTATAATCTCCGGACCCGTAATCTGTCTATCCCCCACTTCACTCCAACAAATCGGAGACCTGCACTTTCTACCATAAAGTGCTTCAAAAGGCGCCATCTCAATGCTTGAATGGTAGCTGTTGTTGTAGGAAAATTCTGCTAACGGTAGATGTCGATCCCAACTGTTTCCGAAATCAATAACACATGCTCGTAGCATGTCTTCAAGCGTTTGTATCGTCCTTTCGCTCTGCCCATCAGTTTGTGGATGATAGGCAGTACTCATGTCTAGACGAGTTCCTAATGCTTGCTGTAATGTCTGCCAGAATCTTGAAATAAATCTGCCATCCCTATCAGAGATAATAGAGATTGGTATTCCATGTCTGGAGATGACTTCCTTCAAATACAGTCGTGCTAACTTCTCCATCTTGTCATCTTCTCTTATTGGCAGGAAGTGTGCTGATTTGGTGAGACGATCAACTATTACCCAAATAGTATCAAAACCACTTGCAGTCCTTGGCAATTTAGTGATGAAATCCATGGTAATGTTTTCCCATTTCCATTCCGGGATTTCGGGTTGTTGAAGTAGACCTGATGGTTTCTGATGCTCAGCTTTGACCTTAGAACACGTCAAACATTCTCCTACGTATTTAGCAACATCAGCTTTCATACCCGGCCACCAAAAATGTTTCTTGAGATCCTTGTACATCTTCCCCGTTCCAGGATGTATTGAGTATCTGGTTTTATGAGCTTCTCTAAGTACCATTTCTCTCATATCTCCAAATTTTGGTACCCAAATCCTTTCAGCCCTATACCGGGTTCCGCCTTCCCGAATATTAAGATGCTTCTCCGATCCTTTGGGTATTTCATCCTTTAAATTTCCTTTTTTTAAAACTCCTTGTTGCGCCTCCTTTATTTGAGTAGTAAGGTTATTATGAATCATTATATTCATAGATTTTACTCGAATGGGTTCTCTGTCCTTCCTGCTCAAGGCATCGGCTACCACATTTGCCTTCCCCGGGTGGTAACGAATCTCAAAGTCGTAATCATTCAATAATTCAATCCACCTACGCTGCCTCATATTCAGTTGTTTCTGATTAAATATGTGTTGAAGACTTTTGTGGTCGGTATATATAATACTTTTGACCCCATATAAGTAGTGCCTCCAAGTCTTTAATGCAAAAACAACCGCGCCTAATTCCAAATCATGCGTCGTATAATTTTGCTCGTGAATCTTCAATTGTCTAGACGCATAAGCAATCACCTTCGTTCGTTGCATTAATACACAACCGAGACCTTGCTTTGATGCGTCACAATAAATCACAAAATCATCATTCCCTTCAGGCAATGACAATATAGGTGCCGTAGTTAGCTTTTTCTTCAATAACTGAAACGCTTTCTCTTGTTCATCCTTCCATTCAAATTTCTTCCCTTTATGCGTTAATGCAGTCAAGGGTTTTGCTATTCTGAAAAAGTCTTCGATGAACCTTCTGTAGTAACCAGCTAGTCCTAAAAATTGGCGTATGTGTTTCGGAGTTTTCGGGGTTTCCCACTTTTCAACAGTTTCTATCTTTGCCGGATCCACCTTAATACCTTCTTTGTTCACTATGTGACCGAGGAATTGAACTTCTTCCAACCAAAATGCACACTTTGAAAACTTAGCGTACAATTCTTCCTTCCTCAATACTTCTAACACCTTTCTCAAATGTTCACCGTGTTCTTGGTCATTCTTTGAGTAAATAAGTATGTCATCAATGAAAACAATGACAAACTTGTCAAGGTATGGTCCACACACTCGGTTCATAAGGTCCATGAACACAGCTGGTGCATTAGTTAAACCAAACAGCATGACCATAAACTCGTAATGACCGTAACGTGTTCTGAAAGCAGTCTTTGGAATATCATCTTCTTTCACCCGCATTTGATGATACCCGGAACGTAAGTCAATCTTTGAATAAACAGACGAGCCTTGTAGTTGATCAAATAAGTCATCGATTCGCGGTAGTGGGTAGCGGTTCTTGATGGTAAGTTTGTTCAACTCTCGGTAGTCGATACACAACCTGAATGTACCATCTTTCTTCTTGACAAACAAAACAGGAGCTCCCCACGGTGATGTGCTTGGTCGAATGAAACCACGCTCTAAAAGTTCTTGTAATTGGCTTTGCAGTTCTGTCATCTCGCTGGGTGCGAGTCTGTAAGGAGCACGAGCTATTGGTGCAGCTCCTGGTACAAGATCTATTTGAAATTCAACGGATCGATGTGGGGGTAATCCCGGTAATTCTTTCGGAAATACATCGGGAAATTCTTTTGCAATGGGAACATCATTGATGCTCTTTTCTTCAGTTTGTACTTTCTCGACGTGTGCTAGAACAGCATAGCAACCTTTTCTTATTAGTTTTTGTGCCTTCAAATTACTAATAAGATGTAGCTTCGTGTTGCCCTTTTCTCCGTACACCATTAAGGGTTTTCCTTTTTCTCGTATAATGCGAATTGCATTTTTGTAACAAACGATCTCTGCTTTCACTTCTTTCAACCAGTCCATACCGATTATCACATCAAAACTCCCTAACTCTACTGGTATCAAATCAATCTTAAATGTTTCGCTAACCAGTTTAATTTCTCGATTCCGACATATATTATCTGCTGAAATTAATTTACCATTTGCTAATTCGAGTAAAAATTTACTATCCAAAGGTGTCAATGGACAACTTAATTTAGCACAAAAATCTCTACTCATATAGCTTCTATCCGCACCCGAATCAAATAAAACGTAAGCAGATTTATTGTCAATAATAAACGTACCCGTAACAAGCTCCGGGTCTTCTTGTGCCTCTGCCGCATTAATATTGAAAACTCTTCCGCGGCCTTGTCCATTCGTGTTCTCCTGGTTCTGGCAATTTCTAATAATGTGGCCCGGTTTTCCACATTTATAACAAACTACATTGGCATAACTTGCTCCGACACTACTTGCTCCGCCATTACTCGTTCCGATACCATTTGTTCCTTTCGTTCTGTTAACTCCTGGTTCATAGACCTCACACTTCGCCGCGCTATGACCATTTCTTTTACACTTGTTGCAAAATTTGGTGCAGAACCCCGAGTGATACTTTTCACACCTTTGGCATAGCTGCTTCTGATTGTTGTTGTTGTTGTTGTTGCGGTTGTTATTGTTGTTGGGATGATTGTTGTAGTTGCTGTTATTGTTGTTGTTGTTGTTGTTGTTGTTGTTGTTGTTGTTGTTGGGCCGTTTGTTGTAGTTGCGATTGATGTTGCGATTGTTGGGATAATTGTTGCGATTATTGTTGTAATTGCTGTTGTTGTTGTATTGGTGATTCTTATCACCGTTTTCCTCCCACTTTCTTTTGACTTGCTTCACATTGGCCTCTTCAGCAGTCTGTTCTTTAATTCTTTCTTCAATCTGGTTCACTAGTTTGTGAGCCATTCTACATGCCTGTTGTATGGAGGCGGGCTCGTGTGAACTTATATCTTTTTGGATTCTTTCCGGTAATCCTTTCACAAACGCGTCGATCTTCTCTTCCTCATCTTCGAATGCTCCCGGACATAATAGGTACAATTCTGTGAATCGTCTTTCGTACGTGGTAATATCAAATCCTTGGGTTCGTAACCCTCTAAGTTCTGTCTTGAGCTTATTGACCTCGGTTCTGGGACGGTACTTCTCGTTCATCAAGTGCTTGAATGTTGACCACGGTAGTGCGTACGCATCGTCTTTCCCACTTGCTCTAGATAGGTATTCCACCATGTTAACGCAGAACCTGTGAAGGTATGCGTAGCGTACTTCACTTTGTCCTCTTCAGTACACTTACTTATGGCAAACACCGATTCGACCTTCTCGGTCCACCGTTTCAATCCGATCGGTCCTTCGGTTCCATCAAATTCCAAAGGTTTGCAGGCAGTGAATTCTTTGTAGGTGCATCCTACACGATTTCCTGTACTGCTAGATCCAAGGTTATTGTTGGTATGTAGCGCAGCCTGTACTGCGGCTATGTTTGAAGCTAGAAAAGTACGGAATTCCTCTTCATTCATATTCACGGTGTGTCGAGTAGTCGGTGCCATTTCCTTCAAAATAGTCAAATGGAACAAGTTAATCATACAGAATATTAAGAGTAGTTAATAGTATTTCGTAGCATAATATGAACTCCTTTATAAAAGCTTTTTCTTCATATTAGCATTTTATAAGTTTAAATTCGGGTAGTACCTACCCGTTAAGTTCATACTTAGTAGCTAATATACAATTCAACTACTACAATTCTATATGAAAAACTGATTATAATAATATTTCGCGTTCAAACTTTTATACAATATTTTACAAACTTACAATACCGTTTATTTTACATAAAGCATGAAATATAGCACACAATAACTTTGATACAAGATAGTTGTGAAGATAATTCTAGCTAGTACACAAGTCGTTCAGCAAAGGCAATAAAGACACGTAATTCATACGTCCAGAAACAAGTCATGCATTCTGGTTTTACTAGGACTACTTCCCATCCTTGGTCTTGTGGAACATAACCGTTATGGCTGTTGATAAGACAGCGTGTTGTAACATCGTCAAAGGGACGAGGGTTATGTAATATCCAACAGTCCCGTAACAATCTAAAAACCTCATTTCTTACCCCAATTACCGACTCCGTCACTTGTGGGAACGTTTTGTTTAATAGTTGTAGCCCGATGTTCTTGTTCTCACTTTGGTGAGAAGCGAACATTACTAATCCGTAAGCATAACATGCTTCTTTATGTTGCATGTTAGCCGCTTTTTCACGAAGTCCAATATTCGGATATATTGAGTCAAAATAATTTCTTAACCCATTGCGTAAAATAGCATTTGGGTTCCCCGCAATATATGCGTCAAAGTAAACACATCGTAACTTATGGATTTCCCAATGTGATATCCCCCATCTTTCGAACGAAAGCCTTTTATAAACCAAGGCATTCTTGGAACGTTCTTCGAATGTCTTACAAACTGATCTCGCCTTAAATAGTTGTGCCGAAGAATTCTGACCGACTCTAGACAAGATTTCATCAATCATGTCTCCGGGTAGGTCTCTTAAAATATTGGGTTGTCTATCCATTTTGTGTTTTATACTGTAAAATAGACAAGAGTTAGATTCATAAAAAAAAATACTTATTAATACAAGCAATTTTTACATATATCATAAAGCATAAGCACACTATATTACATATATTACACCACACGAATACAACTATCTTATTCCGACTCGCTTGTTTCTTCTTCTTCGGTTTTGGTTCGTTTTGCCAAATTTCTAGGGATATATGATGTTCCCCTAATACGAGCCGTCGTTATCCACATTGGTTTAGAAAAACCTGGTGGTTTAGAGGTTCCCGGGTCATTGTTACAACTTAAGGACTTCGGGGGTTGACAATACATATAAAGTTCATCGGGGTTGGAATTAGATTTCTCTATTTTTATGCCCTTTCCCTTATTATTTTCTTTTGCCTTTTTAAATTCAGTTGGGGTAATTTCTATAACATCATCGGAATTCTCGTCGGAATCCGATTCATCAGAGAATTGTTAATCCTCCCAATATTTTGCTTCCTTGGCGGAAACACCATTGACCATAATTAACCTTGGTCGGTTGGTTGAGGATTTTCTTTTACTTAATCGTTTTATTATTTCCCCCACCGGTTCTATTTCTTCATCCGGTTCCGATTCTTCTTCCGGTTCCGATTCTTCTTCCGGTTCTGACTCTTCTTCCGGTTCCTCTTCGGGAACTTGTGAATCAGTCCACGAATCATTCCAATTTACATTTGACTCTTCATTATTATTAGGTGAGTCAATGGGACTTGTTCTAGAGGTAGACATCTATCACATAATATCAAACGCGTTAAGAGATTAATATATCACATAATATTCACATGTTAAAAATATATAGTTTCCAACAAAATTTGTTAAGCAATCATTTTTCAAGTAAACACGGTCGAAGTCCAGACTCACTAATGCATCCTAACAAACTCGATAAGACACACTAATGCAAAATTCTGGTTCTCTAAGACCAACGCTCGGATACCAACTGAAATGTCCCGTTCTTATTAATTAAAAACGTTCCATATTAATTGATTTCGTTGCGAGGTTTTGACCTCTATATGAGACGTTTTTCAAAGACTGCATTCATTTTTAAAACAAACCATAACCTTTATTTCATAAATAAAGGTTTAAAAAGCTTTACGTAGATTATCAAATAATGATAATCTAAAATATCCTGTTTACACACGACCATTACATAATGGTTTACAATACAAATATGTTACAACAAAATAAGTTTCGTGAATGCAGTTTTTACACAATATCATACAAGCATGGACTCCAAATCTCGTCCTTATTTAAGTATGCGACAGCGGAAGCTCTTAATAATCACCTGAGAATAAACATGCTTAAAACGTCAACAAAAATGTTGGTGAGTTATAGGTTTAACCTATATATCAAATCATAATAATAGACCACAAGATTTCATATTTCAATACACATCCCATACATAGAGATAAAAATCATTCATATGGTGAACACCTTCTAACCGACATTAACAAGATGCATATATAAGAATATCCCCATCATTCCGGGACACCCTTCGGATATGATATAAATTTCGAAGTACTAAAGCATCCGGTACTTTGGATGGGGTTTGTTAAGCCCAATAGATCTATCTTTAGGATTCGCGTCAATTAGGGTGTCTGTTCCCTAATTCTTAGATTACCAGACTTAATAAAAAGGGGCATATTCGATTTCGATAATTCAACCATAGAATGTAGTTTCACGTACTTGTGTCTATTTTGTAAATCATTTATAAAACCTGCATGTATTCTCATCCCAAAAATATTAGATTTTAAAAGTGGGACTATAACTCACTTTCACAGATTTTTACTTCGTCGGGAAGTAAGACTTGGCCACTGGTTGATTCACAAACCTATAACAATATATACATATATATCAAAGTATGTTCAAAATATATTTACAACACTTTTAATATATTTTGGTGTTTTATGTTTATTAAGTCAGCTGTCCTCGTTAGTAACCTACAACTAGTTGTCCACAGTTAGATGTACAGAAATAAATCGATAAATATTATCTTGAATCAATCCACGACCCAGTATATACGTATCTCAGTATTGATCACAACTCAAACTATATATATTTTGGAATCAACATCAACCCTGTATAGCTAACTCCAACATTCACATATAGAGTGTCTATGGTTGTTCCGAAATATATATAGATGTGTCGACATGATAGGTCGAAACATTGTATATGTGTCTATGGTATCTCAAGATTACATAATATACAATACAAGTTGATTAAGTTATGGTTGGAATAGATTTGTTACCAATTTTCACGTAGCTAAAATGAGAAAAATTATCCAATCATGTTTTACCCATAACTTCTTCATTTTAAATCCGTTTTGAGTGAATCAAATTGCTATGGTTTCATATTGAACTCTATTTTATGAATCTAAATAGAAAAAGTATAGGTTTATAGTCGGAAAAATAAGTTACAAGTCGTTTTTGTAAAGGTAGTCATTTCAGTCGAAAGAACGACGTCTAGATGACCATTTTAGAAAACATACTTCCACTTTGAGTTTAACCATAATTTTTGGATATAGTTTCATGTTCATAATAAAAATTATTTTCTCAAAATAACAACTATTAAATCAAAGTTTATCATAGTTTTTAATTAACTAACCCAAAACAGCCCGCGGTGTTACTACGACGGCGTAAATCCGGTTTTACGGTGTTTTTCGTGTTTCCAGGTTTTAAATCATTAAGTTAGCATATCATATAGATATAGAACATGTGTTTAGTTGATTTTAAAAGTCAAGTTAGAAGGATTAACTTTTGTTTGCGAACAAGTTTAGAATTAACTAAACTATGTTCTAGTGATTACAAGTTTAAACCTTCGAATAAGATAGCTTTATATGTATGAATCAAATGATGTTATGAATATCATTACTACCTTAAGTTCCTTGGATAAACCTACTGGAAAAGAGAAAAATGGATCTAGCTTCAACGGATCCTTGGATGGCTCGAAGTTCTTGAAGCAGAATCATGACACGAAAACAAGTTCAAGTAAGATCATCACTTGAAATAAGATTGTTATAGTTATAGAAATTGAGCCAAAGTTTGAATATGATTATTACCTTGTATTAGAATGATAACCTACTATAATAAACAAAGATTTCTTGAGGTTGGATGATCACCTTACAAGATTGGAAGTGAGCTAGCAAACTTTAAAGTATTCTTGATTTTATGAAACTAGAACTTTTGGAATTTATGAAGAACACTTAGAACTTGAAGATAGAACTTGAGAGAGATCAATTAGATGAAGAAAATTGAAGAATGAAAGTGTTTGTAGGTGTTTTTGGTCGTTGGTGTATGGATTAGATATAAAGGATATGTAATTTTGTTTTCATGTAAATAAGTCATGAATGATTACTCATATTTTTGTAATTTTATGAGATATTTCATGCTAGTTGCCAAATGATGGTTCCCACATGTGTTAGGTGACTCACATGGGCTGCTAAGAGCTGATCATTGGAGTGTATATACCAATAGTACATACATCTAAAAGCTGTGTATTGTACGAGTACGAATACGGGTGCATACGAGTAGAATTGTTGATGAAACTGAACGAGGATGTAATTGTAAGCATTTTTGTTAAGTAGAAGTATTTTGATAAGTGTATTGAAGTCTTTCAAAAGTGTATAAATACATATTAAAACACTACATGTATATACATTTTAACTGAGTCGTTAAGTCATCGTTAGTCGTTACATGTAAGTGTTGTTTTGAAACCTTTAGGTTAACGATCTTGTTAAATGTTGTTAACCCAATGTTTATAATATCAAATGAGATTTTAAATTATTATATTATCATGATATTATCATGTATGAATATCTCTTAATATGATATATATACATTAAATGTCTTTACAACGATAATCGTTACATATATGTCTCGTTTAAAAATCATTAAGTTAGTAGTCTTGTTTTTACATATGTAGTTCATTGTAAATATACTTAATGATATGTTTACTTATCATAGTATCATGTTAACTATATATATATATATCCATATATATGTCATCATATAGTTTTTACAAGTTTTAACGTTCGTGAATCACCGGTTAACTTGGGTGGTCAATTGTCTATATGAAACATATATCAATTAATCAAGTCTTAACAAGTTTGATTGCTTAACATGTTGGAAACATTTAATCATGTAAATATCAATCTCAATTAATATATATAAACATGGAAAAGTTCGGGTCACTACAACCTTGGCTGTTCTAACCATGATTTTCAAATAGATCATTTCGAGTAGATAACTTTTCATATAGGACTCGTCTTAATCCGAGTTACGGTTTAGGATTTATGGCCCTCCGATCGTCACTATGTCCTTTAACGTTGTGCAGAAATTTCTGACCTACTCGCACTTAGACCGTCGCCACGGTCAAACCAAGACAAGTTTGCTTCTGTAAATTTTACCACACTTAAGGGACTCATATACGGAGCCATGGCCACTGGTCTCACCTTAATTCAGTAAGGGTAGAGGCTGTGGTGACTGACTGAAGTCAGCCTTTGTTGTAAACTACTTTCATAAACGAAACTTACTTTACGCCTTTTGTTTGATGATGAATGATGATGACCCTTAAGACCTTATTTACATACTTTTAAACCTATTAAGATGATTTACTGACTTAGTACTATTTGCCTTAGGTTGAGGACCTTCGGACCGATTACTTGCACACCTTTCCGAACCGACTTTACGACTACATTATCATTGTGAGTTATAGCATTCCCTTTTTACTTTAACTTATTTTGGGAACTGAGAATACATGCGGATTTTATGTTTTACATACTAGGCACGAGTACTTAAACTTATATATGTGTGGGTTATACAACGGCATAAACATTCCCTTTAGCTCGGTAACGTTTAATCATTGGTTTTTGAACCGTGAACGTGAATCTTAGATATGGATCCATAGGGTTTGACATCCCCACTCGGGCTAGTCGCGCTAGCAGTCAATGAGTGTTTAATACTTCGTAAACATACGCACTTTCCAAGTGTACTTTCAGGGGGTGATATATTATTAAACGTTAAGTTAGTTACCGAGTGCCCACGGTTGAGCATATACTTAAACATACTGATTTGGATTACTGTTTTGAAACGCTCGTTGTAGCACTGAAATCTCGTGGCCTACTTACATTACTGTTATACTTAAACTGTAGCTCACCAACCTTTGTGTTGACGTTTTTAAGATGGTATTTCTCAGGTGCTTGAGGTTGCTTCCGCTGTGTACTAGTCGTGCTGTAAAACCCGCTGCTTAGAGTTGTTATCGCATGACTACTTATCTTGCATTCAAACTTATTTTTCTTTTGAAACTATGTTATGTAACGACCTTTGGGGTCACGTACACTTATTTATTGCTTCTACTTAGCGAAGCATGCTTTTGGATTGTAAAACATTTGACGTTAGTTATGACGTCACCTTTTATTAATGAATACAAACTCTTTTTTGAAAACGCATATAGTACTTAACCTTGTAATGATCCTGTTGTTGATGGTCCGTACATGATGATTTAGTACGGGGCGTCACACACTCTATATGCAGTAATGATCGAGTTCTCTATACAGGGTTGAGGTTGATTCTCAAATAATATATATACTTTGAGTTGTGATCGAGTCTGAGACATGTACACGGGTCACGATATTTATTAATTAATTCGAATATTATATATTAAACTATATATGAATTACTGGACTGTTACTGTGGACTATCAACTGTGGACTACCAACACTGGACAATTAAAATGAATTAAAATATTGATTATAACATATGAAACTAAACAATTCTTCAAGTTTGCCACTTGATTTCATTTTAAACCCCATTCGTATCATCATAATTACAATCTGCGTTCAAACCTTTCATGATTCTTGAAAACACCTCAATCGATAGGATGAATCAACCGCACTTCATCTACGGGAGAAAAGATTGATGCATTTAGTTATGCATCTGAAAAATTCTCGAAAACTGAGTAAACGTTTAACACATAGTTGTGCTAATTCCTTTAGTGTTATTATTACCCAAAATAACTTGGTAATTCCTTTCAAAGTAGCAAATTTTGTCACAGCTCCAGCAAATCAACTTCGACTTTTCGTTCGAAACAACCTTATTATCACCTTGATTTATATGTATGCTCTTTTATTATTACCGGGGAACCTTTTATATTCCACCATATTACCGTCAGCGTTTAATCATCTAAAAACACAATTCTCTTGAAATCACCTCAGATCGATAACCAATGATTCAGATATGGTAGCAGTAAATGTAGAAGAATCGGCAAGCAGTACTTTGAAAACTCACAGCATATCTACATCAACAGTTATATGTATAACATATATCTCTTAGAATTATGATCTTTCATTCTGAAATTCTGAAAAGCACTCAGTCTACAAATCAATATTCTGAATGTTGAAAAAGCTGAATGAAGCAGCAGAAACCGTAGACAACCGTAAACGACCTTAATCATCAGAAGTTTGATGATAAAGAATAGTATGTTGGAAAAGCTCAGAAAAGTTGGAACTGGAAAACGGATTGAGCTAACCACTAAGGAGACCAAGGACAAATACAAAGACCATACCCTATATTTAAAGAATCCAGATAATTCTAGATTCGTTGAAATCTTTAAAGAATATCTTGCTCCGAAGTCATGTTAAAATCCTGCGGAACATCTTTCTCCATCAACCATCGAACTTAGAAGTTCCAAGAATATCATCATCAATATCTTCGATATTTCTGAGGATATTTTCATAAATATTCTCGTCCGAAATTATATACCTCTTCGTGCTTCCTGTGTATCATTGCATTGGAAACACTCAATAGAAAATTAGTGTCGAAAAGCGGATTATGTGAAACTATGAAGGAAGCTGTGGACAAATCACAAAGAATAAGTTTGACTTCAAGGAATCCAAATGATTCTGTTTCTGATGAAATCTTTAGCGAATACCTTGCTTCCGAATCTAAACCCGCAAGGATAAACCTTCTTCATCATCCATCGATATTAGAAATTCTAAGATATCATCGTATCTTTCATTATAAATATCCTCCATATTTCTGAAGATATTTTCATAACTATTCTTATCTGAAATTATTAATCTCTTTCTGATATTAGTGTTACATCATATAGAAACTTTTAGTTTCTATATTCTGTAAACTTTCGAGCTTAAAATATGAATGTTATTGAAGTAATGTTGGGAACTGATGCATGAGTTAGTATAATATAATGACACTTGATCAACGTGATTATATTACAGTAAATCATGCTGAGTTTCTAAATGGAACATGATGATTCACAGATTATAACGTCATCATGTGCCATGTTACATAACTCTTTCATTCTGCTTAACTTCTGAACATATCAAAAAAATATATTCTTGATAGTTCTATTCTCAGTGATTCAGGTAATTTGACAAAACAAATCGTGCTACTACCTTTCCTTTCTACCTTGTATATATTGATAATTCGAAACTCCATACCTATGAATTTTGGACCGTTACTTGCGAAAAGTAAACAAAAGCATGAAGCTCCGAAATAGAAAAGGGGTATAAATCGCAGCAAATAAGAGAGCGCATAACTGTGGATGACAATAATTATAGGAGACATAAGCAGGGATGTTGAAATATAAGGAAAGATATAAAACCCAATAACAACACAGAAGTTACAAACCGTGGGTATTAATACGAATAGCAGCATTAAGACACGATATAATTAAGAATAGTATCCCCCCAAGGCAATAGTAGAAGTAAACAGATTTTCTGGTGGAAGATTGAAAAGAAGGATTACAGAAATGATAATTAAGAAAACATCAAGGATTAGAACGGGATTAAGCTTTTCACAATCTTTTGGATGTATGGACTAAGAAAAAAAGAATAGGAATGGTGAGAATAATTGAACGGAAGAGTTTAATTTATAATGGAAATATCAGACAGAGTAATCGAGGCAGGTCACTGTATTTAATTAAAGAGATCTTAATTTCCATAAATCCCGAAGAACCAGATCTTATAGATCTTCAAGATTTTCTTTTAAACCCCTTGAATTCCGAAATTCAACCATGACTACGTCAAAAGTAAAGACGAATATTTAATGTCTTATATCAATCTTTTGTGATAGCTTCACTTGTACGTTTCGAGTAATCGAATTGTTTTATCCATATTACTCAATGATAATAAAACTCTATTTATCAACTCATATTCGTCATGAAAACATTTTAATAGTTAGCCATGACGACCTTACTCAAATTTCGGGATGAAATTTCTTTAACGGGTTGGTACTGTGATGACCCGAAAATTTCCGATCAAATTTAAACTCTAATCTTTATATGTTTCCGACATGATAAGCAAAGTTTGTTAAGTTAAATATCTAGAATTTTAAAATGTGTTCATACATTCATTTAACTTTGACCAAATTCCAACGATTCACGAACAAATATGTGTAAATAAATAAATACATATATAGATGTAAATATATATATATATATATATATATATATATATATATATATATATATATATATATATATATATATATATATATATATATATATATATATATATATATATATGGGTATATATAAAGTTGTATAATATCATTTAATCATTTGATTTAAACATGTAAAGTAATTTACAAAATAAATAAGATATTATTAAAATAAATAAATATATATATATGAATTATGTACACCATTAATATTATATGTATGCTGTAATATATCTAATAAATATATAAATATCAAATATTCAAATATGTTATAAGCATTACATAATATGTAAGGATAATATATTAAATATAATTGCAAGTTAAAAACACAGTTATTATGTTATTATTACTCTCGTTATTATTATTAAAAATTAGTATTGCTTGTGATATTAATGATACTACAATATATTATATATATATATATGAAAATTTAAACATGTAACTTATTATTAATAATATCATTAATAAATATTATCATTAAGAATCAGTATTTTTATGTTAGTCATCCTTACTAGTAGACTTATTATTATTTACTAATAATATTATTGTTATAAATTTGATAATTGTTATTATCATTATTATTATTTATTGTTAACATAATTACTATTAATATTATTACTATTAATAATTACTACTATTATTATTATAGATATGCTTATTTAATTATTAATATTAATATTATAAATTAAAGAAATCAAGAATCTGGTACGTATCTATTTTAATATTATCATCAAAAGTTAAAGTTATTTCTTTTGTTTTCTTTCTAATTTTTGATGTGCATCAATATTCCAATGACATCAAACCCGTTAGCCATCACCATCTGTGTGATTTTTTTTAATTATTTTTTTTTTCCATAATCGACATTCCTGTCAGAAATTGTTACCAGTCGACATCTCTTCGCTATCATACAAATTTAGATTAATTAGTGATACATTAGGATTCAACAACTGCTACATTACTTATTACCTGCTGCATCTCACGAATTAAAAAGATGGTAACTCTCTGTTCTTCACTTTTATAGCCGAAAATTTGAATTTGATCCTATTTGGAAATCCTTAAATGCAGAGTTATTAGAAACCTTCTATATAAACTTTCTGCAAAGTTTTAACTTCCACTTTTTCAAAACGAATTCGAATTTAAAGAGTCAAATTTTATGTCAAAAAGTCAACCGATTGATTTCTATTAAAATTTGAACTTGTTTGGATGATTTAAGTTAAATTGATAATTTAGAAAGATTCCATGACTGATTTATGATCTGTTCCGTTTTAAAATCACAAGCCAAAACAGCCTTGAATTCAAAATCAAATAATGAGTTATTTTTTTTATTCGCGAAGCAGCTACTGCTGCTGGGTTGATTATTTTTTTTCCCTAATTTGATTCTTCAAAACGGATATATCTGTATCTATATTAATACCTAAAACCAATAATTAAATCCCAAGTATGATTATTATGAGCTATGGTCGAATTGATCTAGGAAGAAGATGATGAAATGAAAATACGGGTTATATATCTATAGTTGGAGTATTTAAACAGAAAAATAGATTGGTTTAGGTGGTTTGGTTGTTGGGTCGGTGAGCGAGAGGTCTTGGGTTCGAGCCCGGCGGATGGCATTATTTTTGTAATTCTATTTTTGAGGTAGTTTTCCATTTTCTACAAATATATTTATTTTTATTATTATTATTATTATTATTATTATTATTATTATTATTATTATTATTATTATTATTATCTTATTATTGGTTATTGTTAATATTACTAATATTAGTGTTATAATTAGTATCATTAACGTAACTATAAGTATTCAGTATTATAATAATTATTATTATTAATATTATAAGTATGATTAATGTTATTATTATTATTAATTTAACATTTTAGTATTATTATCATTATTAAGATTATGGTTATTATTATTATGAAAATAATAAAAATTATTAATATTTTCATAAATATTGGTATTTATATCATTCCATAATTATTAGTATTATCATTAAGTATTATTATGATTATCATTATTATTAATTTAATAAAAGTATTATTATGGATATTATGAGTATCATTATTATGTTATTATCAAAAATCAATACCATAACTATCAGTAAGAGTAACATTGATAATTTTATAGTTATTATTATTAATATCATTATTATTATTATTATTAGAATCATTAACATTACTATCATTATTATTAATAATAAGTAATATCAATATTATCATTTTTACCATTACTAATATTAAATAAGTATTATCATAATTTTAACAAACAAATAATATACATATAACATAATAAAATTAATATTTTTAATTATTTAAAAAGATACAAAATGAATGTATGAAACATATAAAGGATATAACCAATAAATTATATATATAAATAAATTGTTCAATTACAATTACGTGTATTAATATATATACACAAATGATATAGGTTCGTGAATCCGAGGCCAATCCTGCATTGTTCAATTGTTAAATATCGTCACATGTATTTTTACTACAAAATACAATACGGTGAGTTTCATTATTCCCTTTTTAAATACTTTTGCAATATATATTTTTGGGACTGAGAATACATGTGTTGCTTTTATAAATTCTTTACGAAATAGACACAAGTAATCGAAACTACATTATATGGTTGAATTATCGAAATTGAATATGCCCCTTTTTATATAGTCTGGTAATCTAAGAATTAGGGAACAGACACCCTAATTGACGCGAACTCTAAAGATAGATCTATCGGGCCCAACAAACCCCATCCAAAGTACCGGATGCTTTAGTACTTCGAAATTTATATCATGTCCGATGGAGGATCCCGGAATGATGGGGATATTCTTATATACATATTGTGAATGTTGATTACCAGGTGTTCAATCCATATGAATGATATTTTTGTCTCTATGCATGGGACGTATGTTTATGAGAAATGGATATATGAAATCTTGTGGTCTATTAAAATTATGAAATGATTATTTATGTTAAACTAATGAACTCACCAACCTTTTGGTTGACACTTTAAAGCATGTTTATTCTCAGGTATTAAAGAAATCTTCCGCTGTGCATTTGCTCATTTTAGAGATATTACTTGGAGTCTTTCATAGCATATTTCGAAGAACGTTGCATTCGAGTCATTAAGTTCATCAAAGATTATTATTAAATCAATTTATAGTTGGATAGTGGATATTATGAAATGGTATGCATGCCTGTTAATTTTCGATGTAAAGAAAGTTTGTCTTTTAAAAATGAATGCAATGTTTGTAAAATGTATCATATAGAGGTCAAATACCTCGCGATGTAATCAACTATTATGAATCATTTATAATCGATACGGACTTCGTCCGGATGGATTAGGACGGGTCTTCACATGAGGAGGCTATGAACCCAATCCCAATTCATCAAGAATAGATGATGGCTGATTGGTTGATCCATTCAAGTCACACTGCTTTCGGAGCTTGAGTGGGATTCCATTTCAGAATCCGATGAACTTGAACTAATGACGAATTCTATTTCGTACGATTGAATAAAGGATTTTTCGATATGAAATGATTTTTTGGCTATCGGGTGGTATTCTAATTACATAGAATATCTATATATATAGAGCAAAAGATTTCAGAATATCTATATATATAGAGCAAAAGATTTCATAAATTACGGAGGAATTTACGGAATATGTCAGATAAAGTTTACAGTAACAGATACGCTAAGATATGAATTAGCTGATACGCTAAGATATGAATTTTGTCTATACACTATTCATGTAATCAATGCAGTAAGATGTGTTTAGACTAAGAGTGATAATTAGGTGATTCCTTAAGAATGATAAGCAGGTAATTTTCGACACAAAATGATAAGCAAAACTTTTGACATGCAGACACGGTCGAAGTCCAGACCCACTAATGCATCTAAACAACTATCAGTTAGACACACTAATGCAAGACCTGGTTCGCTAAGACCACCACTCTAATACCAACTGAAATGCCCCGTCCTAATCCATCTGGACGAATACATTACATTTGGTTACATGGCGAGGTACTTGACCTCTATATGATACATTTTACAAACATTGCATTCGTTTTTAAAAGACAAACTTTCATTACATCGAAAGTTGACGGCATGCATACCATTTCATAATATATCCAACTATAATTTACTTAATAATAATCTTAATGAACTCAACGACTCGAATGCAACGTATTTTGAAATATGTCATGAATGACTCCAAGTAATATCTCTAAAATGAGCAAATGCACAGCGGAAGATTTCTTTCGTACCTGAGAATAAACTTGCTTTAAAGTGTCAACCAAAAGGTTGGTGAGTTCATTAGTTTATCATAATCAATCGTTTCCATAATTTTAATAGACCACAAGATTTTCATTTCCATTTCTCATAAATAAACGTCCCATGCATAGAGACAAAAATAATCATTCATATGGATTGAACACCTGATAACCGACATTAACAAGATGCATATAAGAATATCCACTATCATTCCGGTACATCCATCAGACATGATAAAACAACATCGAAGTACTAAAGCATCCGCAACAACGGATGGGGTTTGTTAGGCCCAATAGATCTATCTTTAGGATTCGCGTCAATTAGTAGATCGGTTTATTAATTCTTAGGCTACCAAGCAAAAGGGGCATATTCGACTTCGATCATTCAACCATATAATGTAGTTTCAATTACTTGTGTCTATTTCGTAAAACATTTATAAAAGCAGCACATGTATTCTCAGTCCTAAAAATATATATTGCAAAAGCATTTAAAAGGGAGCAAATGAAACTCACTATACTGTATTTTGTAGTAAAAATACATATGACAACATTGAACAATGCAGGGTTGGCCTCGGATTCACGAACCTATATCATTCATATATGTATTAATACACATAATCGAAATCGAATAAGTTTTTATTTTATTATTAGTGATATAATTTCTTATTTTAATAACTTATATATATATATATATATATATATAATATATATATATATATATATATATATATATATATATATATATATATATATATATATATATATATATATATATATATATATATATATATATATCATTATCTATTTATTTTGTATAAAAAATTAATATAGTTAGGTTATGTATATTAAATATAATTTTGTGTATATAACATTTATTTGTTAAAACTAGTAATTATAATAATACTTAAATAATATTTGTCATGTAAATATGTTAATATTGATAATACTTAATATTACTAATAAAGTTAATAATGTTAATAATAACTCTGTTAATGATAATAATGATGATAATTACAATATTTATAAAATTAATAGTAATACTTATAACATCATTTTTACATTATTTTTCATTACAATATAATTTAAATTATAGCTATTCCTTAATGTTCATTTATCTTTTACTCGTTCCTCTCGTTATCAATAATGTATAGTTTTTCCAAGTTCTAGTTTATAATATTAACCATAGTTATTTATATTTATTAGAATAACTTGTACTTTATATTATCGTTAAGTTTATGATCAAAATTGTTATATTAACTTTTTATCCTAATAATCTTCATGATATATAACCATAATACTTTTATATTTAACTTTTAATAATTATAAACATCTTATAATACTATATCTTTATTAAAATCGTCTAATTATTTAAATCATCTTAAAATGATCATATTGTTAATATCTTATTCGGGTTCATATAATAATGTGATTGTTATAATTATAGTGTAATCATATTTATATTCATAAGTTACTAATAATAATAATAATGATATTAATAATAATAATAATAATAATAATAATAATAATAATAATAATAATAATAATAATAATAATAATGATACTTAATGGTAATACAAGTAATAATAATGATAATAATATAAACTAAATTAAGGATAAAAATCATGTTATTAATAATCAGCATAATAATAATAACAAAATAATAATAATGATTAAAATGATAACAATAATAATAATAATACTAAGAAAAATGAGACTACCTTCAAAGAAATAGGCCTTAAAAAAAATATTGCTTCATCCCGGCCTCGAACCCGTGACCTATAGCTAACCCGAACACACACTCAACCATCCAAGCCGCAACACTTTTCTGATTTATACTACACTTGATTATATATATAACAATATTATTCTGTCTCTAATCCTCTTCTTCACTAGACCCAATTAACGTCGATCAGAGTTCAATTCCAAGTCTCATAATAAAATTAACATCTTTTATATCTTTTAACTGAAATAACGTTACCTTCTGTTAATACTTTCTTCGATTTAAATAAAAAAATAAAAACAAAGTGATGTAACAGACACGAAAAAAAAGACATATGAACACAAAATCATAAATTGAATTTAAAAGCGTTTTAGTTCACAATTCCTAAAGGAAACATGTTTTAAAACCTGCCTAGAATCTTTCTGGATTTTCAATTGAACTTGAAACATTAAAAATCAATCGAATTTCATGATGAACACCTTAGTTGACTTTTTGAAAATAAAAGTTTGACCTTCAAATTAAGACTCGATAAGATGAATTGGTATTTGAAACTTTGCAGAAAGATTAAGTAAAATAATCCTAACAGAACCACATTTTTAGTTTTTGAAATTGAAAACGAATTTGAGCTTTGAAGAAAAAGTTATCAAGAACAGGGTGTTTGAGCTTTTCTTCTTGGTTTTCTGTTTAAATTCGTGGAATGCAGTGAATAATGTATAATGTGCCAGTTGTTCAATCATGTTGAATCACTAATTGATCAATTTGTAAGGTAGTAAACATGATATCGACTGGTAACAAATTATAGACAAGAAGTACATGCATAGTGTAGCAGATGGATAAACAAAGAATTAAAATAGATAAGTTTAACCGATCTTTTGATGCTTCCTGTGTGATTTGTACGAATTAGATCATAAGGTATCAATTACTACAGCTTGAAAATGATATGCAGTAGAATACGAATTTTTTTATGTTTGTATACGAAGTATATACATGTCTGACTACATTTTCACGTATATATCTGAATAATTATTAGTATACACCGTATATTTATGTAATTATCTGTATAGGTATTCATATACAAATGCATAACTGTATAAGTATGTATATAATTCTGTTTTTCTAATCTGTTACTATATATGTATATATACATTTATATAATTCATAAATCTTTATAATTAATAAATATTTTAATATTATTAATAATACTATTACTAATATTGCTTATAATAATAATATTATTAATAAAAGACTAGTAATATTAAATGATAAATGATAATATGATAAATGATAATTTTAATAAATTTAATTAATAATAATGATAATAATAATCTCATTAATGATACTAAAAATATTACTAGTTGTAATAACATTACTGATAATAATATTAATAATAATAATATAACAACTTACACATCTCAAATTTTTTATATATATATTTATATCTCATACTAAAATTAATAATATCAATAATACAAATATTAATATCAATATTAATATTAGTAATAATAATGAAAGTAATAATAATAATATTGATATATCATTATATCCTAACTTGTAATTTCAAATAATATATTAACTTCATATTTCATTACTTATGTAATACTTATTCCATAAAATAACATATTTGAATTTTTAACATTTATAAATGTATATATATATATATATATATATATATATATATATATATATATATATATATATATATATATAAATCAAAATCATATACATAGTTATATGTATTCATTTTAATAGTAACTTAATTGTTTTATTTATCAATTTACATTTTTAATTTTAATTGATTAAAGTGTATTTTATTAACTCAAAATATTATATATTATTTTTATTTACACAAATGAATTAAATCACATAAGTTTCTCTTTCATATTTATATATTTATATTTAAATATATATGTATTTATTTACAGATAGTGGTTCGTGAATCAGAGGAAATAGTCGAAGGTCAAATGAATGTATGAAATTGTTCAAAAATTTTGAGATTCATCCATGCTTATCATATCGAAATCATATAAGAATAAAGTTTAAATTTGATCGGAAATTTTCGGGTCGTCACACACACACACACACGCATATATATATATATATATATATATATATATATATATATATATATATATATATATATATATATATATATATATATATATATATATATATATATATATATATATATATATATATATATATATATATATATATATATATATATATATATTTTACAATGCGTTAATATATAATTTAAATATAAAACGTTTTGATATTAGTAAACGTATTTTAATAAACAACGAAACATTGATTTATAGAAGCAAATGACCACAACACTCAGATGAAGAGATTATACTTTGGGTAATATAGATTATAGATGATTAAGTCTAGTTATTGATAATAGGTACACGTCGCGTAATATAAAGAACTAGTTTTCTGAGTGTACAAAAAGCCGTTCGAGAAACCGGAAGTAGGACACGAGTCGAGTGACAACGTCCATGTCATTAGTATAAAAATTACATTTTTACCATGCTCGTAAATATAATAGATTATATAAACAATTACCTAGATTAAATATATATATATATATATATATATATATATATATATATATATATATATATATATATATATATATATATATATATATATATTATATATAATTAAAAACAAGTGTCGGCAGTTTTAATTAGGGGATCATGTGCTGGCCAAGGAGACCATGCGATCGCATGGCTAGTGAGGTGAGGCCAAGTCCTTAAATTTCGATCAAGTTCATTTTGTACACACACACACATAAATCATCATCCATCTATCTCTCTGTAATATACTTATACTATAATTATGTATATTATTATTGTTAATATTAAGATTATTAATATTAATCTTATTATTATCATTAGTAATTAGTATTAGTAGTATTAGGAGTGATATTATTAGTATTATACATAAAATACTACGACGAGGTTATGTTCGCTTGTTTTCATAACGGATTTTATGAGCGGGATAGGCCTATGGAAATTATGGGTTATAGCTTTGGAGGTTATGGGTAATGTTTGAGGGTATGCTCGTGTGGTCAACCTAGTGTTTATCATCTCCGTTGCGTCTACATTTTTCCTGCAATATTGAATCTCAATATTGATACGTGAGCACTCATAACTTAACTTTTATATATTAATAGTGTATCCCAAACTAGTGCTAGAGTATATAGGATTATGCATGGTTGTACGTTTGATATTGTCACTAGATAAGTTATGTTGAATCCTGAATTAGATACATATGCTACTGAGATAAGGTATATGATATGCATGTCGTTGGAAAGCTAGCGAAAAATTTAGAAGTTTTCATTTAGATATCGAATGATTTCGATGAACGGATTAGAAGTTATAGTCAATTAGATTATCTATGATTTTATGTATTATTGTTAAAATGATTATTATTATTATCATTATTGTTATTAATAAAAGGTATTATCATTAAAAATTGTTATTATTATTACCATCGTTATTATCGTTAAGATTATAATTAGTATTATTATTATTATTATTATTATTATTATTATTATTATTATTATTATTATTATTATTATTATTATTATTATTATCATTAAAATAGTTATTAGTATTATCATAATATTTATTATTATTAGTATTATTATAATTAAAACTAATAGTAGTAACATCTAATTATTATGATTACTATTATTATCATTATTATGGATGCGATATAAAAAAGTACTAAAAGCTATTAAACGAATCGATTAGGAAATAATGAGTATAAGTATCATGATGAAATAAAAAAATATTGTAAGTTATTGATTGAGATAAAAATATCATTTTCATTATTTTTATCACTATTATTATTATTATTAAAAGTATTACTAATATTGAAACTATCATTTTTTTACTAAAATTATTCAATTTTAAAAAAAATATCATTATTATTATAAAATATCATTATTTATATCATTTTAGTATTATTATTAATTATCATTTTATCATGATATCATTTTTAGTAAATATAAATATTGTTATTTTTATTAGTAGAATAATAATAATTATTATTACAAAATAATACAATTTTTACTTACTATTGTTATTATCAATATTATTTTATCAAATAAATATGTGATACAAAGATATTTTACTATGTGTAATGTAATTACATTAATAATACCTATCATATTATTTTTATGATATTAAATGAATTTTATAAATTTTATTACTTAAGATATATAAAAGTATATCCTTATTATATAAATTTTAATATAAAATTTTATTTATTAATAAATGAATTATATTTTTACTCTAATAAAATCTGTTAAAAATATTTAAATATATAAAATGACTATATTTAAACGATATAATAATCATGTATAATTTTTTTTTTAAATCATTTTGGATCAAATTGAATTTTGTTGACTTTTGCATATTAGTCTCGAGCATTAGGATTGTGATACACTACGGTTTGACCCAAATTGTTAGACAGATATTGACCAACATATAAATATATATAATTAATATGGGTTCGTGAATCCGAAGCCAACCTTGCACTTGTTCAGTGACGTCATGTGTATTTTTACTACGAAATACAGTATTGTGAATTTCATTACTCCCTTTTTAAATGCTTTTGCAATATATATTTTTGGGGCTGAGAATACATGCACTTTTATAAACGTTTTACGAAATAGACACAAGTAATCGAAACTACATTATATGGTTGAATGGATCGAAGCCGAATATGCCCCTTTTAGCCTGGTAATCTAAGAATTAGAGAACTGGCCCCTAATTGACGCGAATCCTAAAGATAGATCTATCGGTCCCAACAAGCCCCATCCATGGTTGCGGATGCTTTAGTACTTCTAAAATTATATCATGTCCGAAGGGAGTCCCGGAATGATGGGGATATTCTATATGCATCTTGTGAATGTCGATTATCATGTGTTCAATCCATATGAATGATTTTTGTCTCTATGTATGGGACGTATATTTATGAAAAATAGAAATGAAAATCTTATGGTCTATTAAAATGATGAAAATGATCGATTATGATAAACTAATGAACTCACCAACCTTTTGGTTGACACTTTTAAGCATGTTTATTCTCATGTTTGAAAGAAATCTTCCGCTGTGCATTTGCTCATTTTAAAGATATTACTTGGAGTCATTCATGGCATATTTCAAAAGACGTTGCATTCAAGTCGTTGAGTTCAATAGAGATTATTATTAAGTAAATGACAGACTAGGTCATTTATAGGTTGGATATTATGAAATGGTATGCATGCCTGTCAACTTTCGATGTAATGAAAGTTTGTCTTTAAAAACGAATGCAATGTTTGTAAAATATATCATATAGAGGTCAAATACCTCATAATGTATCCATATGTTATTGTATTCGTCCTTATAGATTAGGACGGGTCGCTTCACTGGCCTCCTATTTTCCATACATTTTTGATGACTTTCAATCCATCCACACGTGTTATTCTATAACCAGGACTTCTCGGATTCGGTAGCCATTCACCGTTGAAAATATCACACTTTTCATATCCATTACCTTCGCAAAATACATTCAGTTTCAGTGATTTATAATCTATGAACATAATTGCAAGCCTCATATTTAAAAAACCCTAAATCGATGTTGAATATGAAATTGAAATTATTACCTGTTGAATCTTAAAACAATCGCGATATAATCCCACCTTTTGATTGAACAAATAAATTTGTTGTTTATGGAACTGAGATTTCAGTCGATTGTTTTTCTCATTTGGGAAAAGAATAGAGAGTTGAGAGTAGGAATGGCAATGGATCCGTATTCATCCATATCCATATCCATATCCATTTAATTTTAGTTCATCCATCTATATCCATATCCAATGGATAAAGCGTATTAATAGATATCCATTGGATATTCAAGAACGTGTTATTTTTTGTTAAAGATATAACATCATTTGTTAAATTTACTAATAAACATAGACTACGATAAATTAAATGTGTAATTTGTATGTTTATTTTATTAAAAATATGTGTTTTGTTGTAATATATCATAATTAATTCATTATATAGTTGCAATCAAAATGTGTGTGCAATGATAAATGCATTTGTAATAGTAATGTGTTTGCATATATCGATATGTATGTATTTATATATGTATTTCGGGTGATAATGGATATATCCATGGATGAAAATTTTCATCCGTATCCATATCCATATCCATTTAAGTTCATCCATATCCATATCCATATCAATTTAGATTATCCATATCCATCACGAATCGGGTGGATCGGATGGATATCCGCTGGATCGGGTGGTCATTGTCATCCCTAGTGGAGAGAGATGATTTCTTTTTAGGGCTTGAATGTATATTTTGAATTTGAAGGCAGCTTCTGGCTTTTGAGCTTTTGTATAACTCGAGGTATAAAAGTCAAGCACGCGTACAGTATTTTTTTTAATAACTTTTTTAAGATTTTTTACTGAAAAGGTATTTTTTACGTAGTATTAATTAATGTATTATTTTTTTAACTGTAAAAGAAACTGTTTTATGACATCACCTAGTTTGTCTCTCCTTTTTTCTTTTTTCTTTTTTTTGAATCTTTTTACAAAGGAAAATGCATGTTTATGACATCATGCAGTTAGGATTTTATAAGCATTGTATACACTTATCCCACATTTGTGGATGGAAAAAAAGAGGAGTAACCTCTTTGAATATAAAATAAAGTTGTCCCACATATGTGAGTAGAAGAAGTTGGAGGTGAAATCCTTAGTTATAAAAGGAGCTCATGGTCTTCATTTCAACTTGCACCAATCAATACAATTTAAGTATTTGATTATTTCTTTCTTTCTTACCCTTGTTTGAAAGTTGTATTAGTTAAATACTTTGAAGAGTGTAGTTGGCTTAAGAGATTCGTCTATATCATTGTAACAATTTGTGATATAGTGTATTTCTCTCTTTAGAGGCCCGTGGCTTTTCTCATGTTTTGGAGTCTCACGTTAAATTCTTGTGTTGTGGATTATTCTTATTTTTCTAACGTCTTTCATTAGGCGTGTGTTGCGAATTAGTGAGGTTGTAATTTCCCAACAAGTATCAGAGCGTTAGGTTTAGCGGGGGGTCTCGGTTATAGGAGTCGGAGTATGCTCTCTGGTCGTGGCTTTGACTGAGCTTCCACATCAGAAACTACTTCTATTGATCGTATAGGGTATCTGGTAGACAATATTTTTTATGATTCGGAGTAAGTGGTGTCAAGAATTTGTAGTGGACCCGGTTGCTAGATTTTTCGAACAGCGTCCAATTATATTGGGACCAAACGGATCCTACCTCTCCACTATATCTGTCGGCCAGTTGAAACATGGGTAAAATCAGAGCAAGTGTTGTTCATAAGATACAAATACGATGTCGAAGTTCAATCCAATGAGTTTTGATGTAGAGAAATTTGATGGGAGGATCAATTTTGGCTTGTGGCAAGTTCAAGTCAAGGATGTGTTGATTCAGTCTGGTTTACACAAGGCATTGAAAGGTAAACCCACCTTTGTTTCTGGTAGTGATTCTAACTGTAATTTCAATGAAGAAGAATGAGATGAAATGGATTTGAGGGCGGTAACGTTTGTGTCTTGCAAAGAACTTGCTTGCAAATGTGCACGGGTTATCAACGGCTAAGGTGCTTTGGGATAAGTTAGAGCAGTTGTATCGGGGCAATGGCATCTCAAATCGGTTGTATCTCAAATAACAATTTCATACTTTGCGTATGGATGGAGGTATAAAAATTCCTGATCATCTGAGCATTCTTAATGGTATCGTTTCGGAACTGGAAGCTATTGGAGTTAAAGTGAAAGATGAATATAAAGCTTTGATGTTGATATTATCTTTGTCATCATCCTATGAGCGCATGAAACATATTATGATGTACGGGAAAGAAACGTTAAAGTTTGAAGAAGTTACTAGCAAGCTCCTATCTGAGGAGAAAAGACTGGAAGGTAATAGTGTCTCTTCATCAGAAAATATGGTAATGATGTGTACGGATAGGAGGAAGAAATACTCTGGAAAGAATCTGGTATGCTGGAAGTGCGGGAAGACTGGACATGTAAGGGTTAATTGTCCAGGTGGAGCTAATTCGGCAAATGGCTCCAAAGACGCTAACATTGTCTCCGTTGTTACGGAGAGTGATGAATTCCTCTGAAGTCATGCCATCCTCATGGTGTGTCTGCGCCACCATGGAAAGGATATTTGTTAGCGGTTCCACAAATTACACATGGGCATTGGTTTGGCGTTGATGCAGGTTGTGTGGTGGAAACTGATGTTGTAGCTTATGGAACTTCCGGGAAAGCCAAACGGGAAGTTGCACCATAATGTTTCAGCTGGTTGTTCAACATGTACGGAGGTGAAAATTCTTAAAATAGGTTTATTCTAAGCATTTTACTCTTTATTGGTGAAGTATGATAATTCTGTTAAGAGTTATGATTGTTTGTGATGACAATGATTGTTGGTTTAGACAATGTTCGACATGGATGCAAATTTTATTTCTTGGGTTAGAGATAATGTCAGCGGCATGAATGAGGATCTTGAAGTTGTCGTCGAGGAAGCGTCTACGTCAGTTATCTTTGCAATGTGAAAATATGGTTATCTATTTCTATATAAAAAAAGGTGGAGATTTGTTGGTGTTATTTTTTGATAGAAAAATGATATGGTTACTTGTCTCATATTAGTGGATGGAAGAAAAGTGGAGTAACCTCTTTAAATATAAAATGAAGTTGTTCTACATATGTGGGTGGAAGAAGTTGGAGGTGAAATCCTTAGTTATAAAAGGAGCTCATGGTCTTCATTCCAACTTGCACCAATCAATACACTTTAAGTATTTGATTATTTCTTTATTTCTTACCCTTGTATGAGAGTTGTATTAGTTAAATACTTTGGAGAGTGTAGTTAGTTTAAGAGATTCGTTTATGTCATTGTAACAATTTGTGATATAGTGTATTTCTCTCTTTGGAGGCCCGTGGTTTTTCTCCTGTTTTGGAGTTTTTACGTTAAATTCTTGCGTTGTGGATTGTTCTTATTACTCTACTGTCTTTCATTAAGCGTGTGTTGGGAATTGTAAGGCCGTAATTTCCCAACACTCTCTTCGTCCCAGATTAATTATCGTCAGACAAAAACACACTGTTTAAAAAATGTCATTATTAAATTATATTTTTCTGTACTTTTTTTTTTACTTTACAGTTTTACCCCCAATCAATTAATTAGAAAGACCTCTAACGTTTGTAATATAATTAATTCATTAGTGACAATATTGTAAACTTCATGAAATTTACTTTTCATTTTTTAAAGTGGACAATTAATTTAAGAAAATCCGAAATAAAATACTAGACACTTAATCTGGAACGGAGGAAGTATATTTTATCATAACTAGACATAAGTAATCATAATAAATTAATGAAAAATTTGGTTATGTTTCACTAATGTTTGGACACTAATTAATACTCATATATGATACATTATTAGTTTATAACCCGCGACTTCACAGTTTTTATAATAAAAGAATATAAAATGTGTTTGAGATGTAAAAGAAATGTATACGAATGAACAATCACTCACAAATGAAACATAAGATAAATATAAAGAATCAAATCGATAATGTAATAGTAGGACTTTTGCGGGGCTCAACGAGGCTGGCAGTGATTTTGTGTCTTTTGTAGGTTTTTTCAGGATTCTCTAATAGAATGTTCTTGTTAATGACAGGTTCATACTATTTCTGGTCGGAACCGTCAGTGGGCACATGGCTAGCAATGAATTCGCTTTCGTCTTCACTTTCGCTAACTTCGTTAATTTTCATTTCTGCATCACAAAAATGATGATTATGTATAGCGCTATTTTTTATGCACAAAAGAAAGCAGATTTGGATAAAACCTATGTTTACCCTTAGAATGCGGACCAAAGATAGCACCATGGCAATTGGCCCATGGCCAAAAAGGGCAAAGTTTTGCAAGATAAAGGGTTATGTTGCCGTAAGGGTGAAAAAGAAAATTCACTACAAGAAAAACGGGTTTATAGGATCATTTTTTTTTTTTGTCAAAAATGCGAAGGTCCTAAAAAACTAGATATTAGGACCATTATTTTGGGGTCTTAACAGGGTCATGTAAAGGGTCCTAACAGACTAATATTTAGGACCTTTTTGTAGTTGTGTCCTACATTTTGATTGACAAAATTAATTTAGGGTCCTAAAAAGTATAACTAATAGGACACGTGTTTAAAGGTTCTATATAACTTGTGACTTTTTTAAAAAAGGCTCCTATAATGAAATTTAATAGCACCTTTTTGTAATTGTGTCATATATGTTGATTGACGGAATTTATTTAGAGTCCTAAAAGGTATAACTAATAGGACACTTTTTAAAGGTCCTATTATAACTTGTGACCTTTTTAAAAAGGGTCCTATAATGGAATTTAATAGTACCTTTTAGTAATGGTGTCCTATATGTTGATTAACATAATTTATTTAGGGTCCTAAAAAGTATAACTAATATGACACTTTTTAAAGGTCCTATCATAACAGGTGACCTTTTTAAAAACGGTACTATAATGGAATTTAATAGGACCTTTTAGTAATGGTGTCCTATATGTTGATTGACGAAATTTATTTAGGGTTCTAAAAGGTATAACTAATATGACACTTTTTAAAGGTCATATCATAACTTGTGACCTTTTTAAAAAGGGTCATATAATGGGATTAAATAGGACATCTTAGTAATGATGTCCTATATGTTGATTAACGGAATTTATTTAGGGTCCTAAAAGGTATATCTAATATGACACTTTTTAAAGGTCCTATCATAACTTGTGACCCTTTTAAAAAGGGTTCTATAATGGGATTAAATAGGACCTTTTAGTAATGGTGTCCTATATGTTGATTGACGGAATTTATTTAGGGTCCTAAAAGGTATAACTAATATGACACTTTTTAAAGGTCCTATTATAACTTGCGACCTTTTTAAAAAGGGTCCTATAATGGGATTAAATATGACCTTTTAGTAATGGTGTCATATATGTTAATTTACGGAATTTATTTAAGGTCCTAAAAGGTATAATAAGACACTTTTTAAAAGGTCCTATTAACTCCAACATCATGAACTAGTAATAAACAATCAAGTATTTTATAAAAAGTGGAGTAGGGACTCGAACCCACGACCACCACTTTACATGCCAACATCCCAACCATTTGACCCATTGTGTTAACCTGAAAGGTTTTTCTTTTTCTTTTTTTTACATAAAACAGTTAAGAAAGTTGGAGTAATTTCGAAGTTAATAGAACTCCAACAACGGGTCCTGTAATGGGATTTAATAGGATCTTTTAGTAATCATGTCATATATATTGATTGACTCAATTTATCTATGGTCCTAAAAGGTATAACTAATATGATGTTTAGTTTTATGGTCATAATATAATATAGGACACTTATATTATTGGTTCTATAAACTACTCTTATACGACACTTAATATTTCGGTCCTATTTCATGATTGACGTAATTTATCTAGGGTCCTAAAATGTATAACTAATAGGACACTTAGTTTTATGGTCGTAATATCATATAGGACACTTATATTATGGGTTCTATAAAGTACTCTTATACGACACTTAATATTTCGGTCCTATTTTATGATTGACGGAATTTATTTAGGGTCCTAAAAGGTATAAGTAATAGGACGCTCAGTTTTATGATCGTAATATCATATAAGACACTTATATTATGGGTTCTATAAAGTACTCTTATACGACAATTGATATTTCGGTCCTATTTCATGATTGACGGATTTTATCTAGCGTCCTAAAAAAAGAAAAACTAATAGGACGCTTAGTATTAGAGTCATAATATCATATAGGACACTTATTTTATGGGTTCTATAAAATACTCTTATATGACACTTGATATTTCGGTCATATTTCATGATTGACGGAATTTATATAAGGTCCTAAAAAGTATAATTAATCGGACGTTTAGTATTAGATTCATAATATCACATATAACTTACACCACACTTAAATTTTTAATAAACTATTAAGACCCACAATTTTTCGGATGCGGCACTTTTCGGGTGTGTCAACCACTTTTTCTCCATACATAACTAAATTAAATTTTTGAACTATTTTACTCAGCGGATTAAACCGCAGTCCCTTATTAACGCGGAAATACAACTACTGCACTTTATTTTCAGCGAATATTGCATATCTTAGCTTTAGGGTCCGCGCAATTCTGCTTATAGCCTTTAGTAAATAAAACACACATATACAATGCTATGTATATAATCAAGTCCCCCCAGTTTATTATGATACATTTTCGCGAAGCAAATGTATCATGATAAACTCTAAAAATAAAAAAGTGCTTATTTAAAATATTTCACAAGCAATATTTTATAATTTTTACCGTCCATCTATTACCGTTGTTTCAATTTGCTCAACGCGTAATTACAACGGTAACTTTCGCCATTCTGTCAAATCAATTACGCTGTAATGGTTAGATATTTACCGTTTATACGTTGCGGTAATTTCTGCCGTTTAAATGTAATGATTACCTTTTCCACTTGCTCGCCCTAATTCCAATTATAAATTGCTGAATAATTCGCATAAAAACTTTACGCTTTCTCACTCGATTTCATTTTCAATCAAATTCATATAATCACAATCGTACCGAGTAATTAATGAATCCAACCTTTAATTTCTTCAATTCCAACAACCGATTTATTTTCCTTATTACAAATGGCGTCGTCTTCATCTATGCATACTTCTGGAGGTTATGTTTCCTATATTGACGGAAACAAAACTCCAAACCCTACAGGAGTGGTATCCGCCCCTTGCCCAATTTGTTCCTACCGCACCCGCGGCAGAACAACGAGCTGACACTCCCCCTAAGGGGATGATTACCGTATATGAGGCTGCCATCTCACAGGGCAACCTACGATTCCCACTCACTCAATTCTTCCGCAGTGTTTGTGAGTATTATAAGATTGCGATGGCCCAGCTTCATCCCAACGCAGTTAATAAAATTGTGTTGTTTGAGATGTTTTGCAATGCCACCAACGTACAACCGCTGCTAAACGTGTTTCGCACGTATAACAGTCTGATTTTATACGATGTGGGATGGTTTTCATTCCGCAGCAAACTGGGTACAATGATTTCGCCAAAAGACTCAATCGGTAACTGGCGCAGTTCTTTCTTTTATATTAACGACACCGCCAATGTGAACAGCGACATACCAAGAACATGGTGTACAGAACTTGATCCCAACCTCAATGAGAAACCTGTACTTGATGATCTTGAGAATGATATTATCAAGACACTCAAAAACGCAGGCCTAATTCTGCGATCTTATTCGAATGTACCGCTGTACATCGGCAGAGTTTCAATTCAATGGCCATGGAGCGACTATGACGCGCTTTTGGTTGACCAGGCAAAAAATGGTATTTTGCTTAAGCTTATCGCATAATACTTTTTATACTTTTCGCAGTATATTTTTGCTTCACATAACACTATTTGTTTATATTTTTCGCAGAGATTGCTCTTGACCTTATCATGAAGTCTGCCGATATCAGCAGGATCAGCCCTGCTCGTCGCCTAAAGAATGGCGACGGCGACATTGTTCTTATTGATGAACCAATCATCAATACACGTTATATTACTGGTGGCGAGGACCGCGGGAAGCGAAAAGTTGTGGAAGGTGCCACCACCCCGCGTAGAAAATGATTACGCTCTCTTGCTGAACAAGAAACGAGTACGTAATTGTGAATTCGCGGTATTTATTTATTACGCGTTTTTTACTTTCGCATAAACTCGCTATATTTGTTTATCTGGTTATAGTTGTTCTTTCAGAGTCATCCGTTGAAGCCACCCCGCTCTACAACATCAGAGGGAGCATCCCTACAGATGTTCTCGAAGAGCTCGGGCAAGAAGATTTGTCTCTTCCATCTGACGCAGAAGCGTCTAATCAGGAGGAGGAAGAAGAAGCTGATGCAGAAGAAACCGCAGCAGCAGAACAGGCCAATAAATTATACCGCAAGCTTTATAAATTTGTTCCTCAGGAAACAAAAGAGCAATACCGCAAACTATCATACCCCGAAGCTGCAAGACAGCGGCTGCATAATTGTTATAATGGAATTTATCTAACAATTGACAGCATGGAGCGCTTCACGGAGATGTCAGATGAGTATGATAATGTAGTGAAGCTTGCTAACGCGCACGAGAGAAAAGCGCAAAGGGCTGAGGCGCGGTTAAAAAAGGTTGCGGAAGAGAACGCCAAGCTCAAAAAAAGAGCGGAAACTGCGGAACAAAATTTCGCACAGCTGGTCAAATATCTCCCAACTTTCGCAGATAAAGTGAAGGATTCCATTCCAGTCACTGAAAAATTTCAAGCGTATGCCCAAGCAGCAAAAATTGCCACTCGCTGTTAGTGGTATGATCTATTGTGCAAGCTTGGGGATCTTTCTCAACCTCTACCTTCTGACATGGCAAAAGAAATATGCGCCACAGATGATGCTCGCGAAGCACTCGAGAGAGCGAAGAAGGAGGTCGAGAAAGTCAGCATACCTGCCCTGGAGGAACTTAGTCAGCACGAGGGCGTTTCATTCGCAGATATTAAAGCATTAGAGCTTTAAATTTGCCTTAGCTAGCTTTTGAATGTATTCTCGCAATCTTGAATTTCATTTTTTGTAATGATCCGCGTTGTTTCTACGCTTAATATTAATGACTTATTTACAATTCGCAGTCGCAACTTCTTTTATTTATATAGCGCTTTACATTATCATGTATTCATAATTCAGACTTGCCCTTTGCAATTTCCGCATTCGCTATTGTGCACATAACAAAGCGTACTTTATGCGAAACAATCTTTTAATCATTATGAATCTTCTAAGTCCAACAAATCGATCCTTAGGCATATTTAGCATTGCGAAGCATCTAAGTATTGGCAAGATCAAATACTTAGGAAATTTTATCCTTTCGCAATTATTAACACAAGTGGGCAATTTCATCACTTTGTTTTTAACAAATTATTTCGCAATGCATTTTTGCATTATTATAACATTTAAGTAGGCCATGTTTAGCGAAAACCATGCCACTTTACTTAAAGTATCCGCAGAACAAACATTAACTTAGTGTTATAAAAGATAAGTAATTGTATTCTGCAAAATTATCACTACGTGTGGCCACACGTAGTGCATTCGCTTTGTTAAAGAAACAACTACTAACACTGAGATTAACTTTGCCTCATTCATTATTGTTTAGCGTTACAAGGTTCAAAAATAAACGCAATAATCACATTCGCATCATTATATCATACATTGATGAAGTTTGCCTTAGCATCTCATTACAACTTTTAAAATTTCGCACTATTCAGGATTAACTGAATGTCCTTCAATACCCATATTCGCATTTGCCATAATCATAGCGCAGAATGGCTCCATCTTCGCATAAATTAGCGTGCTAATTCCCTTATTGGCAGAAAATTTAACCATGCCATGTATAGTAGAAGGAATAGCGCCAAACATGCGCAGAGCAGTGCGCCCAAGTATCATATTGAATCGCGATTGATTTCGCATTATGTACAGCTTCAATAAAGCTTGACGCCTTAGTTACTCATCGCTGTCATCAACTAACTCCATTTTCAATTCTAACTGGCCAACAGGCCAGGATTACTCTCCTGAGAACCCAGCAAGTGAAACCGCAGTAGGTTTCATTAAAGCTTGAATGTTCGCGGGCAGCTTGCTAAAACATTGTTCGTACATGACATCGACACTGCTACCAGTATCCACATGTACCTTCATTATCATTATACCAGTATTCGCAATGCGGCATGAAACCACTACAGGTTTATCAACATCTGCGGTCAAGCTTGCAGGGGGAAAAGTAATGGAGGGGCACCTCCAACTTACCATCTGCTCAGAAATTTGAAGTACTGACAGTTCGCCCTGCACTTCTACCACATTAATTACTTGAATTCCGCGCTGATTTTCTTTCTTATTCACCATCTTTACCCCCAAAATTCTCACTGCGGTAGCCTTTCGCTCAACCGCATTTGATGCATTTGAGGTGTTAGCTTCTGTAGGCATTATAATCGTATTTGTAGTGTTCTGTGCGATTAAATGGTCCAGCTTGCCTTGCTCGTATGCTTCTGCAATGAATTTCGCCAAATCTCTGCAGCGATTGGTGTCATGACCATAATCGTCATGGAAAACACAAAACTTTGATCGATCGCGCCTGCTATTTTCTCCCAAAGGCTGCGGATCAGGAAAATATTTAGCGACTCTTTCCTGTAACAAAATCTCCTTTGGTGTTTTTGTTAGCATCTGAATGATATTGAAAGATTCATTGTTCCACTTTGGCGTAGAATAGCGATCACGACGGCCATATCCATGGTTATCATTTTGACCTTGAAACCTGTCATTTCGCGGGTATCCACCGCTGCCATTTCTCCGCGAAAAACCTGATCCGCGGTAATTATCACTGTTGCCATCACGAAAAGAGTCATTGTCATCTCGCCAACTTTTGTCTCTACCCCACCCACACGCGGGGGTTATACTGCTATCCTCTTCACCGCGGAGATAATCATATGTTTCTTGCTGAACTTTTGCAAAAGTCGGCGGGACATCTCGTCGCAATCTTCGCACAAGAGTAGGATGTCGCTGTAGGTTAATAGCATGCAAAAAACCAGAAATTTTTTGATCTTCATTTAATCGTGGAATTTTTTGGCACTCGTAAATGTACCGCGTAAGTAATGCGCTCAAATTTTCCTTGTTACCTTGCTTAATATCGTGACATTCTATATGTGTCTTTTTCTGCGGTAAAAGATTTTAAAACTGCAGCAAAAAAATTTCGCGCAAATCGACAAAACCAATGATACTGCGAGATTGCATACTATAAAACCACTCCCTTGCTGACCCTTGCAAAGCCATGAGGAACACTCTACACGCAACTGGTTCATCCCAGTTATAGGTGCTTATCACCTCTTCAAAGCGTTGCAGAAAATCTAAGGGATCGGTTAAACCCGAATAGACTCCCAGAGTTGCCGGCACGATCGGCGGAGAAACAATTGGATAGTCAGAAATATGCTAGGCAAACTTGTCCGCAGCAGTAGTGATTTATGTTGCCTTCTTTGTGCGAGTATCTGCATTCTCCGCACAAAACTTGGTAAGCATATCTTGCAAAAAATTTGGCTGATCAAACTTATGTTGCATTGATTTTGGCGCAATGCTTCTGAAAGCATCCGCAAAAAAAATTTGAGCATTTTCTCTGCGAGCAGCATCAGATGCTTCACCCTCTTCCCCATAACGAGGGAAAGGTGTTGGTGGTCACTTTCGCTTAACATTTGGATTTTTAACAAACTCTTCCACGCTGTTCGAATCATCAGAAAATTCGTTTTCTTCTCTTGGCGTCTTCGCCATTTTTGAGTTATGTGCAGAATTCAAATGAATGCGATCTTCTGCATTATCACTATCGCTATCATTACGCTCAAGAACTAAGCGATCAACTTGTGATCCTGAATCGTTCAATGGCCATAAGTAAGTACGCGGTATGCGAGACTCACGACTGCACTTAGCATCTTTCTTAGCTTGCTCAATAGCAGTACCAACAATTTTTTCAGTTCGCAGACTAGATTTTCCAGATAAAACTTTTACTCGCTTCCCATCAGCGATTGTTTCATCGCGATTTTGCAGCAAAGTTCTGCGCGCAATCATTTTCTCAGCAGCGATTTCTGGCTGCGAATCACTAGCGTTGTTTACAGTGGATGTTTTAGCAATCGGTTCTTGAACCGATTTTCCCGCGGTTATACTAGCATTTGTTTGTAACAGAAATATCATGACGTTCTGCGAATCACCGGGCAGTGCATCAGCATTCGCATAAACGCCAGTTTGCTTTGCATTTGTCATCGTGACTGTCAAGCAGATCAACTGATTGCGTATTCAAAAAGCACCTGCAAATCATCACAACAAAAACACGATTGAAATTAAACCGACGAATTAATTGTTTGATGGCACGAAACAAAAAATTTTCAGTTTAATTTGTAAAACGTGTCCCACGGATGGCGCCAATTGATCAATCCTTAATTAGCGATGTTACTTAATTACGGATTGAGTGCAATAAGATTACAATGGAGGATGGAATGTTTGATGATTATTTTGGGTCCCGATGATCGTCTTTCACTTTAACTATCAAGTGATCAACCACCCCGACCCGGTCTTGATTGTTAATTAGCATAATTCACCTTTGTGCGATGTAAAAATCCCTTGGGCAAAATCACAAGTGGAAAATACAAAGGCTTAGGCAAAATGGCAGAGAATCAACAACCCCTTAAATGAGAGGCCAAGCTCCCTATTTATAGTATTCGAAATATCCGCGGTCTGCGAACTACTTATCCATCCGCGGAAACTCAGCGGATTAAACCGCAGTCCCTTATTAACGCGAAAATACAACTACTGCACTTTATTTTCAGCGAATATTGCATATCTTAGCTTTAGGGTCCGCGCAATTCTGCTTTTAGCCTTTAGTAAATAAAACACACATATACAATGCTATGTATATGATCAAACAGTATATGTATTATAAAGAGAAAATAAATGACAACACTATCTAGTAAAAGAAAGCAAGGTAATAGAAACCATACCATTTAATATAATATCCAATTGCTATTCAATTTGTGAATATGTATGTAAAAACAAAGTTTACTAATACTATATCAGGTTTTCGATTAAACTAAATAACCGAACCAAATCCAAATGGTCCAAAACCGATTAAACCAAATCTATAAGGATCAGGTGCTTTTACAGTTTAAACCATTTAATGAACACCCCTACATAAAACCTTATAAAATCACAGTATTAAGATAAAAATTATCAGTTACTATTCAACAAACAATAATGGTTCACCTCAAACTCCTCAGCATAGATTCAGAAGCAAGGGCCACTTGCAAAGCTTCAGCTGCAGCTACTGCAGCCAAATTCCTCCTTTGCAAAGCATTCTACAAATCGGTATTATATAAAGGTTAATTATCAAAAAATTCAAATTCTAAAACATTAGTAATTAGTAGATTTAACATATATACCTGTCCAAACCTTGCAAGGTCCAAAGAAATCGCATCCGATGAAACACTGCCATCTGTCCATTTCTTTTCATGAAGTGTCATTCCAATAGCTGTAGTACTCGGTATATCAAGCATGGGTGGAGTATCAGTTGATCTAGGTTTAACTTTCTCAACAGTGGGTAGAGTTTCACATGAACGTGCATCACTTAAACGTCTAGATAACACAGCCTGCAATAACACATTTTACAATTAAATGGCAACAAGCTTCTTTTAAAGCCCTGTTAAATACACTGGTTTTTAATGTTTACCTGAGCTTTCAAAATGGCTTCTTCACTTTCATCCCCATGTAACAATTCTGGTGACAATGAACTGGCTTCTTCCTACCATATCGGCTCGTGTCTCGGTAATAGTTATGGAGAGAGAGGGACTTCGTTGTATGTACAAATAAAAGAAAGTTAGTTTCACACCTTGCCTAAGTCCATTAGCATTTAACTGAAGTTTTTTTTTCTTCACAATATTAGAACATTCACTTCTTTGCAGAAGAAGGAAAAGTTAAAAGTCAAATGTCAAAGTTAAAATAACAAACATTTAGATAGCCTACCTCGAGCAAAAATAATTACCAAGATCATTACGTTGATCGTTCAGGACATAGTTATTAAAAAAGAAAAGAAACTGACTACAACTGACCAATAAGAATACAGACAACTTATAATTATCATACCCATTTGACCTATTAGAACTGGAAAATTGAGTTAAGGATTATCATTCCTGTCAGCATGTTGATAAACATTTAGATACCCATTTACACTTATGGAATAAGCTCATTTTGATAAACAATAACTCAGAAAGATACCTACCAAAATACCATCAAACTAACAACAAATCACATTCATTATGAAAATTGTAACCAATTACAACAAGTAGACTTCATAACAATATAACTAAACTATATACAATATTCTTAAACACTTACTCTTGTTTGCAGAAAACTCCGCAACCTGTATCAATTTTATAAACCTGCATAGATATACATTCAACAACCTAAGTTTGAATCAACTAACAACCGAATTTCAGTTTCAAACACAATTAGCAGTAAACAAATATAAAAAGCCTAGAAAATTGTACAAAACCTGAAATCCAGATCCTTTAAATTAAATACTTTATCTATTTGCAGGCTATTATGATTATGTAATTTGAACACATATGTAAAACGAAGCATCAAACCTAAACAACTTATAATCTTTAAAATGCATTGAATGCTTTCACAATCATCATAACCTAGAAAACGAAATTGATGATTAAGGGTTCACAAATAGTGTATTTTATACAATACCTTATATCAATAATCTCATCGCATGTGTTGAAAATATACTAACTTTGTTCAAGTCGATAAATTCCTTCGTATTGTGATTCTGAGCTTATCGATTCATTATTCGAAACCCCCCAAAATATACTAACTTTGTGAAATAGGGTACGGTAACAGCATGTTGTTAGTAGCAGCAGATGTTGTTGGTGGCAGCGGCGGGGGTGGTGGTCTTCTTGGTTGGTCACGTACCTGTTGATCTACATAAATTAATTTTTATGAAGAATTTAAACCCTAAAGAGAGTAAGAAGTAGCTGTCATTTTGGAAGATCTTTGAGATATCTGAAATTGTTTAAAGAGGGTATATCCAAATATTTTGGTGAAAATGGTGGAGGGAACTATTTCGCCAAAATGAAATGAAAAGAGGGAATGCGAAAAAAGTTTGCAGATAAAAGGAGGTAATTTGGACCGGGTTAGGTTCGGGTAAATGGGTCTTGGGACGGGTATGGCCATGGCTTTTATTTTTTGCGGGTTCGGGTTCGGGAATAGTTTTAGACACAAAACTGATTACTCGGTCCCGTATACCCGAAAAATACCCGAGTCCAGCCCTTATACCCGATTACCCGGCCCGTATACCCGATTTACCCGGTCTGTATACCAAAAAAAAGACTTGAAAACCCGTGGATAAATCCATTTTCATGACAGTTTCTAAGTAAATTGGGACCCGAATGCCCGTGAGAAAACCCGTTTACCCGCTATTTAGTAACTAAATGGGGACCTGACAGGTCCGAGTTTGAGACGAGTTATTTTTATCGGGTTCGGGTGAAGGATTACCTAAATCCACTTTTTTTTCTTCCTATGGTAGTGGTTCGGTGATGGTCAGGTGTTTCGATGATGTTTCGGTGGTTCAATTGTCCAATAATAATTCTATTCTCGGGTGGTTCAATTGTCCAATAATAATTCTATTCTATTCTCGGGTAGTAGTCCGATTGGATGGAAGGTTCTGATTGGTTAGAATGAATAGAAACGGATTAATGATTTTGTGTTTGTTTACCTTGGTATTTGTCTTAAGATTAGTTGTTTATAAATATGGTCTAGGGTCTAGGGTTTAGGATTTAGGATCTAGAGTCTAGGGTCTAAGGTATAGGGATTAGGGTCTACGGTCTAGGGTTTAAGATTTAGGGTTTAGGGTCTAGAGTCTAGGATTTAAGGTATAGGGACTAGGGGCTACGGTCTAGGGTCTAGGGTCTAAGGTTTACGGTATAGGGTTTAGGGTATAAGGTTTGTGGTTTAGGGTCCATGATTTAGGGTTTGGGGTTTAGGTTTCGAGTCTAGGGTATAGGGTTTAGGGTTTAGGGTTTAGGGTTTAGGGTTTAGGGTCTAGGGTTTATGGTCTAAGGTCTACAGTCTACGGTATAGGATTTAGGGTCTAGGGTATAGGGTTTGGGGTTTAGGGTCTTTGGTTTAGGGTTTGGGGTTTGGGGTTTAGGGTATAGAGTTTAAGATCTAGGGTTTAGGGTTTAGGGTATAGGGTTTAGGGTTTAAGATGTAGGGTGTAGGGTGTAGGGTCTATGGTATAGGGTTTAGGATTTAGGTTCTAGGGTCTATAGTTTAGGGTTTAGGGTATAGGGTCTAGGGTCTAGGGTTAAAACGCTATATTTATCATTAAACATATTTATCGTCACCTTGCTCATTTGGAAGATTTAAAGTTGTTATTAGACTCATTAGTTTTGAATGATCATCTGGATTCATGCATCTGCAGTGTATTAAAAAAATGGTATATATCAACTTAAATACGATAGACTGAAGATTGATAATATTCTTTTACCGTCTAATGGTCATTTTACTCGTCCAACAAAGCAGCATACCACCATCGGACCAACAAACCACCAAACCACCACTAGACCACCAGACCCCCAATGGACCACCACCGGACAATTGAACCACCACATGTCCACCAGTGGACAACTAAACCACCACCGAATAACTGAACCACCACCGAATAACAGAAACCACCACATGTCCGCTAGTGTACAACTAAACCACCACATGTTCGGCCACTAGTGGACAACCGAATCACCACCGGACAACCGAACTACCTCCGGACCACCACTGAACAACTGAACCACAACCAAACCACCATTGAACCACCATCAGATCAACTGAACACCACCAAATCACCAACGAAACATAACGGTTTAGGGTTTAGGGTCTATGGTATAGGGTTTAGGGTATAGGGTTTGGGGTTTAGGGTATAGGGTTTAGGTTATAGGGTTTAGGGTTTAAGGTTTGAGGTTTAAGGTTTAAGGTTTAGGGTTTAGGGTTTTATGGTTTAGAGTTTGAGGTTTAGGGTTTAAGGTTTAGAGTTTAGAGTTTTACGGTTACTACTGAGAAGCAGAATATTTTTGGTACACTTTCGTTGTAATTATTTGCTTTATGCGTTTTATAAATTTAAAAGATTTGGTTATTTATCCCAATAATTTGATAATGTATTCTCCAAAATAATATTTTTAAACTTGAATTATTTTATAAAAACGTAATTTTACGGGTCATTTAATGATTTTAAATAACTCTTACTTGTAGTATACTTTTACGTCATAATAATTTAGTACTATTATTTATAACTAGCTTAAGACCCACGAATTCGCGGGATTTTTTAAGGGTCAAATCAAATTTATATTTGTCCCATAATTAGTATTCTATAAAGTATTTGTTTGGTTGATTCAAATCAAAACTATATTAAAAGTAATGGTGTATTAATAGTGCAAAAACCACAAAGACAAAGTTGTAAACCAAAATATCACAAAAAAGCTAGACTTCGTGGTTAAGGTCGAGTTTCCACATCTTACTCCATGATTCTAATCTTTTAACGTGTTAATAAATTGTACAGAAAGCGAAGATCGCTTGCTTTATTATGAATATACTTTTGATTTGCTTCAAGGTAATAGCGCGTAATTAATTTTTCTGCAACAAATAAAAACCAATAGCTTTATAAAAATTCCATGAAATAAGTAGTTTACATGCGCAAGTTATCAAATAATGTTGTAAAGATGTAACATTAGAAATGACGAAGCGGAATATAATACAATCACCTTATCTAAATAGTTTTGCATGTCATATAACTTGTCAATTTGCTCAAACATGTTATTTCTATAATTGGACATAATTTTGCTAAAATATAATTGGTACATGTTCATCAGATAGTGTCTTCGTTATCAAGACCACCTTCACCTTCATTTATGTGTTCTTCCTTTTTTTGTTCGGAGGTTTTTGATCAACTGGAGCGTGTTCATTGTTATAAGTCGCATTAACTCCATTACTCATAACTGACATAAAAATTCTACGTAGAGTAGCATCTACCTCTTCAGGACCTACTGTCAATTTCAACCCGTAACCAAATATGACCTCTTAAAAGCCCTCAAAATCAAACGAATGCAACCCTTATAAGTAACCAAATTTGTAGTGTCTGTATTACAACAATTGTGCAATGTGCATACTTCAGTTAGAATAATTAACACACACACACACACACACACTAATAATATATAAAATCACTGCCAAACATATATATGTAATAAATGGCACATCAAAAAGCTATACAATGACTACTTAGATAAATCCTAAATCCCTTTGAATGTTACTATAACGAACTCTTTTGCTTATACAACATTATACTCAAAAGAAGTAAAATGAAATTAATAACATGTGTGCAATGACAGATTCTGCAATTCCTAACGTCATAAGGATGTTTGCACAGAAAATACCAAGAACTATATCAAATATTTATCATCATCTAAACATGATTGTGTCTATATGGTATATATGCATAAATTATAATAGAAGATCATATATCAAATAACATATTACAATCTTAAATTCTTAGTATAATATAGAAGTTGATTCAAATAAGGATGTAAACAAACCTGCTCAACCACACACGTGTCTTGCTGTGTTTTTCATAACCATAGCCTTTCTGATTCCAGGTTCAAAGGACTTTCACCTATATGGGGATATGGGATATGAATTACCACAGTTATACATATCCTAATAGTTGCATGAACTATGTTGTTGTAAGGTTTTCCCTATTCCCCTTACCCAGAAAGGGCAAGTAATCCGACCCCATACTCGAGTGTACGCAGCCCATCAAGAATATTCCCTGGCTGTTTCCAACCCTTCCTTGGCCACCCCCCAACGTTTGAACCTGAGACCTCTTGCAAGGATGTCAGGGGCCCAACCACCATGGTACCTTGAGACCTCTTGCATGAACCATATAAAGGACTATATATACCAAAGCTTCGGTATCATGAATCTCTTAGAAGCATCCTAAATCACCATTTAAACATAACTGTATAAATTAATTAGACATGATCAAGAATTTGGTCTTGGTGGATCCACTAACCCATGAGTCCCACTAACCCATGAGTCCATGATCAGTAAGAGTGGTTTGAATTTATAATCCAGCACATGTACATGAAGCCTCAGAAAATTATAAAGAACGTCAATCTCAAATTATTATTTTTAAAAAAAAAAAGTAAAGATATGCTTTGGATCAAGTGTCAATGGTTTCTAGCAGCAGTACCAAAATAAGTATAAAGGATTAGTTATACACATAGTATGAAGAATTAGTTATACTACCAACACATACTCATACAATGCAATCAACAAACAAATCTTAAATGCCGTGATTTGAGGCAGCCATTTCAATTGATGTACCAACTAAGGGCCCATGTAAAATATAGTTTCTAATATGTCAATAGTCATCCAAAGTGTATTTAAATTGTATCTAAAATACCCAAACAAAAACAATACCCATTTTTACCCAATACCATTTAAAGTATAACCACAACCTGTCACAATTCATTTATGCCTGAAATTACACATGTTGACACCAATTCATTTTTTCCTATTATAACCCAAATGGATTTGTCATTTAGCCACTAAATTGTTGCAGAAGAATTGGAAATTGAAAATGTTAGAATAGAAAAACAATATACACATAACTTGACAGATATATGACCTTTTCCGCATAAACGCAACCGCACGCACGCACGCACGCACGCACACACACACACACACATATATATATATATATATATATATATATATATATATATACACACATACATACATACATACATACATACATACATACATACATACATACATACATACATACATACATACATACATACATCCATGCATGCATGTCTGTTTTTACGGAAGTTGGTTGATCCAATATTTGTGTGTTCCAGGTTGTTGACTTCCAATAATGTTGCATCCAATAATGAGATAGAGTTTTTGATTTTACAATTAAAGTTAAAATAATGTATATGCAGAAGCTACTTATTGCTTTTTGCAGTACACAAGTCAAGTTATGCTTTTGACTTGATGATTATATCAAGAAATTGTATAGGCAGTGTATGAAAGTGACTATTTTGAGCAAGCTTTATGGTCAAGACCCCTCCCCATAACCTTACGTCTACATAAAATTAGCATTTGTGTGAAACAGGTCACATAGTTTCTTTTGTGTGTGTCTACACTCAACATATATATTCAGTAATCAGTACATACAACCTCTTCACACATATAGTTAAAAACTTAGATTATTATTGTAATAACATAGTGTCTGTAATTACATGTAATTCACTGTTAAAATAGAGATAGATGATTACATGGTTTTAGTTCTAGTCAAGTTGACCTAACGTGACTATAATATTACACACTTTGACTCAAAACTGTTCTGACCCATTACCAATTTTGTCTTGACCCTTAACCAATTCTGCCTTGACCCATTACCAAAACTGTCTGACCCCTACATTTTCAACGTATTTGTATATAAATGTAACCTTTCTTTTTCTTTATTCCCATTATTTAGGTTGACATATTCGGAGATGCTGCAGCCATTATGGTGAAGTTTATTGATGAAATCCGTGACCAAGCGTTTGATATAAATTATTTGAACATTGGAGGTGGTCTCAGGATCGATTATTATCATAAGGGTACCATTCTTCGAACACTATAAGATCTCACTGATAGAGTAAGATCTACATTTTCATTATATGCGTAGAACTTAAGACTTATATCAAATAATATATGCACTATTTTTCTCATGTTTGATTTGGTGAAAGTCCGGGAACTAGTCAATATTTGAAACCTTGATCTAATCATTGAACCAGGAAGGTCACTTATTGCAAATACTTGCTGTTTGGTTAACCGTGTTACCGGTGTAAAAACAAACCGCACAAAAAACTTTATTGTGATTGATGGCAGCATGGCTGAACTTATCCGTCCTAGTCTATACGATGCTTATTAGGTAAAATACTGTCACTTGTTTGCTAACGTGGTAATTTTGACAATGTTTTGTAGAGTGTACAATCTCTGTCGTCTCTTATCAAATTAATCTATTATTCGCTGAATTAGATGGTCAATGTGGCTTTATCCATTTCCTTTGTTATTCGCTGAATTGTGTTTGTGTATCTCATTTGCACGTTTTATATCTAATGAGGTTGGTATGACTTGTTTTAAATGTTTTACTTCACTATAACAATATTTCTTTCATAATCTGGCGAAGTTGAGTTATGCACAAAATCCAACCCAATATATTTGAATTGGCTCAACTCATGACAATTTTTTGTAGGGAACTATAGGGTAGGTATACAAATACTATGTCTCTATAACTACATAGTACAATCATATTCTATTTCTATTCAAGTGCACCATAGTACTAATTGTTCTACTTTGGTAAAAAAACATGTTTTTTTCGTTTGTTGCGCAAAATTAGGTAGAATGCAAATATTAGAGAATAAGTAGTAATTCTGTTTATTGAAATTAGATTATATGATTGGTCTTCAACCGGACTTGTTTATATCGAGGCAATTCATTCTTATTAAACTATTGTATTATTAATCTTAAAACATGTAGATTTAAACTATTGCATTGGGCACTGCACTTGATGTTGGATTTGACTCATCTAGAGATGTTGGAGATGAGCGTGATGATGATGAAAAAGTTGGGGCTGACATTAGTATTGTTAAAAGCCTTTTAACTGTTGTGTCAGATGGAAGCCCTTTGGTCAAGGCTGAGCTGGCCGTAGGAATGTTTCTAATATATCAATGCAATATTATTATTTTTTTTTTCACTGGTAATTATGATTATTAAGTGGTTTTTAAATTTTACAGCTCTTGCATGGTTTGCGTTTGGGCACAACAGACACCTAAAATCTATTGCTGCTACATGTTGGAAACCACAAACCAACTCTGTGCTTAGTTATTATCCTTTTACTGTCAGGAATTCAGTTAGTAGTTATTCTAATCCTAATCAGTACTCACAATTTGGGCGGGTTTCTTCTAGCGGCCCGCTCGCTACATATGAACTATCCAAGAAAGAAGGTAAAGTTGGGATGTTTGAAAGACCTCTTTCGGAACTGGGATTGCTTAGCTACCATGGGTATTGGACCAGGGTCCTTTTAGACGTTTCGAATAAGCACACAGGTAACATAGTGTCTAAGGTTTGTTAAAAAGTTTAAAACGGACACATGTGACATTGTGTTATCTTTAAAGTTGCTTTTGTACATACGGTATATTATTCAAAATACTCCCTAGTTTGTATGTTTGTATTCTGAATACTTGGGGGTTTTGTTTTTAATTAGCAGCAACTCAATATAATCCTTCTATTGTGCTGTGCAGTGACAGTCATCAAGGCGGAAGACATTCTGGCTACTCTTCAAGCTTTAGAACAGATACACTGCAGGAAACATCAGCATGTAATTTATGCAGATCCCGAGGTGCTAGATCGTCATCTAAAAGCTGCTGGATGTGGTGGTTTTGAAGTTGATGTTTAGATGATTGTCAATGGCACACTGATAATACCCTCACTCCATCCACTATTGTGTGTGTTGCTCTTTCTAGCATTCTATACGTCTTTACCTGTTGTAACCTCTGCACAGTTTAAATTAACTAAACACTGTTATGCTTTTCAGTATTGACTGTGTTTGAGTCGGATGCACAAAGAAGTTAATATGGACAACACCCAAGTTATTTTCCGAAGCTTCACTCCTGTGCATTTAAGGTACACGATCGTCTTTGTTTCTTCTACCTGTAACATAATGGGTGGGTCGACAAGTTGGGTTATGTACCAAATTGGGTTTTGTGGTAGTTAATCGATGTGTCAGGGATGCTTTTAAAGAATGATTGCCTTGTGGGGCTGATTTGTTTGAGAATTTGACAAGGGTTTGTACATCTTTATGAATATATGTTTTAAGTATGTTCTAAAATTATATTGTCACCACGGGTATTGTGGTATTGTGCTCTGTTAATACCCTCTTAATCACTTATTGATCATTACATTACAATAAGTTTATAATAGAAAGGGAAGAGTACAATTGTGAAATAATGACATTATACAACTATATATGAAACTAAGTAATTAGGTTTGTATGTATTATATAAAGTATAAAATTTGTATTTCAAGGTGGTGGTTGGATGTAAGTTTTTGATATTTATATTTATATTTATATTGATACTATTTTTTTTGCTGATATGTTGATATTGATATATATTGATATTGATATTCTGAGCGTTTTCAAAAACTCGTGATGCTCATCTTGTTTAATTCTAAGTTTTGCGTTTAGGATGTAGTTTAATATGTGAACTTGTTACTTTCAAACTACATATATTTTAAATGTTATATTAACTAAACCCATTGATAGACCTCATTGTTTTTGAGGTGACAGGTCAACGGACTTTGGTCTAAGTGGTACTCATAGCATATGATCCTTGGGCCCATGTGAGGTGCTTTAACAAGATTGCAGACGTAGGTTTGAATCTGGATACTAGCTATGGTCATTGAGGGTGCTAGTGATGCTTCCATTACAAGGCCATGTCCTTTTATCAAAGTATGTCCTTGTTAAGGTGTTGATATCATAAATTTTAATAACGTGAATATTTAGAGCTAATAGATGAATGATTTGTTTGTAGGTAGCTAGCACCTTAAAGATTCAAAGATTGAGAAGATTGCATGATGATAGGTGACTTATGCTTCATGTTTTTGTAGCTTTTTATTAATCGTCAAAAATACTTTCATGTTTGTTTTTTATAGTAAATTATTTATGTTTAGTGTTATTTGAAACATAATTGTGTATTATATTTATTTGTTGATAAATGAAGTTCATTTTTTTAAATGTTAATATTTATTCCAGAAATTGTGTTTTCTATATATATATATTATATATATACCTTTTTAATGGATCCTAATATATGTTTTAGGACCTCATTTGTATCGTAAATTATTATATTATAAGACTCTAAAAAAGGTATCATCATCTTGGTTAGGATGTTAGGACCTTCAAATAAGTCCTAACATGTGATTTTTAGGACCTTTTTTGTGTGTTTTAGGATCCTATTGAAGGGTCGCACTATAGTATTTAGGACTATATTCGTGTGGTCCTTAATTATTTTATAGGACCTTATTCATGGGTTTCAAAAACTTATTTTAGGATCCTATTTGTGTGGTCCTTAATGATATTATAGGACCATTATTCATGGGTTTCATAAACTTATTAGAACCCTTTTTAAGAATCCTAATATGTTTTTTAGGACCCTTAAATAAAGTCCTTATATGTTTTAAAATATTAAAAGTCACATTATATGACCCTATAATAAGGTCCCAATATGTTCATGGGACAGGGTTTCATAAACTTTTTTCAGCTATTAGGACCCTTTTTAAAGATCTTGATATGTTTTTTAAGACCCTTAAATAAAGTCTTTATATATTTTAAAATATTAGAAGTCACATTATATGACCTTATAATAAGGTCCTAATAAGTTCATGGGACCCTTCCTAAGGGTCCTTAATGATATTATAGAACCTTTATTCATGGGTTTCATAAACTTTTTTCAGCTATTAGGACCCTTTTTAAATATCATCATATGTTTTTTAGGACCCTTAAATAAAGTACTTATATGTTTTAACATATTAGATGTCACATTATATGACCCTAGAATAAGGTCATAATATGTTCATAGGACCTTTCGTAAGGGTTCTTATACATTTTTTAAAACCCTTTTCTAATAAGGTCCTAATATGTTGTTAGGACCCTTATTAGTCTATTGGGACGCCACTGTGGGAGGACCAATTCGTTAGTGGTCCTATCAGCTCAAAGGTCCTATTAGAGTACATAATAGGACCTTTGTGGGGGGGGGGGGGGGGGGGTCCTATAAGGCCGTTTTTCTTGTAGTGATTGGCGTTAGTACGAGTTTTCAAAATATTTTGGCCCGCTGTATCAAGTGGAAATTCGTTAACATCATTCGCGAATGATGTTACCCAATTACGAAGGTTCATTGCAGAAGCAATGACTGACTGATCTACAAAAAAAATGATTCTTTCCATTTGGGAATTAACGCTTTAGGTGTTTTAATAAAATGGCGTCGCGATTTAAATGAGAACCAACTTGAGTCACTTTGAACGAGTTTATAAATTTGATGAAACACATCAATACGCGAAGTTAAGTTGTGTGAATTACAGAAAAATTCAAATGAAATTACTTTGCCAACTGCATAAGGATGCAATTGGCTGAAACCAATCTTGTAAGATTTCAAGGTTTCTATGAAAATGTTCGACACTGGGAATCTTAAATTCCCATAAAACAAATCGCTTTCGTAAAACTGTAATCATTTTACTAGGAGGAGTGTGAGCACACTCCGTTGCAAATGGCGCAATTGGTTTTAAACCATTTAGACATGGGTAAAACTCAATTAATTTGAGAATTTTTTCTTCGGTGATATTTGATGCAATACTCTCAATAGATTTTTCAAGCAAGGGCGATGCAGTTGACGACATTATATGCCAATTTTAGTAACTAAGACAAGATTTTACAGCAAATAAAATAATAAACTTCGACTGACGTTAATTGATTATGCTTCTGCGCTAAGGAAATTATATGAATTTTTTTAAGGGAAACAATGGGGTTTACTTCATATATCTAACACACACACACACACACACACACACACACACACACACATACACACACATACACACACACACACACACACACATATATATATATATATATATATATATATATATATATATATATATATATATATATATATATATATATATATATATATATATATATATATATAGTTAAGTGAATGTACCTGAATAACGGCTATTAAGCGCGTGGAAAGGCTAGTATAATGCAATGATGGGATATATTTAGTCGATCAAGCATTTATGCTTATTGTTACCGTTTAGATGTGAACCGTTGGAAAGTCATTCTCTAACGGCATTATGTTTTAGAGTTTATGACATTATATTTTTTGATAAATATATAATGCAATAAACTGCGGGACTTGATCATATGCGTACATACGCATATGTATATATATATATATATATATATATATATATATATATATATATATATATATATATATATATATATATATATATATATATTAAAAAGACTAAGAGAAAAAGGCGTGAAATACTTTGAATGCGCAATATAAAGAGCGCAATGCGCCAAGAATAAAGGATGGCAGAATAAAATAATTGCGGGAGCATGTTCTGCGGTAACATAGCGGACTGGACAACCGCGCATAAATCTTTATCCACATTCCGAAGGAAACCTATAAATGGGAGGTATGAGACCTCATTTGAAGGTTGTTGATTCTCCGAACTATTTTCCCCAAATGTTATGAGTATCTTGTGATCATGTCCGAGACCATAATACGTTGAGTAATTGAATAAGGTAATAAATTCAAGACCGGGACATGGTGATTGATTGATCGATGTTAGCAAAAGACGATTATATGGTCCCTCAAGCCTTAAACAACCCCAATCCTCATACTCATTGCACTTGACCTTGATTCAATTCCATAAGGAAGACGGATCTAGGCTCGATCATGTTCAGCGACCCCATTGTGTTGCGGTGTCTCCGGTACCGTCTTTAATATCTTAATACCGAGCTTTGCACAATGGTATTTATACTCAAGACTACCATATTTCCATCCATTATCCGACTTTAAGCACTTCACCTTTAAGTTAGTTTCTTTCTCTACCATAGCTTTCCACTTCACAAAAGTATCAAATACATCAGATTTAGTTTTAAGAAAATAAACACATACCTTTCGAGTGGAGTCATTGATCATATACATAGAATTGTGTATGTATATTTTATTTACTAAAGGCTAAAAATAGAAGTCGCGCGAAGTATACTCAAAAGGCTTGACATATCCGCTGAAAGTTAAGTCTGCGGATTTTGGCGCATTAATAAAAGACTGCGGATTATCTTTGCTAAGCTATCGCGGACAATAGTTAAATCCGCACACCACGAATGTTTTGAATACTATAAATAGAGAGCTTGGCCTCTCATTTATGGGTTGCTGATTCTCTGCCATTTGCCCAGACCTTTGTAATTTTCACTTGTGACTTTGCCCAAGGAAGATTTACATTGAGTTAAGGTGAATCATGCTAATTAACAATTAAGACCGCGTCGGGGTGGTTGATCACTTGATGGAAAAGTGAAAGACGATCATCAGGGCCTAAAATAATCATCAAACATCCCATCTCTCATCGTAACATCAGTGCACTCAATCCTTAATTAAGTAACTTCTTTAATATAGGATTGATCAATTGGCGCCATCCATGGGACACCGTGAAAAATTAAACTTGAAATTTTTGTTTTATGCTACCATACAATAATTTGGCTTGTTTAATTTTAATCGTGTATTATTTTGATGATTCACAGGCGAATATGTTCGAAATTCTTGGCAGTTTATTTGTTTTTTGAAAGAATGAATGATAAAGGGAATGTTCGCGATACTCCTGTCACTATGCAAGCAAATGCTCAAAAAAGAGGAAGAAAGCGAAAATCAGCAAAAATGCTTCAAAATTGGCAGTCCACGCCAGTAAGTTTTCCCAAAATGCAAAGCGAAGATTTCTCTGAGATGCCAATAGTAATATCGTGCAAAATCGCGCAAAATGGAATCACAATTATGAAAGTTCATGTTGATAATGGCAGTAGTGTCGACATTATTTACGAACAATGCTTTGTTAAACTGCCGGCGAGTATTAAGGTAAACTTAAAACTAACTGCAGCCTTGCTAACTGGTTTTGCGGGCGAATCTTCATTACCTATAGGGTTATTGTCTCTAAATGTTGAGCTTTTTGATGAAAATGATGCCAATTTAGTGCGCCAAGCACAGTTAGATTTCTATGTTATGCGGACTTCTTCTCGCTACAACATGTTGTTGGGTAGATTCTGTTGGGTAAATTTGGAATTGTTCCATCTACTATTCATGGCATGATTAAATTCACAACGCGTAAAGGTATTGCAACGATCAGTTCAGCGAGCGTCATGCTTATTTGTGCGGCTGTAAATGTGAAAAGTGCAATTCAAGAAAGCGCTGATGCTGCAGATAACATGGTAGTAGTTAATCTAGAGTATCCTGATCAAAAAATTAAAGTTGGTCTAAATATTAGTGCGGATACAAAAAAGCAGATTGTGTAGTTCCTTACGGAGTACATGGATATTTTTGCTTGCTGTGAGAACGATATGACGGGTGTACCGCATCATATTGTAGAACACAAACTCAATGTTAATCCTGTCTTAAAGCCTGTAGTTCAGAAGCGCAGGGGTATGGCCCCAGATCGCGCTAAGTGGCTATGCGAAGAGGTAACAAAGCTGGTGGCAGCTGGTATTTTGCGCGAGGTTCAATACCAATCGTGGATTGCGAATTCAGTTTTGGTAAAAAAGCCTGATGGCTCGTGGAGAATGTGCATTGATTTCAAAGACCTAAATAAAGCATGCCCTAAAGATATTTATCCGTTTCCAGAAATTGATTTAAAAGTGGAATCATTGCATGCTTTCCCGTACAAATGTTTTTTGGATGCGGCGAGGGGATATCATCAGATCCCAATGGCTAGGGAAGATGCAGATAAAACCGCTTTCCATACAGGCAAAGACATATTTTCTTATATAATGATGCCTTTTGGTTTAATCAATGCGGGTGCAACATATCAACGGCTAATTAACACTACGTTTGAAACTGATAATGCTAAAAACGAACATATATTTCATAGCATTATTCCTCAAGAAAGACAAGCTTTTAGTTGCAATTGTTCTATTTACAAGTGATATTCGTTTAAATAATAAAAGGTGAAGACAAAAGACAGATTCGACGAATTGAAGACGCAAACGACCAAAAAAAAACTCAAAAGTACAAAAGACAATCAAAAAGGTTCCAATTATTGATAAGAAATGTCTCGAAATTACAAGAGTACAAGATTCAAAACGCAAAGTACAAGATATTAAATTGTACGCAAGGACGTTCGAAAATCCGGAACCGGGACCAGAGTCAACTCTTAACGCTCGACGCAACGGACTAAAAATTACAAGTTAACTATGTATATAAATATAATATAATATATAATTAATTATATTAATTATATATATATTATATTTATAAATAAAAACCGTCGGCAGAGAAAGACTCCAAGGGACTGAGCTGTAATTTCATTCTCCGCGACTCGCGGAGTTTGAAGGCCAAAATTGCCGCGAGTCGCGGAGCCCCCAGTTTTAAAACTCCCTATAAAGCAAACCGAATTCTGATCATTTTCATCCATCTTTTTCTTCTTCTTCTCATACGTAAAATATATATATATATTTATAATTTATATTTTAATTTTAATTATAATTCTAATAATAAGGGTATGTTAGCGAATATTGTAAGGGTGTAAGTCGAAATTCTGTCCGTGTAACGCTACGCTATTTTTAATCATTGTAAGTTATGTTCAACCTTTTTATATTAATGTCTCGTAGCTAAGTTATTATTATGCTTATTTAAAACGAAGTAATCATGATGTTGGGCTAATTACTAAAATTGGGTAATTGGGCTTTGTACCATAATTGGGGTTTGGACAAAAGAACGACACTTGTGGAAATTAGACTATGGGCTATTAATGGGCTTTATATTTGTTTAACTAAATGAAAGTTTGTTAATGTTAATATAAAGATTTACAATTGGGCGTCCCTATAAATTACCATATACACTCGATCGGACACGATGGGCGGGGTATTTATATGTACGAATAATCGATCATTTAACCGGATACGGGAATGGATTAATAGCCACTAGAATAATTAAAACAGGGGTGAAATTACATTCAAGGGTAATTGGTGTAATTGCTAACAAAGTAGTAAAACCTTGGTTTACACGCAGTTGATAACCTGGTGTATTCATTAAACAAAGTATTAAAACCTTGTTACAATTCGAATCCCCAATTAGTTGGAATATTTAACTTCGGGTATAAGGATAATTTGAAGAGGACACTCGCACTTTATATTTATGACTGATGGACTGTTATGGACAAAAACCAGACGGACATATTAAATAATCCAGGACAAAGGACAATTAACCCATGGGCATAAAACTAAAATCAACACGTCAAACATCATGATTACGGAAGTTTAAATAAGCATAATTCTTTTATTTCATATTTAATTTCCTTTATTTTATATTTAATTGCACTTCTAATTATCGCATTTTTATTGTTATTGTATTTAATTGCACTTTTAATTATCGTACTTTTTAATTATCGCAAGTTTATTTTATCGCACTTTTATTATTCGTAATTTCATTTATCGTTATTTACTTCATGCTTTAATTTAAGTCTTGTATTTATTTTTAATATTTTACATTTGGTTTTAACTGCGACTAAAGTTTTAAAATCGACAAACCGGTCATTAAACGGTAAAAACCCCCCTTTATAATAATAATATTACTTATATATATATTTGTATTTTTATAAAAGTAAACTAATATAGCGTTGAGCTTTGTTTAAAAAAAAGATTCCCTGTGGAATGAACCGGACTTACCAAAAACTACACTACTGTACGATTAGGTACACTGCCTATAAGTGTTGTAGCAAAGTTTAAGTATATCCATTCTATAAATAAATAAATATCTTGTATAAAATTGTATCGTATTTAATAATTTTTCCTAGTAAAATATAAACTATTTCGTATACCTTAGCTTTGACATCAAGTATTTTTGGCGCCGCTGCCGGGGACTCTCTTAAAAGCCGAAAGCGCAACGCTAATATATAAAGAAAAAAAAGAGGATTTTTAGTTTACTTCTATTAAAAGTCGCTTTTATAAAAATACGTTTTTAAATATTCGAAAATATAAAAAAAAAATATATATAAATATTTTTAGGAGTTTGATAAATATTTAAGTTTTATAAAGTTTCTTTGTTTTTATAAAAACATAAGTTTTATTTAAGTATTTTGTTTTTTTTTATTTAAAAAACATATAAAAAAAATATATATATATAAATCTAGTTTTAAGATTTTTATTTATAAAACTATAAAGTGATTCTATTTTTATTTAAGTTTTAAATATAAGTTTTATTTATACACATATTTTTTTTATAAACAAAAAAAAAAAAAACAGAAAACAGAAAATAAAAAAAAATAAATAAATAAAGAAAAAACGCGTCGAATTTGAAACCTGTCAGCTGAAATTTGAAACCCCGCGAGTCGCGGGGTTTGATGCATTAAATACCGCAACTCGCGGAGACCATCTGACACAGCTGACCAGAACCCTAATCAAGCATTAATTACGGGTAATTATAATAATTATTAATATAAAACCCTAATTATCAATTATTATTAAAATTAAGTTTTATTTTAAAATTTCTTTTTATTTAATTTGTTTTATTTAGTTTAATTAAATTGTAAAATTAATAGTTTTATTAAATAAATAATATAAAAATTAATATTTTTATAAAAATTGTAATTTTTACAACTTTTTGTATATTTTTATATTTTGTCCCTTTTTAATCTCTTTAGCGTAACTTTTGTATTTTTAGCTCAGATTTAGTTTTAAACTTAGTTTTTGCCATAGTTATTTTTACTCCTAGATTTTTAGGCTTTGCCGTAGAATTCCTTAAGTGCTTTTTCTTTAGACTAAGATTTAGGTACTTTAGAATTTTGCGACGCCTTTTTAAGTTTTAGTTTCTTTTTAAGTTATTTCCATTTGGGATTTAGTTTTTCTTGTAAGCTTTAATATTTTTAGACGACCTTTTACTATGTATAAATTATCATTCCAATTAGTAATCTCAATTTGCGATTATAATTTTAAGTTAGTTGTAGTAATAAGGTTAGGTTAGTCAAGTATTTTTAAGTTTTATAAGTTTCTTTTATTTTTCCGTCACCTTTTATTTTTCAACCATTTTTCTTTTTCGATTTTTTTTTCGACGAACTCTTTTTCTTTCTTATTTCTCGCTATTCTAGTTTTAGGACATAGATTTTTATTCTACTTCTTATCTAAATTTCTTAAAATTACGAAAATTTATTTTAAGTGGTTAAATTGATAGACATCAAAATTTTCTGGTTCGTAGTAATAGTTGGATTTGTACGTGGACCGGGTTATTGGAGCCAAACAGTCCTCAATTATATTGAGACCAAACGAATCCTGCCCCTCTGCTGCATCTTTTGGCTATTCGAAACGTGGGCAAAATCAGAAAAGTCTATTGGTTGGATAACTTATTATAATTTTTCTTTCCTTTTTAAAACTAATAGGATATTCAGTGAATGCACCGAGCAAGACGATCACCACCTTTTGTACGTTCACCACCTGTAACTAGATCAAGACATTTAGCAAATATAACCGCCGTTGATTTTTCTTTAGAATCGTCATCCAGTCGACCAAGTACTTCAGTTCAAATTTCCGATAATCCATTTTTTGAACCCGACCTCACAATTGAGAATCCGGAGAATATTCAGGAACGGTTCATAGATCCTGAACCATTAAACTTTCCTCCGGAACCACCAATCATTCAAACAGAGATTGTTGAGGAACGAACCATTAAATCAGAATCATCTAGTGATACCGATTCAACAAATTCAATTATGGAGAATCTGGAACCTTTAAGTATGGAAGACCGAATAAGAGCTAAACGCACTGGCCAAGGTCACGCAATTACTCATCCAGACATTAATGCGCCAGATTATGAAATCAAAGGACAAATTCTACACATGGTGACTAATCAATGCCAATTTAGTGGTGCGCCGAAGGAAGATCCAAATGAACATCTACGTACCTTTAATAGGATCTGCACACTATTTAAAATCCGAGAAGTGGAAGATGAACAGATATATCTCATGTTATTTCCCTGGACTTTAAAGGGAGAAGCCAAAGATTGGTTGGAATCGTTACCTGAAGGGGCGATTGATACATGGGATGTTTTAGTTGACAAATTTCTTAAACAATTCTTTCCTGCATCTAAAGCCGTAAGACTTCAAGCAGAAATTGTTACATTTACACAGAAGCCAAATGAAACTCTATATGAGGCATGGACAAGATATGGAAAGTTGTTAAGAGGATGTCCGCAACATGGTTTAGACACCTGTCAAATAGTACAAATATTCTACCAAGGATGTGACATCACTACAAGGAAAGACATAGATATAGCAGCTGGTGGTTCTATTATGAAGAAAACCGAAACTGATGCTTACAAAATTATTGATAATACTGCTTCCCACTCACATGAGTGGCACCAAGAAAAAGATATCATTAGATCATCTAAAGCAGCTAGAGCCGAATCTAGCCATGACTTAGATTCCATTTCCGCAAAGATAGATGCTGTGGAGAGACGAATGGAAAAGATGACTAAGGATATTCACTCAATACGAATTAGTTGTGAGCAGTGTGGAGGACCACATTTGACAAAAGATTGTCTCAGTATTGAATTAACAATGGAACAAAGAGAGAATATTTCATACATAAACCAAAGGCCTGGAAATAATTATCAGAATAATTATCAACCGCCAAGACCGATTTACAATCAAAACCAGAATTATAACCGAAATATTTCATACAACAACCAACAAGGTCCTAGCAATCAACAAGTATCCAATAATACTTACAATCAGCAAAGACCGAATTTTCAAAACAAACCACCACAACAAACCGATGATAAAAAGCCGAATTTAGAAGATATGATGACGAAGCTAGTTGAAACTCAAACGCAGTTTTTCACCTCTCAAAAACAAACTAATGAACAAAATGCTCAAGCATTTAGAAATCAACAAGCTTCTATTCAAAATCTGGAACAAGAAGTAAGTAACCTAGCAAGATTAATAGGTGAAAGAAAACCGGGAAGTCTACCTAGTGATACAAACGCTAACCCCTGGAATGAAACAGCTAAAGCCATTACCACAAGAAGTGGTACAACACTTAAACCACCTGAAATACCTGTAACTTCTGATGAAGCCATTCCTACTCCACAAGAACCACAACCTGATCAAGATAAGGAAAAAGAACCGGTAGTTGAAAAGATTAATGAAGATAACACAGCTAAGGCTAAACCTTATGTTAAACCATATCAACCACCACTTTCTTATCCGAGTAAAATGAAGAAAGAAAAACTTGAAGCCGAGCAATCCAAATTCTTGGATATGTTTAAACAGATAAATGTAAATCTTCCTTTCATTGATGTGATTTCAGGAATGCCTAGATATGCTAAATTCTTGAAAGATCTAATCTCAAATAGAAAGAAAATGGAAGAACTCTCGGCTGTTACTATGAATGCTAATTGTTCAGCAGTGCTGTTGAATAAGATACCAGAAAAATTATCTGATCCAGGAAGTTTCACAATTCCATGTTTTCTGGGTAGTCTTAGTTCAATAGAAGCATTGGCAGACTTAGGTGCTAGTATAAATCTAATGCCATATTCACTATACACTAAACTAGACCTTGGAGAATTGAAACCAACCAGAATAAGCATACAACTAGCCGATAGATCAATAAAATATCCTAGAGGGATAATGGAGAACATGCTAGTTAAAGTTGGTACTTTAGTATTCCCAGTAGATTTTGTTGTTCTGGACATGGAAGAAGATTCTCAAGTTCCTCTCATATTAGGAAGACCATTCTTAAACACGGCTAAAGCAATGATAGACGTGTTCGGTAAGAAACTGACCCTAAGTATAGAGGATGAGAGTGTTACCTTTTCAGTTGATAGAGCAATGCAACAACCACAATCTGCAGATGATACATGTTATTATATTCAAACTATAGATGCACATGTAGAATTATTAGAAGAATTTCCAGAATTACAAGGAACAGGAGAATGCTCTTTAGGAGAAGGTAATGAACCAATTGATGAAGCTGAAATGTTAGCTACACTTATAGCTAATGGATATGAACCAACAACAGAAGAAATTCAAATGCTAAAAGAAGAAGACAGATATCGATACAAATCATCGATAGAAGAACCTCCGAAATTAGAGTTAAAGCCACTTCCAAACCATTTGGAATACGCTTATTTACATGGTGAATCTGAATTACCTGTAATAATATCGTCTTCTCTTACTGAAAATGAGAAATCACAACTCATTTCTGTGTTGAAGGCTCATAAACCAGCCATTGCATGGAAGATTCATGATATTAAAGGAATAAGACCTTCGTATTGCACACATAAAATCCTTATGGAAGAAGGTCATAAAACGTATGTGCAACGCCAACGAAGACTAAATCCTAATATGCAAGATGTAGTTAAGAAAGAGATTATTAAACTGCTAGATGTAGGTTTAATTTATCCAACCTCTGATAGTCCATGGGTAAGCCCAGTTCAATGCGTGCCTAAGAAGGGTGGCATGACTGTCATTACAAATGAGAAAAATGAGCTTATTCCTACTAGGACTGTAACAGGATGGCGTGTATGTATTGATTATAGAAAATTAAATGACGCCACCAGAAAAGATCACTTTCCCTTACCTTTTATTGATCAAATGTTGGAAAGACTAGCCGGAAATAGTTACTATTGTTTTCTAGATGGATTTTCCGGATATTTTCAAATTCCAATAGCACCCGAAGACCAAGAGAAAACCACATTCACGTGCCCTTATGGTACTTTTGCTTACAAACGCATGCCATTTGGACTTTGTAACGCCCCTGCAACCTTTCAAAGGTGTATGATGGCGATTTTTCACGACATGATAGAAGAATGCATGGAAGTTTTCATGGATGACTTTTCAGTCTTCGGTGATACATTTGAATCATGTCTAGCTAATCTTGAACGAATGCTTCTTAGATGCGAACAATCAAATCTAGTACTTAATTGGGAGAAATGCCATTTCATGGTTAAAGAAGGAATCGTTCTTGGACATAAAATTTCAAAAGAAGGAATTGAAGTGGATAGAGCTAAAGTAGATGTAATTGCTAAACTTCCACATCCCACCAATGTTAGAGGAGTTAGGAGTTTTCTAGGGCATGCCGATTTTTACCGACGTTTCATAAAAGATTTTTCTAAAATTGCCACTCCTATGAATAAACTCCTAGAAAAGGATGTTCCATTCATCTTTTCAGATGAGTGTATCAAATCTTTTAATATTCTTAAAGAGAAACTCACTAATGCACCGATCATGATAACGCCAAATTGGAATCTACCATTTGAACTCATGTGCGATGCAAGTGATTTTGCAATGGGAGCCGTTTTAGGACAAAGGATTGAAAAACGATTTCAACCTATATATTATGCTAGTAAGACGTTACAAGGAGCACAAACGAACTATACAACTACTGAAAAAGAACTCCTTGCTATTGTCTTTGCTTTTGACAAATTTCGATCATATCTCGTTCTAGCAAAAACGGTGGTCTATACCGACCATTCTGCTCTTAGATACTTATTTTCAAAACAAGATGCTAAACCAAGATTAATCCGTTGGATCTTACTCTTACAAGAGTTTGATATTGAAATCCGAGATAAAAGAGGAGCAGAAAATCTCGTCGCTGATCATCTTTCTCGTCTTGAAAATCCCGAATTAGAAGTTCTGAATGAATCAGCCATACAAGACAACTTTCCTGATGAATATCTATTGAAGATAGATTATAAAGAAATCCCATGGTTTGCAGACTATGCAAATTACTTGGTTTGTGGATTCCTTGAAAAAGGATTATCGTACCAAAGACGAAAGAAATTCTTCAGTGATATAAAACACTATTTCTGGGAAGATCCACATCTGTTTAAAAGTTGTCCCGATGGAATAATACGCCGATGTGTATTTGGAGATGAAGCTAGTAAAATATTAAACCATTGTCACACAGGACCAACAGGAGGGCATTATGGGCCTCAACTAACAGCAAGAAAAGTTTATGAAGCTGGATTCTATTGGCCTACAATTTACAAAGACGCACACTTTCTTTGCAAATCCTGTGATGCTTGTCAAAGGGCCGGAAAAATAAGTCAACGTGATGAAATGCCACAAAATGTCATCCAAGTATGTGAAGTATTTGACATTTGGGGTATTGACTTTATGGGTCCATTTCCAAAATCTCATAATAATCTATATATACTCGTAGCCATTGATTATGTATCTAAATGGGCGGAAGCACAAGCTCTCCCAACTAACGATGCACGAGTTGTAGTCAACTTTTTAAAACGTCTTTTTGCAAGGTTTGGAACACCGAAAGCTTTGATAAGTGATCGGGGTACTCATTTCTGTAATAATCAACTTGAGAAAGTTCTTAAACGTTACGGAGTAACTCATAAAATCTCCACCGCATATCATCCACAAACAAGTGGACAAGTTGAAAATACCAACCGAGCCTTAAAACGTATTCTAGAGAAAACCGTAGGATCAAATCCGAAGGAATGGTCCATTAAATTGGAGGATGCACTCTGGGCTTTTAGAACAGCCTACAAAACTCCAATTGGAACCACACCTTTTAGACTTGTTTATGGAAAAGCATGTCATCTTCCAGTAGAAATTGAACACAAAGCATTTTGGGCTTTGAAGACATGTAATCTTGATTTACATGAAGCCGGACGTCTACGATTAAGTCAACTAAACGAATTAGAAGAATTAAGACATGAAGCATACGATAATTCATTAATCTATAAAGAAAGAACGAAGAAATGGCATGATAAAAGAATCAGAAGTTCAAAAGAATTTAAAGAAGGAGACAGAGTTCTTCTTTTCAATTCACGATTCAAGCTATTTCCTGGAAAATTGAAATCAAGATGGTCTGGACCATTCATAGTCAAAAGAGTTTTCCCATACGGAACGATAGAATTAATAAATTCAAAAGGGATTGAATTTAAAGTTAATGGTCACAGAGTTAAACATTACATACATGGTCCGATGGAAGTCGACAACGAAGTTAATCACAATTTCGACACCACAGCTAACTAAGTGTGGAGAGAATCAAGTCTTTAAAAGGATAATATGTATTTCTGTTAGAGTTAGATTGTCTGTTTTCGTGTAGTTCTCGAAAATGGAACCCAAATGGTCTTTCCCTAGCAGACCCTAAAGAACTAGTCTTCTCCCCCCATTCTGAATTTTTATTTTTTTTAGGTTTTTACAAAATGAAGACTGCCTGTGAACTAAACCATGGTCTAATGCTACACGCTTTGATCACTAAACGTAATAATGACATACTACCGAGTGAAATAGTATCAGTAATCAGAGAAAGAATGGACGGAGTTAGAAAAGAATCCAGATGCGAAGATAATAAGTTACAATTTGGTAAAGGAAAATCAAAATCCGCAGCGAAAAGAAGAGCATGACACCTAGAACGATGTCACAAATGCGGAAAATGGTCACATGGAGGTAAATGTTCAAATAATCAAACCTATTCAAATACCGAATTTGTTACTTTATGCAGAGATGGACCGTTCATATGTTTACAAGAAAAGACACTGAATGCTCGAGGTTACGCCTATGTAGCCATGGAAAACCAATTAAACCGACTATCTTATGAATGAGATAGATCATATAACTAAGAAATGTATTTCACAGGTATGTCTGTACAGTTTTTATTTTTATTTTTAACCTTTTGATAATAAATGCTAATTTGTTCGCTAAAAAGTATTAAATTGGTATTGAATAAAATTAGGTTTGGCGACCGAAATTATTGATATCATTCAAAAATTTATTACATCACTGCGAAATTTAACGTTTATTATTAAGGTATAAATATCTTTAATCAATCAACCCAAAATATTTCAAAAATTCGTCATGAGTTAAATTAGGTCTTGGAACCGAAATTACTTTACCGAAAAGAGGGGCGCATATTTTTGATAATATTTGATTGATTAAAGTGGGATAAAAAGACAAAAAGATTTTTAATTTTATTTTTACCATGTTTTTAAAATTAATATTTAAATCTTAAATTAATATTGTAAACTTTGTAAAACAATATTTTTAAAATTGTAAATATTTGAAAAATTAAAATTAAGTTTGGTGTGAATTTTTAATTTTTAAAAAATATAAATTTTTAATTTTATGCATTTCAAATTTTAAGTTTGGTGTGAATTTTTAATATAAATTTTGAATTTTATATTTAAGTTGTGTGAATTTAAAAACAAAAATTTACTTTATCTCATTAAGTTAAAAATATGATTTTTAAAATTCGTCGTAAGTTGAAGACTAGGTCTTTGAACCGAAATTGCTTTACCCAAGGGAGGGACGAGAACTTTTATTATCATTATTTTTAATCTTATTGATTTAAAGTATGCCAAAAACATTAAAAAAACCCAAAAATCTTAGCTTTTAAAACAATCGCTACAAAAAGACAAATTTTAAAATTTTGTCGAAGGACGGACTAGGACATCGATCCGAAACGACCTCGTCCTAAATAACAAAGGAAACAAAATTTTAAAATTAATTAATTAATTGTTTTAATAAGTTATTATAAAAAAAAAAAAAAAATACCAAACTCCGCGACTCGCGGAGTTTGAAGGGTATTTCACCGCGAGTCGCGGAGGACCGAAAATCAGAAAAAAAATAAAATAAAAAGAGCTGAACGATCAGTTTCAGTCCACACACCCCCAACTCAAAAACACAGCGAAAAACACTCCGAAAATACACCCAAAAACACCCCCAAAATCACAATTTTTAACCGTTAATCACTAAATTTTTTACTAAAATCATGTTTAGAAGGATGCTATCTAGGAATTACTCAAGAAAAACGGTAAATTTCTACACCTAAACACCATTTAATCCGAAATTTGGTGTTCTTGAGCAATTTTTTTCCCAATTTGATTTTGATGCTTTTTAGTGTAATTATGCTTAAATTGTTTATGTATTATGCTTGTATAACCTAGATTGATGCTGTTTAACATGATTAGAAGCCTTAAACTTCAATTTTTGAGTAATCTAGGGTTTGTGTTCTTGAGCAAATTTGGGGCTTTTTGATATAAACAGGTTATGGCCGATTTTTGTCATGAATTGTTGCTAAATTGAGTAGTGTAACATGTCTAGGTAGTTAAATGATCCAAACTTTGAGCCTAAACATGATTTTGAGAATTAAAGTGGACCTTTTCAAGTCTAAAATTCATGAACTTGATTTTTGAAAGATAATCCCATTTGAGACTTGTTTAATTGCTAGTAATGATTATTTTGACATGTTATTTGAGTTGAATGATTATGAACTAGGCGAACATTTTCGTATATGCTTATTTGAAAAAGTGTAGATTTGATGAAAATATGAAAATGAGCTTAAGTTTGATATAAATTGATAATGTCATTGTAATTATTTTGATTGATGATTTTGCTGACACTAATGCATATTTGGATGCACAAAATTTGTGTTTGATGTGTTTTGCAGACTGAAAGGGGTGAATCTTCATCCCAAGCCCACAATGCTCCTGCTGAGAATGCGGAACAACAGGAGGTGGATAACTACTACAAGCAGGATATACCTCATCCAGTCATGACCTTTTCTGATATGCACTTGGAAGAGTTGCACCCGAACCTGAGATTTGACAGACTTTGGATAGATTATCTAAAATACCAAAGGGGTTTGCATACTCTTCATTCTAAGGTTGTTGAGGTACCGAGGGTCATAGAATGGGGACCCTTAGAAGATGTAGAATTGGCCGGGCCAATTAGGGAATTACTTGTACAGAGGTATGGTAATTCTACTTTTAATGACTGGGTACGTTTATTCACCATGCGTAGACCTGTATATAAAGTATGGTGTGAAGAATTGTTGTGTAGTATAGAGTTGAATGATCGGGTAGCTAGTTTAACCGATCGTTCTTTTATTAGATTTTTGTTAGGCGGTTCGATGCGCCACATGTCTTTACTAGACATGGCTCAGGCTTTACGTATATATACGCCTGAGGAGTTAGCATCTGCCGATTGTAGAGGGTTGATACTAAACGGTAGAAAGATAGATGAAAATTTTGATACACACGGTGTGTGGAGTCAAATGACAAGCCATCACCGTTTCAAAGGGGGAAATTACTCTTATTTGGATATAGATAGAGCCGAATTAAGAGTGATTCATAGGTTTTTAGCCAATTCGATTACACAAAGGGGTAAGAACAAGGAAAAAGTAAATGAACAGGATTTGTTTTACCATATGTGTATTCGAGACCCACAAAGCGCTGTAAGTATACCATATTGTGTGGGTTATTATTTATCAGCTATGGTTCGGGGGATGCGACCGCATAGCATAATAGGAGGTGGTATTTTTATTACTTTGATTGGTGAATATCTCGGTGTGGATATAAGTCGGGGGGGATTATTAGTAGAAGAACCAGAACCCCGCGATACTATAGGTTTAAATGTATACCATGGTGCGAAAGTTTTAAAGAGGCAAAATAACGCCGCAGTACGATACCATGGTAGATATCCACAGGTGGAGAGAAACCAACAGCAAGGTAATGTAGGAGGGGGGAATGAGATGCAAGAAATGCAAAGGTTTATAGCTTCTCAGGAATACGAAAATGCTAGACAGAGAGCATTTGAAGATTGGCAAGTTCATCAGAACCAAATCATAGCTCATTGCCAACATATAGGTAGAAACTATATTCCTACACCGAAACCCATCTTCCCTCCTTGGTCTATAGAGATGCAGCCACCATATCCTACGTATAACCCTGCCGAAGCATTCTATAGCACCTATGGTTATGCCTGGAACCCCTATTGGTACCAATATCATCCTTAGTTTACTTATTTTTTTTTTTTGTAATTTGTAATTATTGATACGTTTAATGCTTTTGTTAATATTGTGATCATTTTTATAATTGTCTAACTTTTATTCTTAGATTTTAATAATTTTTGAATGTGGGGTAATATACCAAACTTTAAAAATATGTATATATGTTTGCAGTTTATCTTATGTACACAACAGGGTAAAACAACGCATTTTCAAAGACTGGCATTAAGTTCAGCAAAAGCAACTAATTTTGACGACAAGATGCAAAATATATGTGAAATAACAACAAGACGGAATGAACAAATGATGTGCACCATTTATCATTCAGCAAACAAACGCCAATATATTTGGAAACTTTGGTAAAAATTTAATCATTTTCACACAAATCACCCTCAATAATTTAAATTATTCCTGATTTCTTGTAAATGAGGGCATTGCAAGATCTTAAGTGTGGGAAGGGGTTAAATTCTTTCGGATTTTAAAATTTTTTACTTTATACACTTGGTTACCATTAAAAATACTAGTAAAGCAGTAGTTGTATTAGAATCTAGTGCTCTCTGATAATAAAGAACAACCCTAGTCTTATATACTGACTACCCAATTCTAGTAAAATTTTTAAGAATTTTCAACTAAATGAACTCAAAATCATGTTTATACATATTTATGAACGATAAAACTAGGTTTTAACACCGAAATTATTGTTACCTCGGAAAGGACATAAATTGAGAAACAAACTAAAATATTAAAATTCATTTAAAATGGAATAGAGGACGATAAAAAGGAAAATAAAAGCCAAGAGTGGGAAAATTTACCAAGTTATCTTAAACATATGTCACATATATCTGTAACAAATAACTGAAAATACTTTTGCTTTGGACTAAACTAAACTGTTTTACCCGATGAAAGAAAAGAAGAGATGGATCTACACGATGAATCAATTCCATCATTAAAAGGAAGTAAAGTCTTCCGAAAAAGAAACGCGCTTCTTGATTTAGGTCATGAAGTTGTCGTTCAGACCAGCTGTAGGTTGACGAAAAATCTAGAAAAGTCATCTCTAAAATCAGCAGGAAATCCACGGACCTCAGCATCAAACAGGGTCGCCATGTGGTCAGATTTATCCTAACCATGAGAAGGATTTATCTTGTAAAATGGGGGGGCACCATGCAAATTAGCTGGATAAGACTAATGAATCAGATCCCCAGAAAGGATAATCTCGTTAAAGATTAAAAATCAGCTTTGAAGACTGATATTACTCAATCCTAGAGATTGACCTTAAAGATTGAGAATTACAAACTCATGGAATTCAATGATATCTAAACTCGAGCTTGAACGAGAAAATATTTTGATCAAAATTACAAACCGATTTGTTTTATGAAAACCCTATTTTTAATGCGTTCATTACCATTGAACGTAAAATCCTAGGAATTCACCTGGAATTCATTAGGTCACCTGAACCAAATCGGGTGTCAACCGTAAGAACGGTGGTTGCATAGTGGTCAAAGACAGGACCTTGTGCCATATCGAAAAATTATAAGGGTGAGCTTTACTATTGCTCCTACAAAGGATAGTAATTGCGTCCGACACGTTATAGACCATAATTAAAAGCATGTCAGGGGACATTGCCTTAACAGTTGCTTGTTCAACGCTTTCCTTTACAACCGGACGGTAGTTTACCGAAAGGTAATATACGGGACAAGTAAACTGGACGTGTTGCTTTCCAAATACAAGGTTAGCAAGTGGGTGACACAAAACCATAAGTTTTGAGCTAAAATTTTCAAATCTGAAACCCACCAAACCCACAAAAATATTTTGCAAACACCGGTAAAGGGTTATTCCGGAAAACTTATCTAGGGTAAAAACTAGATTTAATTTTCAAAAGATCAAATGTTTTCATAAAGATCCAATTTCCTTAATGGATCTAAATTTTTATAGTCATGTGGGACTGTAAACCATATCGTTACTACCATTGTTTATATCACCGTATAGAAATCACTGATGTACAAAGTGTGAAGAATAAAGAAGTGATTCTTGTATTTCAAGACGATATTGCTTGAGGACAAGTAACGCTCAAGTGTGGGAATATTTGATAATGCTAAAAACGAACATATATTTCATAGCATTATTCCTCAAGAAAGACAAGCTTTTAGTTGCAATTGTTCTATTTACAAGTGATATTCGTTTAAATAATAAAAGGTGAAGACAAAAGACAGATTCGACGAATTGAAGACGCAAACGACCAAAAAAAACTCAAAAGTACAAAAGACAATCAAAAAGGTTCCAATTATTGATAAGAAACGTCTCGAAATTACAAGAGTACAAGATTCAAAACGCAAAGTACAAGATATTAAATTGTACGCAAGGACGTTCGAAAATCCGAAACCGGGACCAGAGTCAACTCTTAACGCTCGACGCAACGGACTAAAAATTACAAGTTAACTATGTATATAAATATAATATAATATATAATTAATTATATTAATTATATATATATTATATTTATAAATAAAAACCATCGGCAGAGAAAGACTCCAAGGGACTGAGCTGTAATTTCATTCTCAACGATGAAATGTCCCGTTCTTATTGATTAAAAACGTTCCATATTAATTGATTTCGTTGCGAGGTTTTGACCTCTATATGAGACGTTTTTCAAAGACTGCATTCATTTTTAAACAAACCATAACCTTTATTTCATCAATAAAGGTTTAAAAAGCTTTACGTAGATTATCAAATAATGATAATCTAAAATATCCTGTTTACACACGACCATTACATAATGGTTTACAATACAAATATGTTACAACAAAATAAGTTTCTTGAATGCAGTTTTTACACAATATCATACAAGCATGGACTCCAAATCTTGTCCTTATTTAAGTATGCGACAGCGGAAGCTCTTAATAATCACCTGAGAATAAACATGCTTAAAACGTCAACAAAAATGTTGGTGAGTTATAGGTTTAACCTATATATATCAAATCGTAACAATAGACCACAAGATTTCATATTTCAATACACATCCCATACATAGAGATAAAAATCATTCATATGGTGAACACCTGGTAACCGACAATAACAAGATGCATATATAAGAATATCCCCATCATTCCGGGACACCCTTCGGATATGATATAAATTTCGAAGTACTAAAGCATCCGGTACTTTGGATGGGGTTTGTTAGGCCCAATAGATCTATCTTTAGGATTCGCGTCAATTAGGGTGTCTGTTCCCTAATTCTTAGATTACCAGACTTAATAAAAAGGGGCATATTCGATTTCGATAATTCAACCATAGAATGTAGTTTCACGTACTTGTGTCTATTTTGTAAATCATTTATAAAACCTGCATGTATTCTCATCCCAAAAATATTAGATTTTAAAAGTGGGACTATAACTCACTTTCACAGATTTTTACTTCGTCGGGAAGTAAGACTTGGCCACTGTTGATTCACGAACCTATAACAATATATACATATATATTAAAGTATGTTCAAAATATATTTACAACACTTTTAATATATTTTGATGTTTTAAGTTTATTAAGTCAGCTGTCCTCGTTAGTAACCTATAACTAGTTGTCCACAGTTAGATGTACAGAAATAAATCGATAAATATTATCTTGAATCAATCCACGACCCAGTGTATACGTATCTCAGTATTGATCACAACTCAAACTATATATATTTTGGAATCAACCTCAACCCTGTATAGCTAACTCCAACATTCACATATAGAGTGTCTATGGTTGTTCCGAAATATATATAGATGTGTCGACATGATAGGTCAAAACATTGTATACGTGTCTATGGTATCTCAAGATTACATAATATACAATACAAGTTGATTAAGTTATGGTTGGAATAGATTTGTTACCAATTTTCACGTAGCTAAAATGAGAAAAATTATCCAATCTTGTTTTACCCATAACTTCTTCATTTTAAATCCGTTTTGAGTGAATCAAATTGCTATGGTTTCATATTGAACTCTATTTTTTGAATCTAAACATAAAAAGTATAGGTTTATAGTCGGAAAAATAAGTTACAAGTCGTTTTTGTAAAGGTAGTCATTTCAGTCGAAAGAACGACGTCTAGATGACCATTTTAGAAAACATACTTCCACTTTGAGTTTAACCATAATTTTTGGATATAGTTTCATTTTCATAATAAAAATCATTTTCTCAGAATAACAACTTTTAAATCAAAGTTTATCATAGTTTTTAATTAACTAACCCAAAACAGCCTGCGGTGTTACTACGACGGCGTAAATCCGGTTTTACGGTGTTTTTCGTGTTTCCAGGTTTTAAATCATTAAGTTAGCATATCATATAGATATAGAACATGTGTTTAGTTGATTTTAAAAGTCAAGTTAGAAGGATTAACTTTTGTTTGCGAACAAGTTTAGAATTAACTAAACTATGTTCTAGTGATTACAAGTTTAAACCTTCGAATAAGATAGCTTTATATGTATGAATCGAATGATGTTATGAACATCATTACTACCTTAAGTTCCTTGGATGAACCTACTGGAAAAGAGAAAAATGGATCTAGCTTCAATGGATCCTTGGATGGCTCAAAGTTCTTGAAGCAAAATCATGACACGAAAACAAGTTCAAGTAAGATCATCACTTGAAATAAGATTGTTATAGTTATAGAAATTGAACCAAAGTTTGAATATGATTATTACCTTGTATTAGAATGATAACCTACTGTAAGAAATAAAGATTTCTTGAGGTTGGATGATCACCTTACAAGATTGGAAGTGAGCTACCAAACTTGAAAGTATTCTTGATTTTATGAAACTAGAACTTTTGGAATTTATGAAGAACACTTAGAACTTGAAGATTGAACTTGAGAGAGATCAATTAGATGAAGAAAATTGAAGAATGAAAGTGTTTGTAGGTGTTTTTGGTCGTTGGTGTATGGATTAGATATAAAGGATATGAAATTTTGTTTTCATGTAAATAAGTCATGAATGATTACTCATATTTTTGTAATTTTATGAGATATTTCATGCTAGTTGCCAAATGATGGTTCCCACATGTGTTAGGTGACTCACATGGGCTGCTAAGAGCTGATCATTGGAGTGTATATACCAATAGTACATACATCTAAAAGCTGTGTATTGTACGAGTACGAATACGGGTGCATACGAGTAGAATTGTTGATGAAACTGAACGAGGATGTAATTGTAAGCATTTTTGTTAAGTAGAAGTATTTTGATAAGTGTATTGAAGTCTTTCAAAAGTGTATAAATACATATTAAAACACTACATGTATATACATTTTAACTGAGTCGTTAAGTCATCGTTAGTCGTTACATGTAAGTGTTGTTTTGAAACCTTTAGGTTAACGATCTTGTTAAATGTTGTTAACTCAATGTTTATAATATCAAATGAGATTTTAAATTATTATATTATCATGATATTATCATGTATGAATATCTCTTAATATGATATATATACATTAAATGTCTTTACAACGATAATCGTTACATATATGTCTCGTTTAAAAATCATTAAGTTAGTAGTCTTGTTTTTACATATGTAGTTCATTGTTAATATACTTTATGATATGTTTTCTTATCATAATATCATGTTAACTATATATATATATCCATATATATGTCATCATATAGTTTTTACAAGTTTTAACGTTCGTGAATCACCGATCAACTTGGGTGGTCAATTGTCTATATGAAACATATTTCAATTAATCAAGTCTTAACAAGTTTGATTGCTTAACATGTTGGAAACATTTAATCATGTAAATATCAATCTCAATTAATATATATAAACATGGAAAAGTTCGGGTCACTACAGTACCTACCCGTTAAATAAATTTCGTCCCGAAATTTTAAGCTGTTGAAGGTGTTGACGAATCTTCTGGAAATAGATGCGGGTATTTCTTCTTCATCTGATCTTCACGCTCCCAGGTGAACTCGGGTCCTCTACGAGCATTCCATCGAACCTTAACAATTGGTATCTTGTTTTGCTTAAGTCTTTTAACCTCACGATCCATTATTTCGACGGGTTCTTCGATGAATTGAAGTTTTTCGTTGATTTGGATTTCATCTAACGGAATAGTGAGATCTTCTTTAGCAAAACATTTCTTTAAATTCGAGACGTGGAAAGTGTTATGTACAGCCGCGAGTTGTTGAGGTAACTCTAGTCGGTAAGCTACTGGTCCGACACGATCAATAATCTTGAATGGTCCAATATACCTTGGATTTAATTTCCCTCGTTTACCAAATCGAACAACGCCTTTCCAAGGTGCAACTTTAAGCATGACCATCTCTCCAATTTCAAATTCTATATCTTTTCTTTTAATGTCAGCGTAGCTCTTTTGTCGACTTTGGGCGGTTTTCAACCGTTGTTGAATTTGGATGATCTTCTCGGTAGTTTCTTGTATAATCTCCGGACCCGTAATCTGTCTATCCCCCACTTCGCTCCAACAAATCGGAGACCTGCACTTTCTACCATAAAGTGCTTCAAACGGCGCCATCTCAATGCTTGAATGGTAGCTGTTGTTGTAGGAAAATTCTGCTAACGGTAGATGTCGATCCCAACTGTTTCCGAAATCAATAACACATGCTCGTAGCATGTCTTCAAGCGTTTGTATCGTCCTTTCGCTCTGCCCATCAGTTTGTGGATGATAGGCAGTACTCATGTCTAGACGAGTTCCTAATGCTTGCTGTAATGTCTGCCAGAATCTTGAAATAAATCTGCCATCCCTATCAGAGATAATAGAGATTGGTATTCCATGTCTGGAGACGACTTCCTTCAAATACAGTCGTGCTAACTTCTCCATCTTTTCATCTTCTCTTATTGGTAGGAAGTGTGCTGATTTGGTGAGACGATCAACTATTACCCAAATAGTATCAAAACCACTTGCAGTCCTTGGCAATTTAGTGATGAAATCCATGGTAATATTTTCCCATTTCCATTCCGGGATTTCGGGTTGTTGAAGTAGACCTGATGGTTTCTGATGCTCAGCTTTGACCTTAGAACACGTCAAACATTCTCCTACGTATTTAGCAACATCGGCTTTCATACCCGGCCACCAAAAATGTTTCTTGAGATCCTTGTACATCTTCCCCGTTCCAGGATGTATTGAGTATCTGGTTCTATGAGCTTCTCTAAGTACCATTTCTCTCATATCTCCAAATTTTGGTACCCAAATCCTTTCAGCCCTATACCGGGTTCCGTCTTCCCGAATATTAAGATGCTTCTCCGATCCTTTGGGTATTTCATCCTTTAAATTTCCCTCTTTTAAAACTCCTTGTTGCGCCTCCTTTATTTGAGTAGTAATGTTATTATGAATCATTATATTCATAGATTTTACTCGAATGGGTTCTCTATCCTTCCTGCTCAAGGCATCGGCTACCACATTTGCCTTTCCCGGGTGGTAACGAATCTCAAAATCGTAATCATTCAATAATTCAATCCACCTACGCTGCCTCATATTCAGTTGTTTCTGATTAAATATGTGTTGAAGACTTTTGTGGTCGGTATATATAATACTTTTGACCCCATATAAGTAGTGCCTCCAAGTCTTTAATGCAAAAACAACCGCGCCTAATTCCAAATCATGCGTCGTATAATTTTGTTCGTGAATCTTCAATTGTCTAGACGCATAAGCAATCACCTTCGTTCGTTGCATTAATACACAACCGAGACCTTGCTTTGATGCGTCACAATAAATCACAAAATCATCATTCCCTTCAGGCAATGACAATATAGGTGCCGTAGTTAGCTTTTTCTTCAATAACTGAAACGCTTTCTCTTGTTCATCATTCCATTCAAATTTCTTCCCTTTATGCGTTAATGCAGTCAAGGGTTTTGCTATTCTGGAAAAGTCTTGGATGAACCTTCTGTAGTAACCAGCTAGTCCTAAAAACTGGCGTATGTGTTTCGGAGTTTTCGGGGTTTCCCACTTTTCAACAGTTTCTATCTTTGCCGGATCCACCTTAATACCTTCTTTGTTCACTATGTGACCGAGGAATTGAACTTCTTCCAACCAAAATGCACACTTTGAAAACTTAGCGTACAATTCTTCCTTCCTCAATACTTCTAACACCTTTCTCAAATGTTCACCGTGTTCTTGGTCATTCTTTGAGTAAATAAGTATGTCATCAATGAAAACAATGACAAACTTGTCAAGGTATGGTCCACACACTCGGTTCATAAGGTCCATGAACACAGCTGGTGCATTAGTTAAACCAAACGGCATGACCATAAACTCGTAATGACCGTAACGTGTTCTGAAAGCAGTCTTTGGAATATCATCTTCTTTCACCCGCATTTGATGATACCCGGAACGTAAGTCAATCTTTGAATAAACAGACGAGCCTTGTAGTTGATCAAATAAGTCGTCGATTCTCGGTAGTGGGTAGCGGTTCTTGATGGTAAGTTTGTTCAACTCTCGGTAGTCGATACACAACCTGAATGTACCATCTTTCTTCTTGACAAACAAAACAGGAGCTCCCCACGGTGATGTGCTTGGTCGAATGAAACCACGCTCTAAAAGTTCTTGTAATTGGTTTTGCAGTTCTTTCATCTCGCTGGGTGCGAGTCTGTAAGGAGCACGAGCTATTGGTGCAGCTCCTGGTACAAGATCTATTTGAAATTCAACGGATCGATGTGGGGGTAATCCCGGTAATTCTTTCGGAAATACATCGGGAAATTCTTTTGCAATGGGAACATCATTGATGCTCTTTTCTTCAGTTTGTACTTTCTCGACGTGTGCTAGAACAGCATAGCAACCTTTTCTTATTAGTTTTTGTGCCTTCAAATTACTAATAAGATGTAGCTTCGTGTTGCCCTTTTCTCCGTACACCATTAAGGGTTTTCCTTTTTCTCGTATAATGCGAATTGCATTTTTGTAACAAACGATCTCCGCTTTCACTTCTTTCAACCAGTCCATACCGATTATCACATCAAAACTCCCTAACTCTACTGGTATCAAATCAATCTTAAATGTTTCGCTAACCAGTTTAATTTCTCGATTCCGACATATATTATCTGCTGAAATTAATTTACCATTTGCTAATTCGAGTAAAAATTTACTATCCAAAGGCGTCAATGGACAACTTAATTTAGCACAAAAATCTCTACTCATATAGCTTCTATCCGCACCCGAATCAAATAAAACGTAAGCAGATTTATTGTCAATAAGAAACGTACCCGTAACAAGCTCCGGGTCTTCCTGTGCCTCTACCGCATTAATATTGAAAACTCTTCCACGGCCTTGTCCATTCGTGTTCTCCTGGTTCGGGCAATTTCTAATAATGTGGCCTGGTTTTCCACATTTATAACAAACTACATTGGCATAACTTGCTCCGACACTACTTGCTCCGCCATTACTCGTTCCGACACCATTTGTTCCTTTCGTTCTATTAACCCCTGGTCCGTAGACCTCACACTTCGCCGCGCTATGACCATTTCTTTTACACTTGTTGCAAAATTTGGTGCAGAACCCCGAGTGATTCTTTTCACACCTTTGGCATAGTTGCTTCTGATTGTTGTTGTTGTTGCGGTTATTATTGTTGTTGGGATGATTGTTGTAGTTGCTGTTGTTGTTGTTGTTGTTGTTGTTGTTGGGCCGTTTGTTGTAGTTGCGATTGATGTTGCGATTGTTGGGATAATTGTTGCGATTATTGTTGTAATTGCTGTTGTTGTTGTATTGGTGATTCTTATCACCGTTTTCCTCCCACTTTCTTTTGACTTGCTTCACATTGGCCTCTTCAGCAGTCTGTTCTTTAATTCTTTCTTCAATCTGGTTCACTAGTTTGTGAGCCATTCTACATGCCTGTTGTATGGAGGCGGGCTCGTGTGAACTTATATCTTCTTGGATTCTTTCCGGTAATCCTTTCACAAACGCGTCGATCTTCTCTTCCTCATCTTCGAATGCTCCCGGACACAATAGGCACAATTCTGTGAATCGTCTTTCGTACGTGGTAATATCAAATCCTTGGGTTCGTAACCCTCTAAGTTCTGTCTTGAGCTTATTGACCTCGGTTCTGGGACGGTACTTCTCGTTCATCAAGTGCTTGAATGCTGACCACGGTAGTGCGTACGCATCATCTTGTCCCACTTGCTCTAGATAGGTATTCCACCATGTTAACGCAGAACCTGTGAAGGTATGCGTAGCGTACTTCACTTTGTCCTCTTCAGTACACTTACTTATGGCAAACACCGATTCAACCTTCTCGGTCCACCGTTTCAATCCGATCGGTCCTTCGGTTCCATCAAATTCTAAAGGTTTGCAGGCAGTGAATTCTTTGTAGGTGCATCCTACACGATTTCCTGTACTGCTAGATCCAAGGTTATTGTTGGTATGTAGCGCAGCCTGTACTGCGGCTATGTTTGAAGCTAGAAAAGTACGGAATTCCTCTTCATTCATATTCACGGTGTGTCGAGTAGTCGGTGCCATTTCCTTCAAAATAGTTAAATGGAACAAGTTAATCATACAGAATATTAAGAGTAGTTAATAGTATTTCGTAGCATAATATGAACTCATTTATAAAAGCTTTTTCTTCATATTAGCGTTTTATAAGTTTAAATTCGGGTAGTACCTACCCGTTAAGTTCATACTTAGTAGCTAATATACAATTCAACTACTACAATTCTATATGAAAAACTGATTATAATAATATTTCGCGTTCAAACTTTTATACAATATTTTACAAACTTACAATACCGCTTATTTTACATAAAGCATGAAATATAGCACACAATAACTTTGATACAAGATAGTTGTGAAGACAATTCTAGCTAGTACACAAGTCGTTCAGCAAAGGCAATAAAGACACGTAATTCATACGTCCAGAAACAAGTCATGCATTCTGGTTTTACTAGGACTACTTCCCATCCTTGGTCTTGTGCAACATAACCGTTATGGCCGTTGATAAGACAGCGTGTTGTAACGTCATCAAAGGGACGAGGGTTACGTAATGTCCAACAGTCCCGTAATAATCTAAAAACCTCATTTCTTACCCCAATTACCGACTCCGTCACTTGTGGAAACGTTTTGTTTAATAGTTGTAGCCCGATGTTCTTGTTCTCACTTTGGTGAGAAGCGAACATTACTAATCCGTAAGCATAACATGCTTCTTTATGTTGCATGTTAGCCGCTTTTTCTAAATCACGAAGTCCAATATTCGGATATATTGAGTCAAAATAATTTCTTAACCCGTTGCGTAAAATAGCATTTGGGTTCCCCGCAATATATGCGTCAAAGTAAACACATCGTAACTTATGGGTTTCCCAATGTGATATCCCCCATCTTTCAAACGAAAGTCTCTTATAAACCAAGACATTCTTGGAACGTTCTTCGAATGTCTTACAAACTGATCTCGCCTTAAATAGTTGTGCCGAAGAATTCTGGCCGACTCTAGACAAGATTTCATCAATCATGTCTCCGGGTAGGTCTCTTAAAATATTGGGTTGTCTATCCATTTTGTGTTTTTAAACTGTAAAATAGACAAGAGTTAGATTCATAAAAAAAATACTTATTAATACAAGCAATTTTTACATATATCATAAAGCATAAGAACACTATATTACATATATTACACCACACGAATACAACTATCTTATTCCGACTCGCTCGTTTCTTCTTCTTCGGTTTTGGTTCGTTTTGCCAAGTTTCTAGGGATATATGATGTTCCCCTAATACGAGCCGTCGTTGTCCACATTGGTTTAGAAAAACCTGGTGGTTTAGAGGTTCCCGGGTCATTGTTACAACTTAAGGACTTCGGGGGTTGACGATACATATAAAGTTCATCGGGGTTGGAATTAGATTTCTCTATTTTTATGCCCTTTCCCTTATTATTTTCTTTTGCCTTTTTAAATTCAGTTGGGGTAATTTCTATAACATCATCGGAATTCTCGTCGGAATCCGATTCATCGGAGAATTGGTAATCCTCCCAATATTTTGCTTCCTTGGCAGAAACACCATTGACCATAATTAACTTTGGTCGGTTGGTTGAGGATTTTCTTTTACTTAACCGTTTTATTATTTCCCCCACCGGTTCTATTTCTTCATCCGGTTCCGATTCTTCTTCCGGTTCCGATTCTTCTTTCGGTTCCGACTCTTCTTCCGGTTCCTCTTCGGGAACTTGTGAATCAGTCCACAAATCATTCCAATTTACATTTGACTCTTCATTATTATTAGGTGAGTCAATGGGACTTGTTCTAGAGGTAGACATCTATCACATAATATCAAACGCGTTAAGAGATTAATATATCACATAATATTCACATGTTAAAAATATATAGTTTCCAACAAAAATGTTAAGCAATCATTTTTAAAGAAAACACGGTCGAAGTCCAGACTCACTAATGCATCCTAACAAACTCGATAAGACACACTAATGCAAATTTTCTGGTTCTCTAAGACCAACGCTCTGATACCAACTGAAATGTCCCGTTCTTATTGATTAAAAACGTTCCATATTAATTGATTTCGTTGCGAGGTTTTGACCTCTATATGAGACGTTTTTCAAAGACTGCATTCATTTTTAAACAAACCATAACCTTTATTTCATCAATAAAGGTTTAAAAAGCTTTACGTAGATTATCAAATAATGATAATCTAAAATATCCTGTTTACACACGACCATTACATAATGGTTTACAATACAAATATGTTACAACAAAATAAGTTTCTTGAATGCAGTTTTTACACAATATCATACAAGCATGGACTCCAAATCTTGTCCTTATTTAAGTATGCGACAGCGGAAGCTCTTAATAATCACCTGAGAATAAACATGCTTAAAACGTCAACAAAAATGTTGGTGAGTTATAGGTTTAACCTATATATATCAAATCGTAACAATAGACCACAAGATTTCATATTTCAATACACATCCCATACATAGAGATAAAAATCATTCATATGGTGAACACCTGGTAACCGACAATAACAAGATGCATATATAAGAATATCCCCATCATTCCGGGACACCCTTCGGATATGATATAAATTTCGAAGTACTAAAGCATCCGGTACTTTGGATGGGGTTTGTTAGGCCCAATAGATCTATCTTTAGGATTCGCGTCAATTAGGGTGTCTGTTCCCTAATTCTTAGATTACCAGACTTAATAAAAAGGGGCATATTCGATTTCGATAATTCAACCATAGAATGTAGTTTCACGTACTTGTGTCTATTTTGTAAATCATTTATAAAACCTGCATGTATTCTCATCCCAAAAATATTAGATTTTAAAAGTGGGACTATAACTCACTTTCACAGATTTTTACTTCGTCGGGAAGTAAGACTTGGCCACTGTTGATTCACGAACCTATAACAATATATACATATATATTAAAGTATGTTCAAAATATATTTACAACACTTTTAATATATTTTGATGTTTTAAGTTTATTAAGTCAGCTGTCCTCGTTAGTAACCTATAACTAGTTGTCCACAGTTAGATGTACAGAAATAAATCGATAAATATTATCTTGAATCAATCCACGACCCAGTGTATACGTATCTCAGTATTGATCACAACTCAAACTATATATATTTTGGAATCAACCTCAACCCTGTATAGCTAACTCCAACATTCACATATAGAGTGTCTATGGTTGTTCCGAAATATATATAGATGTGTCGACATGATAGGTCAAAACATTGTATACGTGTCTATGGTATCTCAAGATTACATAATATACAATACAAGTTGATTAAGTTATGGTTGGAATAGATTTGTTACCAATTTTCACGTAGCTAAAATGAGAAAAATTATCCAATCTTGTTTTACCCATAACTTCTTCATTTTAAATCCGTTTTGAGTGAATCAAATTGCTATGGTTTCATATTGAACTCTATTTTTTGAATCTAAACATAAAAAGTATAGGTTTATAGTCGGAAAAATAAGTTACAAGTCGTTTTTGTAAAGGTAGTCATTTCAGTCGAAAGAACGACGTCTAGATGACCATTTTAGAAAACATACTTCCACTTTGAGTTTAACCATAATTTTTGGATATAGTTTCATTTTCATAATAAAAATCATTTTCTCAGAATAACAACTTTTAAATCAAAGTTTATCATAGTTTTTAATTAACTAACCCAAAACAGCCTGCGGTGTTACTACGACGGCGTAAATCCGGTTTTACGGTGTTTTTCGTGTTTCCAGGTTTTAAATCATTAAGTTAGCATATCATATAGATATAGAACATGTGTTTAGTTGATTTTAAAAGTCAAGTTAGAAGGATTAACTTTTGTTTGCGAACAAGTTTAGAATTAACTAAACTATGTTCTAGTGATTACAAGTTTAAACCTTCGAATAAGATAGCTTTATATGTATGAATCGAATGATGTTATGAACATCATTACTACCTTAAGTTCCTTGGATGAACCTACTGGAAAAGAGAAAAATGGATCTAGCTTCAATGGATCCTTGGATGGCTCAAAGTTCTTGAAGCAAAATCATGACACGAAAACAAGTTCAAGTAAGATCATCACTTGAAATAAGATTGTTATAGTTATAGAAATTGAACCAAAGTTTGAATATGATTATTACCTTGTATTAGAATGATAACCTACTGTAAGAAATAAAGATTTCTTGAGGTTGGATGATCACCTTACAAGATTGGAAGTGAGCTACCAAACTTGAAAGTATTCTTGATTTTATGAAACTAGAACTTTTGGAATTTATGAAGAACACTTAGAACTTGAAGATTGAACTTGAGAGAGATCAATTAGATGAAGAAAATTGAAGAATGAAAGTGTTTGTAGGTGTTTTTGGTCGTTGGTGTATGGATTAGATATAAAGGATATGAAATTTTGTTTTCATGTAAATAAGTCATGAATGATTACTCATATTTTTGTAATTTTATGAGATATTTCATGCTAGTTGCCAAATGATGGTTCCCACATGTGTTAGGTGACTCACATGGGCTGCTAAGAGCTGATCATTGGAGTGTATATACCAATAGTACATACATCTAAAAGCTGTGTATTGTACGAGTACGAATACGGGTGCATACGAGTAGAATTGTTGATGAAACTGAACGAGGATGTAATTGTAAGCATTTTTGTTAAGTAGAAGTATTTTGATAAGTGTATTGAAGTCTTTCAAAAGTGTATAAATACATATTAAAACACTACATGTATATACATTTTAACTGAGTCGTTAAGTCATCGTTAGTCGTTACATGTAAGTGTTGTTTTGAAACCTTTAGGTTAACGATCTTGTTAAATGTTGTTAACTCAATGTTTATAATATCAAATGAGATTTTAAATTATTATATTATCATGATATTATCATGTATGAATATCTCTTAATATGATATATATACATTAAATGTCTTTACAACGATAATCGTTACATATATGTCTCGTTTAAAAATCATTAAGTTAGTAGTCTTGTTTTTACATATGTAGTTCATTGTTAATATACTTTATGATATGTTTTCTTATCATAATATCATGTTAACTATATATATATATCCATATATATGTCATCATATAGTTTTTACAAGTTTTAACGTTCGTGAATCACCGATCAACTTGGGTGGTCAATTGTCTATATGAAACATATTTCAATTAATCAAGTCTTAACAAGTTTGATTGCTTAACATGTTGGAAACATTTAATCATGTAAATATCAATCTCAATTAATATATATAAACATGGAAAAGTTCGGGTCACTACAAACGACTCGCGGAGTTTGAAGGCCAAAATTGCCGCGAGTCGCGGAGCCCCCAGTTTTAAAACTCCCTATAAAGCAAACCGAATTCTGATCATTTTCATCCATCTTTTTCTTCTTCTTCTCATACGTAAAATATATATATATATTTATAATTTATATTTTAATTTTAATTATAATTCTAATAATAAGGGTATGTTAGCGAATATTGTAAGGGTGTAAGTCGAAATTCTGTCCGTGTAACGCTACGCTATTTTTAATCATTGTAAGTTATGTTCAACCTTTTTATATTAATGTCTCGTAGCTAAGTTATTATTATGCTTATTTAAAACGAAGTAATCATGATGTTGGGCTAATTACTAAAATTGGGTAATTGGGCTTTGTACCATAATTGGGGTTTGGACAAAAGAACGACACTTGTGGAAATTAGACTATGGGCTATTAATGGGCTTTATATTTGTTTAACTAAATGAAAGTTTGTTAATGTTAATATAAAGATTTACAATTGGGCGTCCCTATAAATTACCATATACACTCGATCGGACACGATGGGCGGGGTATTTATATGTACGAATAATCGTTCATTTAACCGGACACGGGAATGGATTAATAGCCACTAGAATAATTAAAACAGGGGTGAAATTACATTCAAGGGTAATTGGTGTAATTGCTAACAAAGTAGTAAAACCTTGGTTTACACGCAGTTGATAACCTGGTGTATTCATTAAACAAAGTATTAAAACCTTGTTACAATTCGAATCCCCAATTAGTTGGAATATTTAACTTCGGGTATAAGGATAATTTGACGAGGACACTCGCACTTTATATTTATGACTGATGGACTGTTATGGACAAAAACCAGACGGACATATTAAATAATCCAGGACAAAGGACAATTAACCCATGGGCATAAAACTAAAATCAACACGTCAAACATCATGATTACGGAAGTTTAAATAAGCATAATTCTTTTATTTCATATTTAATTTCCTTTATTTTATATTTAATTGCACTTCTAATTATCGCATTTTTATTGTTATTGTATTTAATTGCACTTTTAATTATCGTACTTTTTAATTATCGCAAGTTTATTTTATCGCACTTTTATTATTCGTAATTTCATTTATCGTTATTTACTTCATGCTTTAATTTAAGTCTTGTATTTATTTTTAATATTTTACATTTGGTTTTAACTGCGACTAAAGTTTTAAAATCGACAAACCGGTCATTAAACGGTAAAAACCCCCCTTTATAATAATAATATTACTTATATATATATTTGTATTTTTATAAAAGTAAACTAATATAGCGTTGAGCTTTGTTTAAAAAAAAAGATTCCCTGTGGAACGAACCGGACTTACTAAAAACTACACTACTGTACGATTAGGTACACTGCCTATAAGTGTTGTAGCAAGGTTTAAGTATATCCATTCTATAAATAAATAAATATCTTGTATAAAATTGTATCGTATTTAATAATTTTTCCTAGTAAAATATAAACTATTTCGTATACCTTAGCTTTGACATCAGAAACCCAAATTGGGCGCAAGCTCAAAGCTTATGTAGATGATTTGGTAATTAAAAGCACAACGCAAGTGTGTATTTTAGATGATATGCGGGAAGCATTTGATACTTTGCGAAGAATAAATATGAAGCTTAATCCGTCGAAGTGTAGCTTCGGCGAAACAGAAGGAAAATTTTTGGGATATCTCGTCACTGAGAAAGGTATTCAAGCTAACCCAAAAAAGATAGCGGCCATTGAAAACATGACTGCACCTAAAACGGTTAAAGAAGTGCAAAGTTTAACAGGTAAGCTAGCCGCTTTAACGCGTTTCTTGTCCAAGGCTGCTGAAAGGCAATTACTATTTTTCAAAACATTGAAAGGTTGCTTAAAGCAAAAAAGTTTTGTGTGGACAAGTGAAGCTGAAACCGCGTTTCAGGAGATGAAGAATTTGTTGAAAACTTTACCTACGCTAACAGCACCAATTAAAGTCGAAACTCTTTACCTATATATATCAGTGGAAAATGAAGCTTTCGGCTCAGTTCTAGTTGCGGAAACGGACAAAATACAAAAGCCAATGTATTTTCTCAGCAAAGCTCTTGCGGGAAGCGAAATAAACTATGCGCCCATTGAAAAATTTGTGTATGCGCTTATATTAACATCGCAAAGGTTGAGGAGATATTTTCAAGGGCACCCGATACATGTGCTAACTAACATGCCAGTCAAGCAAGTTTTAACAAAACCAGAAATATCTGGTAGGCTTGCGTTGTGGGCAGTGGAGTTAGGTGCTTATGAAATCTCTTACCTTTTGCGCAATGCTATAAAAGGCCAAGTTTTGGCGGATTACCTTGTGGAGATGTATGGTGAGTTGGAGGTAATCAATGAGAGAACTGAGTTAAAGCCAGAGCAGGGCGAAATTTGGGATTTGTTTACTGATGGAGCCTTATGTGTAGAAGGTGCTGGCGCGGGTTTGGTGTTAGTAAGCCCAAGTGGCGAGGAACACACATACGCGCTACGTTTCAATTTTGATGTAATAAATAATGAAGCTGAATATGAAGCGTTGCTTGCGGGTTTAAATATCGCGCATAAAATGAATGTCACAAAGTTGCGCACTTTTACAGATTCGCAGCTAGTGGCAAATCAGTTTAGCGGCTCTTTTGACGCACATGATCCCTCAATGCAAAAATATTTGAAGTTATTACAAGAATCAGCTATGCGGTTTGAGCATTTTGAACTCGCAAAAGTACCAAGGAGTCAAAATAAGAAAGCGGATACGTTAAGTAAGTTGGCCGCTTTAACATTTTCACACTTTCAAAAGCAAGTTTGGGTTGAGGAATTGCCAAGTAAATCCATAGATAATGATCTAATGGTTGCGTCTGTTGAAGAAGAACAACCAAACTGGATGGAACCAATTCTGCAGTATATCCGCAATAATGTTTTACCAAATGATAAACGCGAAGCTCGTTTAGTTCGCGAGCGGGCACCAATGTACATCATTTAAAATGATATTTTATATCGTAAGTCATATTGCAGCCCAATGATGCGGTGTGTTGGCCCAATTGAAGCCGAGATGATAGTGGATGAAGTGCACAATGGTTCTTGCGCATTACATTCAGGCTATAAAACTATTGCGGCCAAAATTATGTGGATGGGTTACTTTTGGCCATCTTTATATCGCGATGTTGCAAAGATTGTTAAGCGTTGCAAGAGTTGTCAAAGACATGCACCGCAGAATAGAATGCCAAGGCATGATATGATCCCTGTTAACTCGCCATGGCCATTTCACAAGTGGGCTAATGACATTGTAGGACCATTTCCCGCAGGTTCTGGCAATGTCAAATTCCTAATTATGGCCATTGACTATTTTACAAAATGGGTTAAGGCTAAGGCGGTTCGCACTATTACTGGAGTACAAGTGCGTAATTTCGTTTGGGAATATATTGTCTGCAGATTTAGCATTCCACGTGAATTAGTTAGCGATAATGGCGCACAAATAGCTAAAGATCCTTTTAAAACATGGTGCACTGATTTAAATATAGTTCAAAAGTTTACGTCAGTGGCACATCCACAGGCTAATGGTTTGTGCGAGGTAACTAACCGCGACATTGTGAGCGATATTAAAAAGCGGTTATATGAAAAGTGCACTGGTTGGGTGGACGAGCTACCTAACGTATTGTGGGCGCATCGCACTGCTTTCAAGAAGAGCACAGGTGAAACACCCTTTAGTTTACTATATGGCTCTGAAGCAGTAATACCCGCTGAAATTCTTGTGCCAACGCATAGAGTCGCTAACTTTGATGAAGAAGCAAATGGCGAAGCTTTGTGCGAAAACTTGAATTTAATAGAAGAGCGAAGATTAATGGCTGCTATCAGGGAGGAAAATAATAAGCAACAAATGTCTAAGTATTACAACAAGAGAGTGCGTGCATTGTCCTTTGATGTAGGCGAATGGGTACTGCGAAACAATGATGCGAGTAGAGCAGAAAAACTTGGTAAATTGGGACCCAATTGGTAAGGTCCTTATCAACTTGTTGCTATTAACGCAGCATGATCATATAAACTCGCAGACATAGAAGGGCGAAATCTACCTAATGCGTGGCATGCTGCTTTTTTGAAGCGATATTATGCGTGAATTTGTAAAATAAGGTGTTGGCAACGCATGTATATAATCAAAGTTACAAAATGAGATAAAGAGAACAATAACCGCAGTTGCTAGTAATACTAGCATAAATAAATGGGCTAACTAGTCCATTAAAGAAGTAGGGTGGGCTCCTTAAGTCCATTAACACTAATAAAAGCCCAAGTTCCATTAATTAACAAATTAATCCAATAAAAGCCCAAGTAACTAACTAATGACCTTAGTTAATTAAAATGATTAATAAAATCAATCATGAATGCAAATAATACTTGAAAATATTATTCGTGTAATGTACGTGTGTCACAAAGATGTTTCGGGCATTTAAAGTCAAGTATGGTAACATGTAAATGTATATAAACAATACATTCATTAATCACAAGTATTAATAATAATTATTAATAAATAAACGTTGGAAAGTCCAGGGTCGTTACATTACCCACCTGTTAAAGAAAATTTCATCCCGAAATTTTAAGCTGAGGTAGATGGAGGAGTTGGGAAAAGGTTCCGAGTTTACGTGGGAGCCCGAAGAGTTTGTGATTGTTTATCTTCCTTCTTGTCATGCGGCTTGGATTGCGAGGACGCAATCCGGTTCAAGTGGGGGAGAGTTGTAAGATCCTGTTTTCACAGAAAGTTGGGACGCCGTCTGAATGGTGGGACGCCGTCCTTTATTGAAGGGCTGGACGCCGTCCAGTATTCTGTGTCATACCCCGTCCAAAATCTTCCTGAACGAACACAATAACATATGGTACCATCGCGATGAACAGACTTCTATATGCCATAAACGACTCTATGTAAGTGATCAAATGCACAGCGGAAGGTTTCTTTCGTACCTGAGAATAAACATGCTTTAAAGTGTCAACCAAAAGGTTGGTGAGTTCATAAGTTTATTGTAAACAGTAAAAGTTCATCATTTTGATAGACCACAATATTTAAATCCTGCATGGAACAAATGGGCCCGAATCCTATATCCACCTGTAATGTACATGCTATATCTTTTAAATACAGTACATCTTTCTCAGGTACGAAACCATTTTCGTAAATCATATTAACCGTACACATATCTTGTGCACAAAAATAACATACACATAACCTGTGTATAAAATCATTCTCTCAATATATAACATTCACATCAACTGGTGGCAATTATCATGTCCACATAATTCAATGGTGGCAATTATCATGTCCACATAATTCAATGGTGGCAATTATCATGTCCACATAATTCAATGGTGGCAATTATCATGTCCACATAATTCAATAATAATCCGCAGAACTTCTGTCTGCATAATAATTCATTCGAGGAATGTTTTGCTTGTGTCTATCTCGTCAAACATTTATAAAAGCATTTCATGTATTCGCAGTTCAAAATATATTTCAAAAGCATTTAATAAAGCAGTTGTAAAAGCACCGCATGTATTCTCAGTCCCAAAAATGTAAAGCGTAAAAGGGAGCGAATGAAACTCACGCATATAAATATTGTAAAACAGTTATTAAAACAGTGCATGTATTCTCAGCCCAAAAATGTAATGAGTAAAAGGGAGCAAATGAAACTCACCATACTGTATTTTGTAGTAAAAATACATTTGACGTCATTTAACAAATGTAGGGTTGACCTCGGATTCACGAACCTATATCGATTGTATATCTATTAAAACATATAATCGTAATCGAACAAATTTATATATCATTTGTTATTTTAGTAATTTATGTGTTTCATTAATAACTTAATTAACTATTTTTATTCTATATAATTTAGATATATAATTAGTATTTATTTTAAAAATATTAATATATTTATGTCTTATGTATTTAAAATGTATTTTTTTTATAACATATATTTATTTGGTAAAATGATATTAATAATAATAATTAAAAGGTGTATTTGATTAATAATAATAATATTAATAAAAATAATAATTATTATTATAATTATAGTAATAATAATAATAGTAATAATAGTAATAATAGTTATATTAATAACAATAATAATACTAATAATGAAATAATAATAATAATAAGAGTATTAGTAATAACTACCTCAAAGGAGTAATCCTTAAAAAAATAATGATCAAGTCCGGGTTTGAACCCGTGACGTCCCGCTAACCCGATAACAACCTAAACCATTCCTCTGTCTCAGCTTTTCTAAAATGATTATCATCCTAAATTGTTTTAACTCCTCTTTTCTATTTTCCCTCTTCTTCTTTCACAATACCCAAAACTATTTATCATAATCATATCTCATTATCATCCATTATCATCAAGCTTTTATCATAACCTAATCTAATCATCTTTTCATCATGTATCATAAATTTTAATCATCATGATCATCATCAATCTCCTATACCGTCATCATCATCATCATCATCATCATCATGTATCATCATTATATATTTAATTCGGCCCAGTTGGAATTCAAAATAAATCTCGGTCCTTCACCATTAATTGGCCCAACACAAAAGGGAATTCAGTCCAACAACAGAAAATGTCACGGCCCAACTAAGTAATGAAACAAGGCCCAAAATAAAATCGAAACTTGGCAGTCCAGCAATTTGATTTCCAAGCTCATCATTTACCGAAAAATTTTAAGAAGGAAAAGGGACCAGTCGGTGGTGGGTTATGATTAAAATAGAAAAGAAAATTATGCAACACCCACTATCTATTTCTTTTTATCATTATCATTTAGTGTTACCATTGATTCATCATCATTCATACCATCCTATTTTATCATCGATATATTCTATTCAACATTATCAATATCAACTTAGCTCGCCAACATCATCACCATAAACGTTATCATACATCTTTACCGGAATCTTTCGTTACTAGCTTTTACGATCATCACCATTATGTTCATTCATGATTACATCGGCCCACTAACAAGTTAATCAATCTATTTTAATAAGCCTCATATTCTTAGAGGTGCATGTGGGGACTAGTCTTCATGCCATACACGAATATAAATAATGATAATAGTTATAGTTATATATCATTAATTAACTAACCATACTAATCATTATGTATTGGTCCCATACGATGCAAATAAGCTGTAAAGGCATTCCCATAAACTTTATTCGAAGAGCAATAATAATTCAGACCCCATATTGCAAAAATGATATGAAGTTACAAAACCAAAGTTATTATAAAAACTATTAAGTGGTGAGGTGGGGTTATAAGTATAGGGGATGTCGGCCAAAAGAAAAATAAAAAGAAAAGGAACACGCCATAGTGGTAATCACCTATCAACTTTAAATATCTATCACCTTGTTAATATAACTAACAAGTGTTGTAGTCTTTCAAGTGGGTTTGATCAAGTAAAGATATTAGAGAGAGAGATGGTTCGATTACAAAGATAACTGCAGTAATGAATTTATTTGGGTGAAGGTGGTGATAGCTTTACGAGGGTGATGGGTTTATGGTGTTGCAGAAACATTTAAGAGACGATGGTGGTGTTTTTGTTCATACAGGAAAACATGAACGAGGGAATGAACTGCAGTAGTCTTAATTAAATGATGATGGTGATTAAAGAGTGATGGAGATACGGTGGTGGTAGTAAAGTGACCGGTGAAGTGGTGGTTTGGGTTTCATGAAGAAAAAATTTAAGAAGGGTTCGATGGTGAGGTTGTTCGAAAGGAAATATTTACAAATATCGTGATTCATGGTGGTTCAAATATAAACAGAAAACATACAGGTGGTGCCGTATGGAGTATAGATATGATGAAAACAAAACCGTAGGGTGACTTGTCGTTGGGGGTGGATTGAGTTGGTATCCGGTGGTTTCCAAGGTGGTTGAAGATGGTTGATGATCGGTGGTAACGGGTGTCGATGAAGAAGAAGAAGGTGATAGTGTAGGTGTGTAACCTCTTGTATGCATATGTGAGGGAACATATAACACATATAATATAACTGGATGCATGAATGTATACATATAATATTAAAATATGCAAAGTGTAATTTAAAAAGATACATGAACACTTTGACATCTTATGAGTAATTCAACAACCGTGACATTTCCTTGTCCTATGCTACCGACACCACAGAAAGAAAAGAAATAAATAAATAAGTAATTGGTATGGATTAACTCAATTTATTGTCAGTTTAATATGGAGTACAAAGTTTAATCAAATAGATGTCTTAAGATTTCTAGTCAATGATAGCATCAAGAAGACATTGACAAAAATTTATTTGATCCATAGTTTGTTGTTTTAGTTGCATGAATATATGTATATATGTTGTGTGTGTGTGTGTGGTTTGGATAAAGAGAAATCAAACATTAAGCAATAATAGATTTAATTGGTGATCCACTTGCATGTATGTAACATAATATATATAATATTGTAAAGTAATAATAATGATTAAATACTGAAGGTAATACTCAATATACTTTTTATATTTATATATAAATTCATTTTAAATAATAAATTTTATTATATCTTATAAAATTAATTCTAAATACTAAATAATAAAATATTTCAAATTATATTTCGAATTTATATATATATATATATATATATATATATATATATATATATATATATATATATATTTAAATATATATGTATCCATTTACAAATAGTTGTTCGTGAATCATCGAGAACAGTCGAAGGGTAATTGAAACAGTTCAAAATTTTTGAGACTCAACCTAACAGGCTTTGCATATAGTATCGAAATCAAATAAAGATCAAGTTCAAATTTGGTCGGAAATTTCCGGGTCGTCACAGTACCTACCCGTTAAAGAAATTTCGTCCCGAAATTTGAGTGAGCTCATCATGGCTAATAATAAAAATGTTTTCATGATGAATATGAGTTGATAGATAGAGTTTTATCACTATTGAGTAATATAGTTAAAACTATTCGATTATTCGAAGAGTACGAATGAAGTTATCACAAAAGATTGTAATAAGATAATAGAGATTCGTCATAACTTTTGACGTAATCATGTTTGAATTTAGGAAAAATAAGGTTCGTCTTAACATTTGACGTTGTCTCGATTGAATTCCGGAATTCAATGGATTTATAAGAAAATCTTGGAAATCTATAAGATCTGATTCTTCGGGATTTATGGAATTTAAGATCTCTTTAATTAAATGCGATCATCTGTCTCGATTGCTTTGTTTGGTATTTTCACTATAAATTTATCTTTTCCATTCCATTAACTTTCACCACCTCAATAATTTCTTTCTTAATTCACATTTCCAAAGAGTTTGAAAATGCTTAATCCAGTTCTGACCCGTGTACTTATCCTGACTATCGTATCTGTCATCCTTCTTTTCCATTTACCACCGAAGGAATCTATTCACTTCTACTATTACCTTGGGGTTATAGTATTTTTAATGCTCCCGTATATTTATATGGCTATACGCATTGATATACATGGTTTGTAATTCCTGTATTGTTGTTGGGCTTTATATTTCTTGTTATGTTTCGGAACTCCATGCTCTTGTTTTCTCTTCCCGACTTCAATTCAAGCGAATAATGGTCCAGAATTCGTAGGTATGAAGTTTGGAATGATCATAATGTTCTAAGCAGAAAGGAACGTGATAGCACGATTTGATTTTCAAATTTATCAACATCACGGAAGATGGAACCACCAAGAATACATTTTCTTGATATGTTCAGAAGTTAAGTAGAATGAAAGAGTTATGTAACATGGCACATGATGATGGTATGATCTACTATGAATCATCATTATGTTTCATTAGAAACTCAGCATGACTTACTGTAATATAATCACGTTGGCCAAGCGTCATTATATTATACTAACCCATGCTTCAATTCCCAACACTTCTCCACAATTCATTCATAATTTATAGTTAGATTTTACAGAAGTTTCCAATATAATGGAATACAGAAAACACGAAGAGGTAGATAATTTCGGATAAGAATATTTATGAAAATATCTTCATAAATATCGAAGATATTTATGATGATATTTTAGAATTTCTAAATTCGATGATTGATGAAGAAAGATTTTCCGCAAGATTTTAATATGAGTACGGAACAAGATATTCGTTAAAGATTTCATCGGATCCAGAATTACCTGGTTTCTTTGAATATAGGGTTTGGTCTTTGTATTTGTCCTTAGTCTCTTTCATGGTTAGCTCAATCCGTTTTTCAGTGCCAAATTTTTTTTTTTGAGCGTTCCCAACACTCCATTCTTTATCATCAACCTCTTGATCATTTAGACCATCTACAATTTTGCTGTTTCCTCTGCATTTAATGCTACCATATTTGAATCATTGGTTATCAATCCGAGGTGGTTTCAGGAGAATTGTGTTTTTAGATGATTAAACGCTGATGGTAATATGGTGGAATATGAAAGGTTCCCCGGTAACAATAAAAGAGCACGCATATAAATCAAAGTTATAATAAGGTTGTTTTGAACGAAAAGTCGAAATTGTCTTGTTGGAGTTGTGACAAAATTTGCTACTTTGAAAGGAATTATTAAGTTGTTTTGGGTAATAATAACACTAAGGAATTAACACAACTACGTGTTAAACGTTTACTCAGTTTTCGAGAGTTTTTCAGGTGCATAACTATATGCATAAATCTTTCCTTCCGTAGATGAAATGCAGTTGGTTCATCTTCTCGATTGAGGTGTTTTCAAGAATCATGAAAGGTTTGAACGCAGATTGTAATCGTTAAGATACAAATGAGGTTTAAGATGAAATCAAGTGGCAGACTTGAAGAATTGTTTAGTTTCATATGTTATAATCAATATTTTAATTCATTTTAATTATCCAATGTTTTCTTCATTATGCCACTTGTTGGATTCTGCTAAGTCAAAATGAAATCGAATAAAAATGGTTATTCTGTGGTGAACGGATTCGTATATCTGCGGATGTAAGTAGGATAGTAAATGACTATTGAATCAGATTTGAAGAACGTACAGTGTAACTTATTAATGTGAAACTAAATATTCCTCGGGTATTACCTACCCGTTAAAATATTTTCTCCATTATCAGTTTGTACAAAAGAATTTTTAATTACAATCTTTATGAAAACATATATACATATATATTTTCTTCATATGTAATCATGGATTTAATGAGTTAATATGATATTAAACTCATACGATTTTCAGTTTGAGTTAGAATTAAGTAATCTCTAAAACTATTAGGAACCACATATTCTTCGCAGAATATTTTTTCAATGATGTTATGGATCAATACTTCATCGTTCATTGTTGTTGGTACTCCTTGGTATCTATGGTGCTTATGATGTTGGTGTTCGAGGTATATATTTTGATGTCGAGACGTGTGATGCGGATGTTGCTGTTGATGTCGGTGCTGTTGCTGACGCTGGTAATTTTTGCACCATAATTTCCAAAGCCACTACTCGAGCGCGAAGCTCGTTGACTTCTTCTATTACTCCGGGATGATTGGAGGTTAGAACGAGGGAATGAATAAAGTTCAAAGTTTTTAGATATTTTATAACCATTGCGAGTTATTCTGGAAATGAGAGAGAAGATGTTATTACGAACATGTTCGCCGGTAAGTGCTTAAGATTCTTCATCAAGAGATGAATTCGGTTGGTGGAAAGGATCGCTTTTTTTTTTTTTCACGTCTCCATTGGTTAAGGAGACTACGAACCCATCAGATGAATTGGGGATGGCTGTTTGGTTGATTCATTCTGGTGATGCTGCTTCCGGAGCTTAGGTGAAACTTCATATCGGAATCCGAGGGATTTGAACTAGTTGTGAGTTCCATTTGGTAAGGTTAGATAAAGGGGTTTTCGATATGTAATGATCTTCGGATATCAGATGATATTCAAATTACAGAGAATATCTGTACATAGTTTAGAAGATCCCGTAGATTACGAAGGGAATTATGGAAATGCGTTAGACAAGATTTAATGTGATGGGATATGAATTTGTCTGTACACTATCTATGCAATAATTACAACAAGACGTGTCGAGACTAGAAATGATAGGTAGATACTTTTCGACAAAGAATGATAAGTAAAACTTTTAACATGCAGACCAGGTTCAAGTCCAGACTTATTAATATATCCTAACAATTACTAGGTCGAAGTCCAGACTCATTAGTACATGCTAACAACTACTAGTTAGTCACACTAATGCAAGACCTGGTTCGCTAAGGCCACCGCTCTGATACCACATGTCATACCCCGTCCAAAATCTTCCTGAACGAACACAATAACATATGGTACCATCGCGATGAACAGACTTCTATATGCCATAAACGACTCCATGTAAGTGAGCAAATGCACAGCGGAAGGTTTCTTTCGTACCCGAGAATAAACATGCTTTAAAGTGTCAACCAAAAGGTTGGTGAGTTCATAAGTTTATTGTAAACAGTAAAAATTCATCATTTTGATAGACCACAATATTTAAATCCTGCATGGTACAAATTGGCCCGAATCCTATATCCACCTTTAATGTACATGCTATATCTTTTAAATACAGTACATCTTTCTCAGGTACGAAACCATTTTCGTAAATCATAGTAACCGTACACATATCTTGTGCACAAAAATAACATACACATAACCTGTGTATAAAATCATTCTCTCGATATATAACATTCATATCAACTGGTGGCAATTATCATGTCCACATAATTCAATGGTGGCAATTATCATGTCCACATAATTCAATGGTGGCAATTATCATGTCCACATAATTCAATGGTGGCAATTATCATGTCCACATAATTCAATAATAATCCGCAGAACTTCTGTCTGCATAATAATTCATTCGAGGAATGTTTTGCTTGTGTCTATCTCGTCAAACATTTATAAAAGCATTTCATGTATTCACAGTTCAAAATATATTTCAAAAGCATTTAATAAAGCAGTTGTAAAAGCACCGCATGTATTCTCAGTCCCAAAAATGTAAAGCTTAAAAGGGAGCGAATGAAACTCACGCATATAAATATTGTAAAACAGTTATTAAAACAGTGCATGTATTCTCAGCCCAAAAATGTAATGAGTAAAAGGGAGCAAATGAAACTCACCATACTGTATTTTGTAGTAAAAATACATTTGACGTCATTTAACAAATGTAGGGTTGACCTCGGATTCACGAACCTATATCGATTGTATATCTATTAAAACATATAATCGTAATCGAACAAATTTATATATCATTTGTTATTTTATTAATTTATGTGTTTCATTAATAACTTAATTAACTATTTTTATTCTATATAATTTAGATATATAATTAGTATTTATTTTAAAAATATTAATATATTTATGTCTTATGTATTTAAAATGTATTTTTTTTATAACATATATTTATTTGGTAAAATGATATTAATAATAATAATTAAAAGGTGTATTTGATTAATAATAATAATATTAATAAAAATAATAATAATAATTATAATTATAGTAATAATAATAATAGTAATAATAGTTATATTAATAACAATAATAATACTAATAATGAAATAATAATAATAAGAGTATTAGTAATAACTACCTCAAAGGAGTAATCGTTAAAAAAATAATGACCAAGTCCGGGTTTGAACCCGTGATGTCCCGCTAACCCGATAACAACCTAAACCATTCCTCTGTCTCAGCTTTTCTGAAATGATTATCATCCTAAATTGTTTTAACTCCTCTTTTCTGTTTTCCCTCTTTTTCTTTCACAATACCCAAAACTATTTATCATAATCATATCTCATTATCATCCATTATCATCAAGCTTTTATCATAACCTAATCTAATCATCTTTTCATCATGTATCATAAATTTTAATCATCATGATCATCATCAATCTCCTATACCGTCATCATCATCATCATCATGTATCATCATTATATATTTAATTCGGCCCAGTTGGAATTCAAAATAAATCTCGGTCCTTCACCATTAATTGGCCCAACACAAAAGGGAATTCAGTCCAACAACAGAAAATGTCACGGCCCAACTAAGTAATGAAACAAGGCCCAAAATAAAATCGAAACTTGGCAGTCCAGCAATTTGATTTCCAAGCTCATCATTTACCGAAAAATTTTAAGAAGGAAAAGGAACCAGTCGGTGGTGGGTTATGATTAAAATAGAAAAGAAAATTATGCAACACCCACTATCTATTTCTTTTTATCATTATCATTTAGTGTTACCATTGATTCATCATCATTCATACCATCCTATTTTATCATCGATATATTCTATTCATCATTATCAATATCAACTTAGCTCGCCAACATCACCACCATAAACGTTATCATACATCTTTACCGGAATCTTTCGTTACTAGCTTTTACAATCATCACCATTATGTTCATTCATGATTACATCGGCCCACTAACAAGTTAATCAATCTATTTTAATAAGCCTCATATTCTTAGAGGTGCATGTGGGGACTAGTCTTCATGCCATAGACGAACATAAATAATGATAATAGTTATAGTTATATATCATTAATTAACTAACCATACTAATCATTATGTATTGGTCCCATACGATGCAAATAAGCTGTAAAGGCATTCCCATAAACTTTATTCGAAGAGCAATAATAATTCAGACCCCATATTGCAAAAATGATATGAAGTTACAAAACCAAAGTTATTATAAAAACTATTAAGTGGTGAGGTGGGGTTATAAGTATAGGGGATGTCGGCCAAAAGAAAAATAAAAAGAAAAGGAACACGCCATAGTGGTAATCACCTATCTGAGACGACCCGACCCAATCCATAGGGACGAATACAATAACATATGATTACATCGCGAGGTACTTGACCTCTAAATGATACATTTTACAAACATTGCATTCATTTTTAAAAGACAATCTTTCATTACATCGAAAGTTGACATGTATGCATACCATTTCATAATATCCAAACTATAAATGACCTAATCTGTCATTTACTTAATAATAATAATCTTTAATGAACTTCAACGACTCGAATGCAACGTCTTTTGAAATATGTCATGAATGACTCCAAGTAATATCTTTAAAATGAGCTAATGCACAGCGGAAGATCTCTTTCAAACCTGAGAATAAACATGCTTTCAAGTGTCAACCAAAAGGTTGGTGAGTTCATCAGTTTATAGTAATCATTTCATTTTCATCATTTTAATAGACCACAAGATTTCATATTTCCAATTCTCATAAATAAACGTCCCATGCATAGAGACAAAAATATCATTCATATGGATTGAACACCTGGTAACCGACATTAACAATATGCATATAGAATATCCCCATCATTCCGGGATCCTCCTTCGGACATGATATAAATTTCGAAGTACTAAAGCATCCGGTACTTTGGATGGGGCTTGTTGGGCCCGATAGATCTATCTTTAGGATTCGCGTCAATTAGGGTGTCTGTTCCCTAATTCTTAGATTACCAGACTAAATAAAAAGGGGCATATTCGATTTCGATAATTCAACCATAGAATGTAGTTTCACGTACTTGTGTCTATTTTGTAAATCATTTATAAAAATTGCGCATGTATTCTCAGCCCAAAAATATAAAGGGTAAAAAGGCAAATGAAACTCACCATACTGTATTTTGTAGTAAAAATACATATAACATCATTGAACAAGTGTAGGGTTGGCCTCGGATTCACGAACCTATATTAATTATATATATTTATATGACGGTCAATATTTGTCTAACAATTTAGGCCAAGTCATAGTGTACCACAATCATAATGCTCGAGTCTGACTCAACAGTATAGTAACATGTTATATTACCCATGCTCAGTTAGGTCAAAAGTCAAAGGTTAAAGTAAAAACGAGGTCGCATGCAAAAATACAATAACTTATACAAAAAAAAGATTTTTCGGTCAAACATGACTAAACGACCACTTCAGCGATTTTTAGAAAAATTATCGGAACTCCGATTGATAAACGGTCCAAGGATAAAAGCTACACATTACCAAAAAGATTAAGCATAAATTTTACAGAAGTAAACTAAAACTAGACAACTCGTAGTTGCCAACGCGGTTTCGGCGTTTCAAAGTTAATTTTTCAGCTTTAATAAAATTTACAAAAGTGACCGAGTAGCCTACTTTGGAGATTTTTAGAAAATTCCTCGAAACTCGGATTGACAAACGGTCAAAGCCTTCAAATTCTCGTTACCACAAAGATATAACATGATTTTTGGTAAAAGTAAACATACATCAGGCCGACCATGACAACTGATACAAAACTGACATTTTTAATAAAAAGTTTCAGCTCTTTTTAGAATTTTAAAATGTGATCAAACAGTCAACATTGACGATTTTTAGAAAAATCGTCGAGACTCAAATTGACAAACGGCCAGAGTCGTTTGTTAGACCTTACAGCAAAGAATTCAGTGGTATTTTTGTTTTAATCTGAAACAACGCAGATCATCGAGAATTTCAGTTTCCGTATCGACGTTTCATCAAAATTTACAAAACTTCTTTTATCCATAACTTGACAACCGTTCAACGAAACGAGACGTGCTTTATATGAAAATTCATCTACTCGACGAGTAGAATCCAAATAACCACTTTTTATTACCCAGAAAATTAGTTCACTAATTATTAACAGCATTTTTAATTACGAAATTAATTGTTTAATTCATAACTTTCTAACCGTTCATCGAATCCATTCGATATCTAAATGAAAAGTTTTTAATTTTTCGCTAGCTTTCCAAAGACATGCATATCTTATACCTTATCTCATCCCTAGTATAACAACCTTTAAGATTCATCATAACCTATCTAAGGGCAATATCAAAAGTACAAGCATGCATAATCCTATTTTCTCGAGCACTAGTCAGGGATACACTTTTAGTATGTAAAAATTAATTTACGAGTACTCACGTATCAATATCCAGATTCAATATTGCAGGAAAGGTACGTAGACACCACGGAGATGACAACCACTAAATTTGACCTCACGAGCATACCCATGAACCATACCCATCACCTCCATAGCTACAACCCATAATTTCCTTAGCCCTATCCTACTCGAAGAGCATATTCTGAACTCGCTCATTCATGACCTCGTCGTAGTATTTTATGTATAAGTAATAATAATACTAATACTACTAATAATAATAAGATTAATAATAATAATATTAATAATAAATAAATAACATATGGAGCATAAATTGGAGAAAGATAGAAAAATGAATCAGTTTGTAGAAACGAATTCGCATTATATGCACCTCAGCCTACCTACCCATCTGTATGATCACATGAATTAGGAATTGTATGTCCATTCACACGTATGGACTTTTTTTTTTTTTTTTTTTTTAAATAATATAATAATAATATAATAATATAATATATTAATATAATAAAACAAAAAAACGTGTAGAAATAGGAATTCCTACCAACGTACCTTTCATATATCATTTAGACATCATATTTATTTAATTTATTAATTATAAATTATTATTTAATCTATACAATTAATTATATATTATATTATATTTACGCTCATGGTAAAAATATAATTTTTACAAAAACGACACGGTCGTGGTCTCACGACTCATGCACCACTTTCGGTTTTTCGGGCGCACTTTCGTACGTTTAGAAAACTAGCCTTTTACGTTACGTGACGTGTACCTTTTACAAAAATTAGACTTACTTAACAATAAATTACCTTACAAAAAAATGTAACTTATAAAATTGAGCGTTGTGGTCATTTACTTTTATAAATCAGTGACTCGATGTTTATCAAAATATTTTATTTTAAATTAAACGTTTTGTGACATGTACCTTTATTATTAACTAGACTTAAATTAATTAAAAACTAACCCACTCAAAGTGTAACTTAATCTTTTGAGTGTTTTGGTCATTTCCTTTTATAAATCGACGTCTCGTTATATAACAAAATATATATTTAATCTTATTAGTTTGAATCAAAACGTTTTATGACTAAAATAAAATATATGTACATTTAAAATTTATAAACTTATACATAATACATATGTTTGAAATATTTATCTAATAATATAATATTTCACTTTTCAAAATTAATTATATTTCAAAGACCAATATATATATAACATTAAAATCGTGTGAATACAAGATATTGTTATATCACCTAACAGTTATGCTCGAAAACTTAATATGATATAACTTATTTATGCGCCAACCTTTACTTTAATTTCTCAAAGGCTCTAGTTAAAATATCTAATTATAAATCGAATCAATGAACAAGGGTTACTATCTTTTACCTAACTAATATATCTAATATACATAATCACGTTCTATATACGGCGCAAGTTGTCAACCAAGTGTTATGAAATTCAACCCTCCACCAACCTTTGACTAATGCTCGATAAGAATACTGTCGTTCTTGCATGCGTATCATTTCACTAAATTTCCGAATACCGTTAAAAATGTAATAGTCTCTTAAATCATAGTGGACCTTACGATGGAGACTCGTGATCATAATTCAATGTATCTGATAATTCAATCATTTGATATTATCTTTTAATCTCGTCGATAAACTTACATCGAACAAATACGTTCATGTAAAGTATTATCTATTCAATACCTTGATAGTATTTTCAAGTTCATTAAATAGATCTCATAACTTATTTTCATATCAACTAATCCGTTCAATTAATATTTCTTAATTTAAAATCACATATATGTATATGTATATATATTTATTTACACATAATTGTTCGTGAATCGTCAAGCATGGTTAAAGGGTATTTGATTACATGAATATAGTTTCAAAACTTTCGAGACTCAACATTACAGATTTTTGCTTATCGTGTCGGATATATATAAAGATTAAAGTTTAAATTTGATCGGAAATTTCCGGGTCATCACATTACCTACCCGTTAAAAGAAATTTCGTCCCGAAATTTGGTAGAGGTCGTCATGGCTAACAGTAAGAACGTTATTATGACGAATATGAGTTGGTAAATGGGGTTTTATCAACATTGAGTAATATAGATGAAACAATTCATTTTTGTGAAGAGCACGAATGTAGTTATTGCTTAAGAGTGAAAATGAATAAATGCAGGTTTGACTTAACCGGTAACGTAGTCAAGATTGATTTCCGGAATTTAAGGAATTTAGAAGAAATCTTCATAATAAGATTTAATTCTTCGGTAATTAAGGAGATTCAGATCTTCTTTGGCTAAGCACGATAATTTGCTTCGATTGCTCTGTCGAATATTTTCCTATAAATCCACTCTCTCCCTTTCCTTACAACTCACACCTTCTATTCTTTCTTCCTCAATTCATACTTTAAAGTATTCGTTAATATGCTCCATCCCATCCTGATCCTTGATATCCTCTTGACTTTCATATCTGTCATCCTTCTTTTTAATCTGCCACCGGAAGAATCTATTTACTTTTACTATACCTTAGGGTTTATAGTGTTTTTAGTTCTCCCGTGTCTTTACGTTGCTATATGCATTGACATATACGGTTTATAATTTATGGGTGGTTGTTGGGTTTTATATCTTCCCTTATACTTCGATGTCCTTGTTTCTGTCTTCTATAATCATTGTCATCCATAGTTAATGTTCCCTTCTATTTGCTGCGATTTATACCCCAATTTCTGTTTCGGAGCTTTGTCCTTTCGTTTCTTCTTCTTGCGATTAAATAGCTCTTGTAATGGTCCGGAATTCGCATGTATAGATTTCAGAATGAACATTGTTAATGTTCTAAGAATGAATTTGAAAGAGTACGATTTTGATTTTTCCAAATTACCAGAATACTCTGGAAAAGACCGAATCATCAAGAAATATTTTCTTGATATATTTAGAGATTAGGTAGAATGTAAGAGTCGTGTAAATGACACATGATGACGGTATGTTTTGTGAATCATCACGTCCATTAGAAACTCAGCATGAATTACTGTAATATAATGACGTTGATCAAGTGTCATTATATTACACTAACCCATGCATCAGTTCCCAACACTACTTCAAAACATTCATATTTGAATTTTTTTTTTTTTTTTTTTTTTTTTTTTTAGAATTTTGAAACTAACACAGTTCCTTTTATGTTGCAGATATTACGGAGAGATAAATGATCTCAGATAAGAATCGTTGTGATAGTATCTCCAGAAATATGGAGAATATGTATAATGAAAGATACGAAGATATCTTATAATATTTAAGGTGAGATGATGGTGAAGAATATTTGTCTGTGAAGATTTAGAATAAGAAGTAACGTATTTACTAACGAGTTCAACAGGCACTGAATCATTTGGATCCCTTGAAGGCAGATTTAGTTTCTGTGATTTGTCCACTGCTTCCTTCATACTTTGCTCAATTCGTTTTTCAGTACCAACTCCTTTCTTTTTCTGAGCTTTACCAACTCACTATCTTTTGTCATCAAACTTTTGGCCGTTTAGACCATCTACCATATTTATGTTTCCTCTGCATTTAATGCTATAATATCTGAATCACTGGTTATCAATCCGAGGTGGGTTCAGAAGAATCGTGTTTTTAGATGATTAAACGCTGGTATAATATGGTGGAATATGAAAGGTTCCCCAGTAACAATGACGAATGGCAACGTATCTATCGGGGTTATAATAAGACTAGTCCGACTGAAATGTCGAAGTTGACTTGCTGGAGCTGTGACAAAATTGGCTACTTTGAAAAGGAATCGAAATGTTGTTTTTGCTAATAAATGATAAAGAATTGGATGCGGGTACGTGTCAAACTACGACCTTGATTTCGAGAGCTTTTCAGGTACAAGACTTCAGGTAATGTGTGGTTGGATCATTATCTCGATTGTTCAATGTTTGAAGTGTCTTTCGGAATTTCGAAGGGTTTTAAATGCAGATTGTCATAGTCAATATCCAAATGATGAAATTTTCCTGACTCCCGAATGATTTTCATATTCATCTGAGTGTTACGATTAAAAGTGATGTTCTATCACAGTTTTGAATTCAAAGTATAGCTTTGAAAAAAGGTAAGGATCTAAGAATAATGATTTCGGTTGTATTTCGAATTAAATTCTGAAATTCTCAAAATCAGAGCATGTAATTAGATTCGAATGAGTATGGTTGTTTTGATTTCTATAGAAGAATGCCTATTGGTATAGTTGATGATTGTTGGATCCGAATTGAAGAACGTAACATATTAATTGTAATTTAATATATTTCTCGGGTATTACCTACCCGTTAAAAAAAATTCACAATTAATATTTTGAACAAGAATTTTCATTTCAGTCTTTATGAAAATATATGTGAGTATATTTTCTTCAGATGTAATACAGATTTAATGAGTTTAAAATCACATCAAATTCATTTGATTTTCGGCTTGAATTAGAAATGAGTAATCTCTAAAACATTAGGAATTACAAAATTTCGCGGAGTATCTCACTAATGTAATCAATACTTCAATATTTATTCTTATTGATATTTCCTTAGTGAAGAATGTTGATGCTTGTGGAATTCTTGCGAACTTCGCAAGGTACGATTGATGTGATATATAAAGTTTTCAGCGCATCAAAGATTAAAGTGTAAAATCAAACATGTTATTGAATAATACACTTGATTTATTATGAAATAAAATTCATTGAGTTGAAACACAGATTGTGGTTAACAATGATTAAATTGTTAACGAAGAATGTACATCATAGCATATTAGTAATATGAATTAACCGGATAGTTAAGTTCCATACATAATAGCTTAGTACGAAAAGATTTCTTATGGTTAAAAATTTTTATATATGTATATATAGGATCTACATATAAATTCTTCGGAGGAACTGAGGTAATACTTCATGACTCGTTGATACAATATCCTCGTTATTAATTCGTAATGGTTTCCACAGTGATTCTTGAACTGACGGAATATGTGATGTCATAAGTGTTGTTGATTCTGACGATGCTGATGTTACTGACTATACTGGTGATGCTAACGGTACTGTTGCTGCTGATGATACTTCCGGTAACTGCTAGTGATGCTTGTATAACAAGTCTAGTTTGTAAATCGCGCACCATTCTTATTAGGGTTTTGATTCTTCCTTGAATCATTTTGGTTCACTCATCTGATTTAGGGTTAGGGTGGAAATAGATAATCTCTAAGACTTTAGAGATTACATAATCGCCGTAGAATGTTCTTCCGATGAAGTTATGAATCAATACTTCATCGTTTGTTGTTGTTAGTACTCCTTGGTATCTATGGTGCGTGTGATGTTGATATCCGAGATACAGATTATGATGTTGAGGCGTGTGATGCTGCTGATGTTTAGGGTATCGAGGTTTGCGATGTTGATGCTACTGGTGGTACTGATTATGCTGCTGGTGCTGTTGATGGTGTTTGTAATCCTTGCACCATAAGCTCTAAAGCTGTCATGCGAGCACGAAGTTCGTTAACTTCTGCTAGTATACCGGGATGATTGTCGGTTGGGACAAGCGGATAAATAAAATCTGGAATTTGATGTAGGATATAATCGTGACGAGATACTCTGGAAATGAGAGAGAAAATGGTTTCACGAACAGGTTCGCCAGTAAGTGCTTCAGATTCATCGTCAATAGGGCAATTTGGTGGATGGAAAGGATTACCTTCTTCTTGTCTCCAATAATTGAGAAGGCTACGAACCCATCCCCATTTCATCCAGAATAGATGATGACTGATTGGTTGATCCATTCCGGTCACACTATTTTCGGAGCTCGAATGGAAATCCATATCGACATAGCTGTCGAAATCTGAGGAGTTCGAACTAGATGCAGAATCCATATCGTATGATCAGAGAAAGAATTTTGGTATAAAATAGATTTTAGAATTTAGATTTGGTATTCCTCAATACATAATTTACATATGTATATATAATACCAAAATCCCATAGATTTCGGAGAATCTTTGAAAGATGTTAGTCAAAGTTCACAGTAATAAATACGCTAAGATATTAATTAGCAGATATGCTAAGATGTGAATTTCGTCTATACGCTGTTATGCAATAAATGCAGGAAAACGAGTCTAGACTTAAGATGATAAGCAGATAATTTCCTAAGGATGATAAGTAGATGATTTCCGACACAAAATGATAAGCAAAACTTTTGACATGCAGACACGGTCGAAGTCCAGACTCACTAATGCATCTTAACAACTAACAGTAAGACACACTAATGCAAGACCTGGTTCGCTAAGACCACCGCTCTGATACCACATGAGACGACCCGACCCAATCCATAGGGACGAATACAATAACATATGATTACATCGCGAGGTACTTGACCTCTAAATGATACATTTTACAAACATTGCATTCATTTTTAAAAGACAATCTTTCATTACATCGAAAGTTGACATGTATGCATACCATTTCATAATATCCAAACTATAAATGACCTAATCTGTCATTTACTTAATAATAATCTTTAATGAACTTCAACGACTCGAATGCAACGTCTTTTGAAATATGTCATGAATGACTCCAAGTAATATCTTTAAAATGAGCTAATGCACAGCGGAAGATCTCTTTCAAACCTGAGAATAAACATGCTTTCAAGTGTCAACCAAAAGGTTGGTGAGTTCATCAGTTTATAGTAATCATTTCATTTTCATCATTTTAATAGACCACAAGATTTCATATTTCCAATTCTCATAAATAAACGTCCCATGCATAGAGACAAAAATATCATTCATATGGATTGAACACCTGGTAACCGACATTAACAATATGCATATAGAATATCCCCATCATTCCGGGATCCTCCTTCGGACATGATATAAATTTCGAAGTACTAAAGCATCCGGTACTTTGGATGGGGCTTGTTGGGCCCGATAGATCTATCTTTAGGATTCGCGTCAATTAGGGTGTCTGTTCCCTAATTCTTAGATTACCAGACTAAATAAAAAGGGGCATATTCGATTTCGATAATTCAACCATAGAATGTAGTTTCACGTACTTGTGTCTATTTTGTAAATCATTTATAAAAATTGCGCATGTATTCTCAGCCCAAAAATATAAAGGGTAAAAAGGCAAATGAAACTCACCATACTGTATTTTGTAGTAAAAATACATATAACATCATTGAACAAGTGTAGGGTTGGCCTCGGATTCACGAACCTATATTAATTATATATATTTATATGACGGTCAATATTTGTCTAACAATTTAGGCCAAGTCATAGTGTACCACAATCATAATGCTCGAGTCTGACTCAACAGTATAGTAACATGTTATATTACCCATGCTCAGTTAGGTCAAAAGTCAAAGGTTAAAGTAAAAACGAGGTCGCATGCAAAAATACAATAACTTATACAAAAAAAAGATTTTTCGGTCAAACATGACTAAACGACCACTTCAGCGATTTTTAGAAAAATTATCGGAACTCCGATTGATAAACGGTCCAAGGATAAAAGCTACACATTACCAAAAAGATTAAGCATAAATTTTACAGAAGTAAACTAAAACTAGACAACTCGTAGTTGCCAACGCGGTTTCGGCGTTTCAAAGTTAATTTTTCAGCTTTAATAAAATTTACAAAAGTGACCGAGTAGCCTACTTTGGAGATTTTTAGAAAATTCCTCGAAACTCGGATTGACAAACGGTCAAAGCCTTCAAATTCTCGTTACCACAAAGATATAACATGATTTTTGGTAAAAGTAAACATACATCAGGCCGACCATGACAACTGATACAAAACTGACATTTTTAATAAAAAGTTTCAGCTCTTTTTAGAATTTTAAAATGTGATCAAACAGTCAACATTGACGATTTTTAGAAAAATCGTCGAGACTCAAATTGACAAACGGCCAGAGTCGTTTGTTAGACCTTACAGCAAAGAATTCAGTGGTATTTTTGTTTTAATCTGAAACAACGCAGATCATCGAGAATTTCAGTTTCCGTATCGACGTTTCATCAAAATTTACAAAACTTCTTTTATCCATAACTTGACAACCGTTCAACGAAACGAGACGTGCTTTATATGAAAATTCATCTACTCGACGAGTAGAATCCAAATAACCACTTTTTATTACCCAGAAAATTAGTTCACTAATTATTAACAGCATTTTTAATTACGAAATTAATTGTTTAATTCATAACTTTCTAACCGTTCATCGAATCCATTCGATATCTAAATGAAAAGTTTTTAATTTTTCGCTAGCTTTCCAAAGACATGCATATCTTATACCTTATCTCATCCCTAGTATAACAACCTTTAAGATTCATCATAACCTATCTAAGGGCAATATCAAAAGTACAAGCATGCATAATCCTATTTTCTCGAGCACTAGTCAGGGATACACTTTTAGTATGTAAAAATTAATTTACGAGTACTCACGTATCAATATCCAGATTCAATATTGCAGGAAAGGTACGTAGACACCACGGAGATGACAACCACTAAATTTGACCTCACGAGCATACCCATGAACCATACCCATCACCTCCATAGCTACAACCCATAATTTCCTTAGCCCTATCCTACTCGAAGAGCATATTCTGAACTCGCTCATTCATGACCTCGTCATAGTATTTTATGTATAAGTAATAATAATACTAATACTACTAATAATAATAAGATTAATAATAATAATATTAATAATAAATAAATAACATATGGAGCATAAATTGGAGAAAGATAGAAAAATGAATCAGTTTGTAGAAACGAATTCGCATTATATGCACCTCAGCCTACCTACCCATCTGTATGATCACATGAATTAGGAATTGTATGTCCATTCACACGTATGGACTTTTCTTTTTTTTTTTTTTTTTTTTTTTAAATAATATAATAATAATATAATAATATAATATATTAATATAATAAAACAAAAAAACGTGTAGAAATAGGAATTCCTACCAACGTACCTTTCATATATCATTTAGACATCATATTTATTTAATTTATTAATTATAAATTATTATTTAATCTATACAATTAATTATATATTATATTATATTTACGCTCATGGTAAAAATATAATTTTTACAAAAACGACACGGTCGTGGTCTCACGACTCATGCACCACTTTCGGTTTTTCGGGCGCACTTTCGTACGTTTAGAAAACTAGCCTTTTACGTTACGTGACGTGTACCTTTTACAAAAATTAGACTTACTTAACAATAAATTACCTTACAAAAAAATGTAACTTATAAAATTGAGCGTTGTGGTCATTTACTTTTATAAATCAGTGACTCGATGTTTATCAAAATATTTTATTTTAAATTAAACGTTTTGTGACATGTACCTTTATTATTAACTAGACTTAAATTAATTAAAAACTAACCCACTCAAAGTGTAACTTAATCTTTTGAGTGTTTTGGTCATTTCCTTTTATAAATCGACGTCTCGTTATATAACAAAATATATATTTAATCTTATTAGTTTGAATCAAAACGTTTTATGACTAAAATAAAATATATGTACATTTAAAATTTATAAACTTATACATAATACATATGTTTGAAATATTTATCTAATAATATAATATTTCACTTTTCAAAATTAATTATATTTCAAAGACCAATATATATATAACATTAAAATCGTGTGAATACAAGATATTGTTATATCACCTAACAGTTATGCTCGAAAACTTAATATGATATAACTTATTTATGCGCCAACCTTTACTTTAATTTCTCAAAGGCTCTAGTTAAAATATCTAATTATAAATCGAATCAATGAACAAGGGTTACTATCTTTTACCTAACTAATATATCTAATATACATAATCACGTTCTATATACGGCACAAGTTGTCAACCAAGTGTTATGAAATTCAACCCTCCACCAACCTTTGACTAATGCTCGATAAGAATACTGTCGTTCTTGCATGCGTATCATTTCACTAAATTTCCGAATACCGTTAAAAATGTAATAGTCTCTTAAATCATAGTGGACCTTACGATGGAGACTCGTGATCATAATTCAATGTATCTGATAATTCAATCATTTGATATTATCTTTTAATCTCGTCGATAAACTTACATCGAACAAATACGTTCATGTAAAGTATTATCTATTCAATACCTTGATAGTATTTTCAAGTTCATTAAATAGATCTCATAACTTATTTTCATATCAACTAATCCGTTCAATTAATATTTCTTAATTTAAAATCACATATATGTATATGTATATATATTTATTTACACATAATTGTTCGTGAATCGTCAAGCATGGTCAAAGGGTATTTGATTACATGAATATAGTTTCAAAACTTTCGAGACTCAACATTACAGATTTTTGCTTATCGTGTCGGATATATATAAAGATTAAAGTTTAAATTTGATCGGAAATTTCCGGGTCATCACACTATCAACTTTAAATATCTATCACCTTGTTAATATAACTAACAAGTGTTGTAGTCTTTCAAGTGGGTTTGATCAAGTAAAGATATTAGAGAGAGAGATGGTTCGATTACAAAGATAACTGCAGTAATGAATTTATTTGGGTGAAGGTGGTGATAGCTTTACGAGGGTGATGGGTTTATGGTGTTGCAGAAACATTTAAGAGACGATGGTGGTGTTTTTGTTCACACAGGAAAACATGAACGAGGGAATGAACTGCAGTAGTCTTAATTAAATAATGATGGTGATTAAAGAGTGATGGCGATACGGTGGTGGTAGTAAAGTGACCGGTGAAGTGGTGGTTTGGGTTTCATGAAGAAAAAATTTAAGAAGGGTTCGATGGTGAGGTTGTTCGAAAGGAAATATTTACAAATATCGTGATTCATGGTGGTTCGAATATAAACAGAAAACATACAGGTGGTGCTGTATGGAGTATAGATATGATGAAAACAAAACCGTAGGGTGACTTGTCATTGGGGGTGGATTGAGTTGGTATCCGGTGGTTTCCAAGGTGGTTGAAGATGGTTGATGATCGGTGGTAACGGGTGTCGATGAAGAAGAAGAAGGTGATAGTGTAGGTGTGTAACCTCTTGTATGCATATGTGAGGGAACATATAACACATATAATATAACTGGATGCATGAATGTATACATATAATATTAAAATATGCAAAGTGTAATTTAAAAAGATACATGAACACTTTGACATCTTATGAGTAATTCAACAACCGTGACATTTCCTTGTCCTATGCTACCGACACCACAGAAAGAAAAGAAATAAATAAATAAGTAATTGGTATGGATTAACTCAATTTATTGTCAGTTTAATATGGAGTACAAAGTTTAATCAAATAGATGTCTTAAGATTTCTAGTCAATGATAGCATCAAGAAGACATTGACAAAAATTTATTTGATCCATGGTTTGTTGTTTTAGTTGCATGAATATATGTATATATGTTGTGTGTGTGTGTGGTTTGGATAAAGAGAAATCAAACATTAAGCAATAATAGATTTAATTGGTGATCCACTTGCATGTATGTAACATAATATATATAATATTGTAAAGTAATAATAATGATTAAATACTGAAGGTAATACTCAATATACTTTTTATATTTATATATAAATTCATTTTAAATAATAAATTTTATTATATCTTATAAAATTAATTCTAAATACTAAATAATATAATATTTCAAATTATATTTCGAATTAATATATATATATATATATATATATATATATATATATATATATATATATATATATATATATATATATATATATATATATATATATATATATATATATATATATATATCCATTTACAAATAGTTGTTCGTGAATCATCGAGAACAGTCGAAGGGTAATTGAAACAGTTCAAAATTTTTGAGACTCAACCTAACAGGCTTTGCATATAGTATCGAAATCAAATAAAGATCAAGTTCAAATTTGGTCAAAAATTTTCGGGTCGTCACATTCTGGACGCCGTCCAGATGAACTGGCGAGCCAGCTGTCTTGTTTTTAAATGTTACAAATGGGTATTTTGGAAATTTCACTTTGTGGACGAATTTAAGGCTCTAGATCAGTTGGAGGAGCCTTATTTACACCATTTTCAACCACCACTTCTTATCCACTTAAATTCTAGAGAGAGAGAAGGGTTTAGTGTGAGAAAGCTCAATTCAAAGAGGAAGAAGTTGATTTCGGGCCAAACCGCGTGTGTTAAAGTTGTTCATCTAATCACTAGCTACGTTGTGATTGTGGTGGTAAGCTCTAACTTTGATTTCCTTATTTTAATTTGTTTAAGGGTTAGGGTTAGGGGTTAGTGATGAACATAAACCCCATATTTGATGATTATGGGTGTTCTTGGGTAAGATTGGGTCATGAGGACCCAAGGAGGACTAACCTAGGGTTTTAGAAATGTTAAATGGACTTATGAGTCATAATTGGTTAGTTAATCACTAGCACACTTTGATATTAAGTAAGTGGGTGTTATTTGGGTGTGTTGATGACCCAAAATGGGTGTGCTAACCTTGAGATAGGTCAAAATGACACTTGGGTGGCGAGTAAGTTGGTTTGCCAACTTGAATGTGTGATTAATATTGTGTATAATGTAATAGGTGCGTTACGTTGAAGATTGCGAGCTCGATTTAGCATTCACCAAAAGGCAATAAGGTGAGTGGAATAATTATACATGTGTGTATGTAATGTATTTACTTGTGCGAAGTGCGATATGGGTTTTAAGTTCGGGTATGCGATACCACATTGTGTTAGCATGGGATGAGGGTTTAAAGTTCGGGCGTTCGATACTTCATTCTCATGTGTGGTGTAACGACCCGACAAAATCGTCATTGACGGCGCCGCTAACTTAGGTCCCGTTACGTGGTCGTAGTCCCTATATGAGACTCGTTTGACCAAAATTATGTCGCGTCCTTTTGAAACGTATCATGCTTGCAAAGTTTAGTTTACAAAACCGTTCGACAACAATTTCAAGTTTGCAAAAGTATAAATTATAAATGAGATAACTTGCGACATAATTAGTTTAAAATCACGGTTGCTATAAATAGCGTAAGTATGTAAACGATATGTTTGAATCCAAAGGTGCTATCACTAGCGTATGTATGTATGTATGCTTGACCCCAAGCAAGAAATCAGAGTGTATGCATGCATGCTTGACTCCAAGCAAGTATGAGTGTACGCGGAAGCATGTATCAAATAGCCAAGTATGAACCTGAGAAACATATAGAAAACTGTCAACGAAAAACGTTGGTGAAATCATAGGTGTTTTAGTAAACGTTGTATTTGAACCACAAGATTTAGTATAAGATGATTATCAAAATCATTTGCATTCCAAAGTTGTTGTTTGTATCCCGGGCACCCAATTATCAAACTTAACTGTTTTGCACCCTTTGCGTAGTGTTAGAACATACACTAGACCCGAAAATATATTTCATCCGCTAACGGTAGCGAACCGTCCGAATGAGGCTCGTCAAGCCCATGTGATCACATAATATAAGTTCATGTTTACACCCTGCAAATGTAACTAATGATAATTGAATTGAGGCTTTTTGTTCAAACCCGTACGTGGAATGTTCGTTTTCGTACTTGTGTTCAAGTGTAAAAGTATGATACGTATATGTTTCTCATCCCATAGTTTAAAGCATAAAAGTTGTTGAAAGATGGGACTATGATCTCACCTCGAGTGCACTAGTATAAAAGTACTTCACAAAGTAAACGTGTGCATGAAAGTTGCTTAGCCTTGACCTAAACAAGTAAGTTGTATCAATTAACTAGTTACGACACAAGGTCGGGCGAAATGTGTTCAATTAGTCCTATGGCGCGTTATGACTCGAATAGTATAGCATGTGAATCACGTTGTCAAGTTTCATGCAAGAATCAAGTATAAAAGCACGTTAGAACGATTGCATAAACGTTTGGTTAAGTTTGACTAAAAGTCAAACTCGGTCAAAGTCAAGGTCAACGGGGTCGGGTCGGGTCCCGAACTATTTTTCTGAGGTTTTTATTCATATATAAGCATGTTAGAACAAGTTACATGTGAATCGGAGGTGCGTAGCATAGCAAACATTTTTCGAAATTTGACAAAGTAGGTCAGAACCCAAACACGGCTATTGCCGCGCCGCGGCCAGAGGTGTCGCGCCGCGACATTAGGCGTGGCCTGGTACCTGGTCAGTTTCAAAAGTTCAAGTCTTGATCCAAAATTCAATTTAGCACAAAACGCAAACCGTAAACACTTAGAATGCGTATCTTATATCGCTGGAAAGCTCTTTTGACAAGGAACACAACTAAGTACATATTATCAATCAAAACATGCATTTAAAATAATCAAATTCTCGTCAAATGTTCAATGAACGTTCATAATCAAAGTTTCAAGTTTGTAAAACGCATTTCATGATTCGGGCAACCAATTTACATGTATGATATGCCGTTTTGAAGGTAATGAAACATACATTACAACTAAACACTCACAAATAACATTTCACGACATTCAAAGCATCAAAAGCTCGTTTTAAGTCTATCAAACCCTAACCAAAATCCACAAAAATCAATATTCATGTTTTTGAAGTTTTCTTAATCAACCTACGCATCAAAACGAAGCTAGCGATACTAGTAACACAATTAAAACATGAACTTTAACAATTTAACAACATTAACTCATCCAAAATGCAAGATTAAGCAAACCCATTTCAAATGTTCAAACTAGTTACTCAAAATAACAAATCGAGCAAACAAAACATATATTCATGTTATACACGAGCCATAGACACTAACTAACACCATTTCAAATCAAAAACACGAATTTAGAGAAATCTAGAGTTTTAGAAATGTTACCCAAACGAGATGAAGTTGGTATCAAATTGTAGAGGATGAAGAGAGGATTCCAAATACGTAATTTGTTTTGATGTTGGCCTCCTAGATCGAATTTAGATGATGAATGATTGAATTGGGTAAATGTATGTGTGTTCTTGCTAGAGAGAAAGAGAGAGAGATGGAGATGATTGAATGGTGGTGATTGGGGTGGACTAGTTGACCTAGTCAACTAGTTTGCCCCGTGTCAATTTTAGTCCCTCGAGTTTAGAAGCGGGTGCGGGATTTTACCGAACGAATATTTTGAAAACGCCTGAGTAATCGAGTGATGTTATAATTAAATAGCGGGAATATTATGAACGTTAGTCAACGGAAACTACGAATTTAAATAACGAAATATATTTATTAAAAAAAAAGACAGTGTTAAAAATAAATTTAACGGAAAAATGCGGGATGTTACATTACCTACACCTTAAAAGAAATTTCGTCCCGAAATTTAGTTGGAAGTAGTAGTTGTTGTTTCTTCTTCGAAACCTTGCGTTGCAAATTCTACGAATAAGTGAGGGTACTTCCTTGGGCATTTCAACGAACTTTGACAGTTGGGATTTTTTTTTACATTGGTTTAAAGTTTGGTTTAACGATTTACAGTTTCAACCGGTCCTCCTAGGAAGTGAAGTTTATCGTTGATAGTAAGTTCGTCGAAGAGGATAACAAGTTCTTTTTTCGCAAGACACGCCTTTAAGTTTGATACACAGAATGTAGGGTGAACGGAATTTGTTTGAGTCGGAAGTTCGAAACGGTAAGCAACGGGTACAAAACGCCCCAAGATTTTAAAAGGATCAAAATATCGCGAATTTAGCTTTCTACGTTTTCGACAAGGATTACACCTTTTCAAGGCGCGACTTTTAACGTTACGCGGTTTCCCACATGGAATTCGAAAGGTTTACGTCTAACATTGGCATAGCTCCTTTGGCGACTACGGGCCGTCTCGAGCCTTTCTCGGATTGGGACGATTTTAACGGTTACTCCATGAATGAGTCCAGGTTCGGTGACTTGATTATCATTTACTTGGTTCTACAAAAGGAGAATGACGTTTCCGGTCATATAAGATTTCAAAAGGTGTGACGTTAAGACTTGAATGATAACCATCGTTGTAAGAGAATTTGGTTAAAGGCAAAAACTTTTCTCAAGTAAATTTGAAGTTGATAACGCAAACTCGTATTATGGTTTTCAAGGCTTGAATCATGTGTTTGCTTGGTCCGTCGGTTTGTGGATGATACACGGTACTCATGTTTAAACGTGGTCCCGAAGCTTTTTGTAAGGCACTCTGAAATCTAGAAGTGAAATGAGAATCTCGATCCGAAACGAGGTACATTTCTTTAAGGTATATTTGAAAAAGTTTGTTAGGACTTGAAAACGTTTGTTGGAACAAGTTTCTGTTTCTCAAGAATTTTGCGCCGCGGAAGATTTATCGGTTTCTAAAAACGTTCGTTAGGACTATTCACCCTCGAGGCGAATACTAGTATAACGTGAGGAGTATCTCCCTCCATTGAGAATTTAGAATACAGATTTCCTTATACGAAAGTGCGAGTGTAAAGCGAGAGAGGTTTCCCCCTCGATGTGAGCATACCAAGCATTTTGTAGTTCGTCGATAAAATTGTGCGAAAACGAGATAGTATAAACGTATAGCATATGGTTGAAGTCGAAGGAATTTTTCATTCATTCGGAAGCATAAGTATGGTTTGATAATAATCGACGATGTGTCCCGGGTATGGTTGTTATCAGTATTCTCGGAGTTGTCGGATGTGCAAACAAGAAAAATGAAGTCATGTACATGGCACATGGTGGTGATTAGGTTGATCGAGTCCAATCACCATCCCGTGTCACTAGAACTTTGGTGCGAATTACCGTAATATAACCACATTGATCGAGTGTCGTTATATTACGCTAACTCATACCTCCATTCCCACATCACTCCATAGATTCGAGTTCGTGTAACCGTGAAGATCTAAAATGAACAAAGTGCAACGGCATCTCTAACGTGACTCGTATTGAATCGAAAGAATTTGTGCAACTCTAAAGAAGCGTTCCCCGAGGGAAGTGTATAAATGATTGTTCACGTCAATGCGGTTCAAGTCAAACAATAATGTCTTTAGGCGCGAAAAGAGCAACGAATCATGATAACGAGTAGTACGCAATCGTAGTGATAAGTAGTGACGACGATACTCACCTAGAGTAGTGATGGCAGTAACAAGAAGTGGTAGATAGTAAGGTACACCGGTGTGACACCGATAGTAAGTTGAAACGGTGGCGAATAACAATCTGGGAGACAGAGTTCCCGAACAAGTGTGACTAATGAAGTCGTCGTCATCCTTACGGGTATGAATCCTGAATTTACGCGTGTTACCAGAAAGTTGCAGAATACGAGTTCGTATGATGAAAACTTGGTACCATTAAGAAGTTTGCCTAAGAATGATTCAAGTATAATGCACAAGTAGTCAAGTAAGTGCTATCTATAGCAAATGTATGTCAGAATGCAATGGCTAACTATCCGGTTGTAGTCTAGATTCACTAATGCGTCCTAACGACTCTGTCAGACACACTAATGCACATCCTAGATCCCTACAACCAACGCTCTGATACCATCTGTAACGACCCGACAAAATCGTCATTGACGGCGCCGCTAACTTAGGTCCCGTTACGTGGTCGTAGTCCCTATATGAGACTCGTTTGACCAAAATTATGTCGCGTCCTTTTGAAACGTATCATGCTTGCAAAGTTTAGTTTACAAAACCGTTCGACAACAATTTCAAGTTTGCAAAAGTATAAATTATAAATGAGATAACTTGCGACATAATTAGTTTAAAATCACGGTTGCTATAAATAGCGTAAGTATGTAAACGATATGTTTGAATCCAAAGGTGCTATCACTAGCGTATGTATGTATGTATGCTTGACCCCAAGCAAGAAATCAGAGTGTATGCATGCATGCTTGACTCCAAGCAAGTATGAGTGTACGCGGAAGCATGTATCAAATAGCCAAGTATGAACCTGAGAAACATATAGAAAACTGTCAACGAAAAATGTTGGTGAAATCATAGGTGTTTTAGTAAACGTTGTATTTGAACCACAAGATTTAGTATAAGATGATTATCAAAATCATTTGCATTCCAAAGTTGTTGTTTGTATCCCGGGCACCCAATTATCAAACTTAACTGTTTTGCACCCTTTGCGTAGTGTTAGAACATACACTAGACCAGAAAATATATTTCATCCGCTAACGGTAGCGAACCGTCCGAATGAAGCTCGTCAAGCCCATGTGATCACATAATATAAGTTCACGTTTACACCCTGCAAGTGTAACTAATGATAATTGAATTGAGGCTTTTTGTTCAAACCCGTACGTGGAATGTTCGTTTTCGTACTTGTGTTCAAGTGTAAAAGTATGATACGTATATGTTTCTCATCCCATAGTTTAAAGCATAAAAGTTGTTGAAAGATGGGACTATGATCTCACCTCGAGTGCACTAGTATAAAAGTACTTCACAAAGTAAACGTGTGCATGAAAGTTGCTTAGCCTTGACCTAAACAAGTAAGTTGTATCAATTAACTAGTTACGACACAAGGTCGGGCGAAATGTGTTCAATTAGTCCTATGGCTCGTTATGACTCGAATAGTATAGCATGTGGATCACGTTGTCAAGTTTCATGCAAGAATCAAGTATAAAAGCACGTTAGAACGATTGCATAAACGTTTGGTTAAGTTTGACTAAAAGTCAAACTCAGTCAAAGTCAAGGTCAACGGGGTCGGGTCGGGTCCCGAACTATTTTTCTGAGGTTTTTATTCATATATAAGCATGTTAGAACAAGTTACATGTGAATCGGAGGTGCGTAGCATAGCAAACATTTTTCGAAATTTGACAAAGTAGGTCAGAACCCAAACACGGCTATTGCCGCGCCGCGGCCAGAGGTGTCGCGCCGCGACATTAGGCGTGGCCTGGTACCTGGTCAGTTTCAAAAGTTCAAGTCTTGATCCAAAATTCAATTTAGCACAAAACGCAAACCGTAAACACTTAGAATGCGTATCTTATATCGCTGGAAAGCTCTTTTGACAAGGAACACAACTAAGTACATATTATCAATCAAAACATGCATTTAAAATAATCAAATTCTCGTCAAATGTTCAATGAACGTTCATAATCAAAGTTTCAAGTTTGTAAAACGCATTTCATGATTCGGGCAACCAATTTACATGTATGATATGCCGTTTTGAAGGTAATGAAACATACATTACAACTAAACACTCACAAATAACATTTCACGACATTCAAAGCATCAAAAGCTCGTTTTAAGTCTATCAAACCCTAACCAAAATCCACAAAAATCAATATTCATGTTTTTGAAGTTTTCTTAATCAACCTACGCATCAAAACGAAGCTAGCGATACTAGTAACACAATTAAAACATGAACTTTAACAATTTAACAACATTAACTCATCCAAAATGCAAGATTAAGCAAACCCATTTCAAATGTTCAAACTAGTTACTCAAAATAACAAATCGAGCAAACAAAACATATATTCATGTTATACACGAGCCATAGACACTAACTAACACCATTTCAAATCAAAAACACGAATTTAGAGAAATCTAGAGTTTTAGAAATGTTACCCAAACGAGATGAAGTTGGTATCAAATTGTAGAGGATGAAGAGAGGATTCCAAATACGTAATTTGTTTTGATGTTGGCCTCCTAGATCGAATTTAGATGATGAATGATTGAATTGGGTAAATGTGTGTGTGTTCTTGCTAGAGAGAAAGAGAGAGAGATGGAGATGATTGAATGGTGGTGATTGGGGTGGACTAGTTGACCTAGTCAACTAGTTTGCCCCGTGTCAATTTTAGTCTCTCGAGTTTAGAAGCGGGTGCGGGATTTTACCGAACGAATATTTTGAAAACGCCTGAGTAATCGAGTGATGTTATAATTAAATAGCGGGAATATTATAAACGTTAGTCAACGGAAACTACGAATTTAAATAACGAAAGATATTTATTAAAAAAAAAGACAGTGTTAAAAATAAATTTAACGGAAAAATGCGGGATGTTACATGTGGCATGTGATATGGGTTTAAAGTTCGGGCGTTCGATACCATATCATATGTATGTGTGCGGGAGTGAAGTGTGGGTTTAAAGTTCGGGCGTTCGATACCACATTTCACGTAACGGGTGGGTTTTAAGTTTGGGCATTGATACCACCCAAGGGACTAGTGATGCATACTAGTGGCGTTTGTGTGGCTAACGGTTCATTCGCGAGAATCGTTCCCTTTGTGTTTTGGTTAACCATGATTACATGTAGTGATATAGCATAATATGTTGTTCGTGTTATATGTTATCGTTTGTGCTAGCTCGTGATTTTGGGAATTTAGCGTTGTACTTTGAAATGGTATGCTAATTTAAATGCTAGCGTGTATGAGGTATTGGTGTAAGTGATTGCAAGTAAGTAGGTTATATATGTATGTGTATAATTATTGCATTCACTAAGTGTTTTGCTTACCCTCTCGTTGTTTACCTTTTAGGCTCCGGCGTGGATAAGGGCAAAGGTATTCGGTTGGATTAGTGAATGTTAAGTCTGCGGATTTTGGCGCATTAATAAAAGACTGCGGATTATCTTCGCTAAGTTATCGCGGACAGCAGTTAAATCCGCACATCGCGAATGTTTTGAATACTATAATTAGAGAGCTTGACCTCTCATTTATAGGTTGTTGATTCTCTGCCATTTGCCAAACCTTTGTAATTTTCACTTGTGACTTTGCCCAAGGAAGATTTACATCGAGTTAAGGTGAATCATGCTAATTAACAATCAAGACCGGGTCGGGGTGGTTGATCACTTGATGGAAAAGTGAAAGACGATCATCAGGGCCCAAAATAATCATCAAACATTCCATCTCTCATCGTAACATCATTGCATTCAATCCTTAATTAAGTAACTTCTTTAATATAGGATTGATCAGTCATCAATGAAGGTGACATAATAGCGAAAACCTTCGTGTGATTCTACATTCGTTGGACCAAATACATCCATATGAACTAGCTCCAATTTCTCCAACTTGGCCGCATTCCCCGATTTTCGGAAAGTCACATTTTTTTGCTTCCCATAGGTACATGTTACGCAAAACCCAAGCTCCACTTTCTTCAAATTCGGAATTCTTCCACTCGAAATAAGCATCTTCATACCTTTTCACTTATACGCCCGAGCCTTCGGTGCCATAGAGTAGAATTACTTCCAACATCAACCGAGCAACCACCGTGTTTTCATCAACCACCTCAACCATATAAAGCGTTCCCCTTTTATGTCCACGAGCCACGACCCTACTACCCTTAACCACCTTCCATTGGCGATTTTCAAAAGTAATCGCGTTACCTTCCTCATCTAATTGACCAACCGAGATAAGCTTCCTTTTCAACTTTGGAATATACCTCACGTTTTTTAAAGTCCAATTAGAACTAAGAGTAGTCTTCAATACAACATCTCCTATACCTTCAATTTTTTGCAGTAACCGTACCCGACCAACTTTCCGGTAACGATGAAAGCAAGATTAGTGCTTTTAGTTCATCATCAAACCTGAGATCTACCGATTCAAGCCTTGCTATGATATTGTTGAATTCGTTGATGTGATCCGTTGCACTCGAGCCTTCCATCATCTTCGTATTGAACAATTGTCGCATGAAAAAAACCTTATTCGCCACGGCAGGTTTTTCATACACGTTGGAGAGAGCCTTCAAACATGTAAAAGTTGTCTTCTCATTCACAACATTATATGAAACGTTCTTGTCAAGAGAAAGAAGAATCGCACCCAAAGCTTGACGATCCAAAAGAGACCAATTGGCATCATCCATGCCTTCGGGTTTGATCTCCAACAACTTTTGATACAAGTAATCTTCAATTTGTATCTTCCAAAAGCCGAAGTATTTTCCATAAAATCTATCTATTCTAGATTTCTCGTCTTCCGCCATCTTCCCAAACTCGTAACCTTGTGCTCTGATACCAATTGTTAGGATTTAGGAGCCAACAATAAGAGTGTTTTTTTAGAAAAATCACCCTCCCACAAAGACAAACGAAGACAGTAAGAAATAAAATAAGAACACGATAATTTAACGTGATTATATGTAATCAAGGGTTGATTACTTTAATCCACGGAACAAACAAAAGAGATTTAATTGATAGAATTCGTAATACATGTTATGTGTTACATTAGGGTGTTTATATAGGCATAACATAACAGGGAAATAACTTAGGGGCCAAGAAAACTCGGTTTTGGAAAATTTGGCCCGTCAGACCCAGTTTCGAGATCGCGAGTCTCCTCCTTGCCTTTTTCTCGCGATCGCGAGATATGTCCCGAGCACAATCTCCAGCCGCGAGTCCAGCTTTCCATCTCGCGAACTCTTGTCTCTTCAGCACTCGCGATCGCGACTTTCATCCTCGTGGTCGCGAGCCTTGTGTTCTTCGTTTTGTTCAAGCTACTTCACTTCAACAATACATTGTATGTATATATGTTCTCACGTATTACTCCACGACAAAAAAATTATTTTAAAATCCCGCAAATTCGCGGGGTATTATATTAATAATACTAACAGACGTTCCAATGGTTTAGTCTTAGTCCTCCAGGACTAACCGCCACATCAGCACCTCCTCACCAGGACTAACCCGAAGACTAAACACTACCAACCATGGCATACTCCCTCAAATAAATTGGAACCCACTTATATTATTTAATAAAGATTGTACAAGTTTAAAAGCATAAGTTACAAATACTCTTACATCACCTCCGTTCACAAAAATGTTACAAAAGCACTGAAACATGGACAAGGAGGAGGGCGGCACCCTGGACTAGAGGCTGGACGCCTTGCTGTCAGTGGCGGATCTAGGATTCGTAGTCACTGGTATCACTAGTTAAAAGTAAAAAAAAATTTACATTATCCAGTGGTGTCACACAAAATTTTTTCACTGGAGTGTAAATAGATCCGCCCTTAGTTGCTTCCATTGGTGTCCTCCTGAACTAAAGGCCGAACAGAGTGGAGGACGGTACCCTTGGGACCTCTCTAAAAGATAAAAGATAGAAAAAAAAGAAAAAAAAAGAAGATCTAGCAGTGTTACGTCACCGTATCAGCCAAACCCTTAACGAATATTTCACCTGCAAAATCTCTACCAAAAACCACAATATTTTTTTATTATTTTTTCAAATAAATAATAAAAAAAAATATTCGCATATTATATTTGTGTGGCTTAAGCTTTCAGTAACCTCTATCTCATCATCATCAACAACTTCTTCTGCGCTCTACAATATACAATACATTACATGTTCCTCATTTTCATTCCAATTTCAATCCAATTCATCCGCCATAATTATAAACCCTAATTTTATCGTTACTTCATCATCACTTTTCGCTACTCGATTAAGAAATCTTTGTATCTATACATCCATACATCACTTCATCCCGTTCTTAGCTCAAAAAAATTTCACAATTTATATTTGAATATACTTAATTTATCAATTAAATCAACTGAATTCCGATTTTTATATACGTTTTTCTGATGCGCTGTTCAATTCGATGAGATTATTAATTAGATATGGTTTCTGCACCATCAATTTCAGGTGATTATATCTACTTTGTTTACAAGTGTAATTGTATTTATGTACGTGCTACGCGGTTTGTGATTGAGTTTTTATTATTATTAATAATGTTGACAGTGCCAGTGGAATGTGTGAATATGTGCAAGTTTTTTAAAGGAGATGGAAGTGGAAGATATGATTGTAGTGCGATTTCGTGTGCGTGGAAAGCGCCTAGGGCATTAACTGGATTTCTAGCAAGTACTACTCACTCATCTGCATTTTTGCATGGTCAAAATTATGTCAATAGATATCATGTGAGTGTAACACTTGCTCTATACTTTATTATTATGTGTTGTTTTATTTATGTGCCTTATATGTATATATGCATGCTAATGGTGATTCAAATAGGTGGAGTTTTGCTTAATTCGGTTATTGTAATGTAGTTTATTAGTGTTGAAACTTGAAAGTTGGGATGGAAAATGGAAATTGCTATAACTGAGTGCCCTGGCATAATTTCAGTATATCTAAAATGTGATTGTTAGTGAAATTCTGTTATGTGAAAGAAAAGAATTTGGGCTGAATGACTGAGTGAATATTGTGAGCTACATGCACTTAGCTATTTCCTACTAATAGAAGCTATGACATAACGGGACTGTGTCACTTTGATATATATATATATATATATATATATATATATATATATATATATATATATATATATATATATATATATATATATATATATATATATATATATATATATATATATATATATATATATATATATATATATATATAAATGAATGAATAAATGCTGATAATCAAGAAAATTGAATAATTTGAAATCCTAGTTTGGTTAGATGCGAGTAAAAGATGAACAATTAGTTAAGTATTTTAGTTGTATTGTAGTACTTACTAATATTCATTAATTAGCCCACCCCTCCCTTCACCCAAACAAAGACAGTTGCCAATAAACTCCTGATGGTGCCATTAACTCAAAGACCTCTATATATAATGAACAAACAACCAGTTTGACATCTAATTGGTTTAGATGTTCCTTGTAACGACATACCCTAATTTTATGGTTTATTGACGTGAGATATCTTTCATCCCCATCTACGTGCTTAAGAATCAACCCCTATGCTGATTTTCAGTCACTTAGTTACCGGCTGGCCATAAGTAGGTTGTTTCTTTAGTGAAGGTAAACAGATAACTAGTACAAGTAACTGATAATACATACAATCCAACTTAACTTCATTGAAATTTAATTATCTAAATGAAATGATGTGGTTGATGATCTATATAATACAGTGTTGGTATATTTTCATCAAATACTTACTGTTGGCTGTCACACCACTTGATGTTTATGCAGAGATGTGAAGTTGCTGGTAAGAGATCCTGGTTATCTTCTGAAGTTACAGACCATTTTCCTCCAAGAAAACTTTTAAGGTCGAGTGTACTTCTTCATATTGGCTACAGAAAATGGGTAGTGGGTTGTTCCTTATCTTTCTCTTCAGGATATGATGAGCTCTCCCCTGAAATTTTGTGGGAGGTTAGTGCCAATTTGGAGCTCTAAATTTTATAAATCACATTGTATTTGTTTAAGTGACGTACTGATGACTTTTTTTTTTATTACTTCAGGATCTCAAACCAGCTATAACATACCTTACATGTGATGAGTTAGAGTTAGTGCATGATGCTTTTGAAGTAAGTTCTTGATCGTATTTATTAGCTACTTTCGAGGTTGCAAAATCGCTACTCGAGGAGTACTCGGTTTGTACTTTTTAGGAAGTACTCGGCCACTCGGGGAGCAGATGTTTGACTAAATTTGACTTTGATCAACTTTTGACCAATTTTGACCGATTGTCCGATTAATCCCATGTTTTGGCCGAGTTTGACCAAGTTTGACTGAGTTTGACCGAGTATTTTCCGAGTATTCCCCGAGCTTCAAAAACCGAGTACTCGCTGAGTAATTCCGAGATCTGCAACACTAGCTACTTTTACTGTCAAAGTTCCTTCTTGATGCATTTCATATTCATTTATATAGTAAAATAGTAAATTTGACGAATACTTTACCGTTGGATAATGGTTTTCTGTAGCTGGCCTTTGAGGCACATGATGGGCAAAAACGACGCAGTGGAGAACCTTTTATCATTCACCCTGTCGAAGTCGCTAAAATTCTCGGAGAGCTAGTGAGTTCATAATATTATTTGTGGAATTATTCTTTTTAATATTATTTACTTCTAATAATCGTTTGTTTAGGAGTTAGACTGGGAGTCAATAGCTGCTGGCTTATTACATGATACGGTTGAAGATACCAATATTGTTACCTTTGAAAGAATAGAGAAGGAATTTGGTGTCACAGTTCGTCACATTGTTGAAGGAGAAACAAAGGTGATCTATTTTGAAACTTTTATGAATACTTTTCGTTACATATTTGCCTTTATCATAATCTCAACTAGCTGATAATTCAGGTGTCTAAACTTGGAAAGTTGAAGTGTAAAAATGAAATCCCTTTGGTACAAGATGTGAAAGCACATGATCTTCGACAAATGTTTCTAGCTATGACAGAGGAGGTAATTTGTTGAATAATATATCTTTGTTATTATTATGTTAAGTAAAGACCATAAAGTTGCATAAAAAGGTAGTGAACTTTGGTATGATTTTTTTTTTTGGGTAATACACTCAATATTTGCCTTCTCGAATGCCTCAGACTTCCAAAACCTCTCATTTATGGTAGTTGTTTTACTTGACTATGGCATCACACTAGAAAAAAAAGGTCAACACAGTCAAAGTTATCAACATGATCAGTTCCAAAGGTTGTAAAAGTTTGAGGCTTGTCGTTAAACTTGAAATTTATTATCATTTTTATGGGTGAAAGTAGAGGTTTTTACCCAAAACGTAAATCAGACCAAAAGTGGTTACCAGTTTATGCAGTAAGATTTATTTAAAGTTTGGTGATACTGAATATTATGTCCCTCAGGTACGGGTGATTATTGTCAAGTTAGCAGACAGATTACACAATATGCGCACTCTTTCACATATGCCTTCACATAAGCAGGTGGGGTGATTTTGACCAATTAGTTCTTTACTTTTCATCACTTGAATTTTATTTTTCTGAATGTCTTTATTATGTGTATACAGTCCAGCATTGCATCGGAGACCCTACAAGTTTTTGCACCTCTAGCAAAGCTACTGGGGATGTACCAGATTAAGGTATTTTGGTCCTTCCTTAGGGATTTAATCTAAGTTCACTTATATATTTAAATAGCTTTGAACTTAAAGTATGATCACTTGAATTTGTTCTACTATGCAGTCTGAGCTTGAGAATTTATCATTTATGTACACAAATCCTCAAGATTACGGTAGAATCAAGAGACGGGTAGCAGAACTCTATAATGATCACGAGAAAGAAATGGAAGAGGTATTCAACATTTGTTCTTGATTGAAGTTTTTAGTACTTCAAATTTATTAAACAAACAAACAGCCCGAGAAGCTACATCATTATTAAAGTTTATATTTTGCTCATTCGTTTAGCTTACTCTTTTCACTTATCAAGATCTTTTTCCATTTGTTAGGCAAATAAACTATTGATCAAGAAGATTGAAGATGACCAATTTCTAAACCTTGTGACTCTGAAGACTGAGGTTCGATCAGTATGCAAGGAACCTTACAGGTAAAGTCTATCTTTTTTCTTTGTAATATGAATATGCTTGTTTTTTGTTTGCATAGCATGAATGTGCTAGTTTGATGTGCCAAAAAAGAAAAACTGTTCTGGTAAAAATATTCTTTTTCTGAATGTTTGAATTTTGAGTTCCTATATTTGCAGCATCTATAAATCTGTACTCAAATCCCGAGGTTCAATTAGTGAAGTTAACCAAATTGCCCAGGTAGTTAATCTAAGGTCTTTCAAGTGGCGAATGTATAATGTATATTTTATTTGACATGTTTTTACCCATTTGGATTTCAGCTTCGCATTATTATTAAACCCAAGCCAGGTGTTGGTGTTGGGCCTTTGTGTAGTGCACAACAGGTATCGTATGGTTACTATATAACTTTTGTGCAATTTTAAAGATTTTTGGGACCCACTCATATTGCATATGCTGCATGGCTTTCCCTCAAATATACTATATATTTTGATGCAGATATGCTATCACGTACTTGGGCTGGTTCACGGGACCTGGACCCCCATACCTCGAGCTGTGGGTATTTTCGTCATTATGTCATTGTTCTAATTGATATTTAGCTCTTTGTTGATGTACACAATAAAATAATATGATAGTATAACTTCGTCCACAGATGAAAGACTACATTGCAACTCCAAAACCTAATGGCTATCAGAGTCTTCATACTATTGTAATTCCCTTTCTTTACGAGAGTACATTTCGCCTAGAAGTTCAGGTAGGTTCCTAAGTAATATGTCTTTTCACAGATTTATCATATATAATAAACAAAATTACTAAAATAGGCCCTATGGTTTGTCCAAAATTGCTGGCTTGGTCCGTGTGTGTTTTTTTCTCCAACTAAGATATTCCTCGTGGGTTACAGAAGAAGAGAAAAGGTAATTGACTAAAATACCCTCCATGCCTTGCACATGATCCAATTTTTACGGAATATTTTAACAACCGTCAATGCGCGGGACTATATAAGCAATTTGCATACTCGGGGAATATCTTAGTCGAAAATAACCACAGGGACCAAACCAATTAATTTGGACAAACATCATGGACTATTCTAGTAATTTTGTGTGCATAATATTTTATCAAACTTTATGTGCGAAATGCCATTTATATGTCTGGCAGATTAGAACGGAAGAGATGAACTTGATTGCAAATAGAGGCATTGCTGCTCATTATAGTGGGAAAGTTTTTGTTAAAGACTTAATCAGACATACAGTTTCTAACGAAGACCGAAACTTGATAGGAAAAACAACCACTCTTAACAATGCAAATGTGGCACTCAGGGTACGGTATCTGTTCCTCTTCACATTATGTAGAGGTGACAAGCTGGGCGGGTTTGAATGGGTTGGGTTGTTTTGACCCGAAATACTTGCTCCAAAACTCGATTTTATATTATAAAGTACTAGTGGGTCAAATACTCAAATATGATTACAAAAGAAATTTCAGCTTGTTTCATTACAGATAAAAACATCACGTGAATGGACCCATCCATAAATCAAAATTGCTGCCTCTGCTATTATAGTATTATACACATCAATTGGTGGTTGATGTTTGTGTGAACTTGTGTATGTTAGATTGGTTGGTTGAATGCAATTAGAGAATGGCAAGAGGAGTTTGTTGGTAACATGAGTTCTAGAGAGTTTGTAGATACAGTTACCAAGGATCTTCTTGGTAGCCGTGTATTTGTGTTTACTCCCCGAGGAGAGGTAATAGAAAATGACCAACATTGATCCGTGATTTTTTTTTTCCTTTATGTTCCTTAATACTCCGTATATTTTGTTCTGTTTTTTTTATATTTAATAAACCAAATTGCAGATAAAAAATCTGCCTAAGGGAGCAACCGTCATTGATTATGCTTATATGATACATACTGAAATTGGAAATAAGATGGTGGCTGCAAAGGCAAGTCTAATGGAAATTGTGACTGATGAATAATTTTTTTTTTTCATAAATGATTTAAAGTAAAATATACTTAGTATATATTATTTTCATAAATTGTCATTGGTCTCTCATTTGCAGGTTAATGGCAATCTTGTGCCTCCCTTGCATGTGCTTGCAAACGCTGAAGTTGTGGAGATTGTGACTTACAATGTAAGTTGATGTCAAATATCGTCTACTTGATTTTTGGATAACATAGATTTTATTTTCTTACATAGTTATTTCACATAAATAAAATGTGGTTTTCTTGATTATCATCAGGGATTATCAAGCAAAACTGCTTTCCAGAGGCACAAACAATGGCTACAGCATGCCAAAACACGTAGTGCTAGACACAAGATAATGAAGGTAAGTTACTTTGGATTTGTTTGATTATTGTATGTATGGTTACTGTCTCTTTGTATATGCTAATTTGGTTGGTATTATATCAGTTTTTGAGGGAGCAAGCTGCACTATCTGCATCTGAAATCACAGCCGATTCGGTTAACGAGTTTGTTGCAGATACCGAATATGATAGTGAAGTTGAAGAGGTATTAGATTACTCTAAAGGGACCCAACATACATGGGAGAAGATTCTCGAAAATGTCATGGAAATATCATCTTCAAAGATGGTTGATGAAAATCTTTTTAAGTTTAAAAACGGGACTATTAAAATTGCTAAAGTGAATGGCAATCCTAATAAGCAATTGCAGCAAGTGAGTTTAAAAACCGAGTCGCAGGGAAACGAGCTTAGTAAGATGATGCTTGTGAATATTCCTATGTATAAGGAAGTACTACCCAGTTTAGAAACCTGGCTTGTTGACAAGGTGGCATCTTGGAGCAACCTTCAAGGACACTCGATCCAATGGTTATGCATCGTCTGTATAGATCGGAAAGGTAACAATTTTCTTTCCAAAGTGAAAATGCGTTTCAAAAGCTTAGGTTATGGTAATATGACCTGCTTACCCGGTAAAATGTTAGACATGGTAGCTGATATGTCATTGACTTTGACCAATGTTGCAAAAATTGTTACTTGGGGAGTTACTCGGTCAGGACTTTTTAGGGAGTACTTGGCAACTCGGGATACTCGGATGTTGACTAAGTTTGACTTTGACCGAGGTTCGACCAAATATTGATTGATTTTCTGAGTAATCACGAGTTTTGGACAATTTTGACCCTTTTTCGAGTAATCTCGAGTTTTGTTGAGTTTGACCGGGTACTACCCGAGTTGCAAAAACTGAGTACTCGTCAGGTAATTCCGAGTTCTAAAACACTGACTATGACTATGTTGACTTTTATGACCTGGGAGCTGATGTTGCCTGAAAACAGGTTTACTTAAGTTGGCTAAATGTAAATATAAAGGTTTGAGCAATTTTGTGGGTGCAGTTAAAGGTGGTAAGTTGAAACAAGTTTGTTACCTTGTATAAAGTAAACTATTCTAAGAAGTAGTAATAGTCCATCATTCAGTGTCCAATATGTATGCAATTTAGGGCATAACTGCTACTACTGCTGAAATCATCTATCCATCATAAAATAGAAATATCTATAAGAAATCTAGTTTGCATCTCAGAATTCTACTTTGAGTGTAGGTATGGTTGTGTGTGTGTGTGTGTGTGTGTGTATATATATATATATATATATATATATATATATATATATATATATATATGTGTGTGTGTGTGTGTGTGTGTGTATATATATATATATATATATATATATATATATATATATACATATATATATTAACTTGTATATTATTTTGTCGAACTGATATTCAGGAATGCTGGCTGATATCACAATTGCATTGGCTGATGAAGGCATTGGAATATGCTCATGTGCTGTGAGTAACTAATTTAGACCTTTATGATTAGCTTTTATCTATTTAATTATTTGTTGCTTTATTTTCATCATGTGTTTGTTATTGTTATTGTTATGTACAATTGACCAGGCTGAGGTTGATAGAGGAAGAGGAATGGCTGTCATACTTTTTCATGTTGATGCAAGTTTGGACGATTTGGTATGTATTGCTGTGTAAATAATGATAATCTCATAAATTGCTAAACTATCATTTTGTTTAAGTTAGTTTTGGTGTCCGCTCTCCAGGCGAGTGCGTGTTCACGAATGGATCTGGTCCTTGGTGTGTTGGGATGGTCCACAGGGTGTACTTGGCCTAGTTTATTGCATAATCATCAGATTCGAGAATGTTAATTGAAAGATGAGGTTCAGAGGCAGCGTAACAAGTTTTGTCGGTTCAGAATAAACACAATTCTTTATCTAGTTGTATCTAGTTATCATTATGTATATTTGTTGCACAATCATGATCAGAATAAAGTAGCAGCAGCAGCAGCATATATTTAAGGGGGACTGTATATAAAAGAGAATACCATAGATGTAATCTGCACTTTGTAAACATAAAATAGTGAGATATATACACAAGTGTTTTAGGTTAAAGATATTAGTTACCACCATGTCATGTATATCTGTTATACAAGATATCGGTTTTGTGTCAGTTGCATCGTATTTGTAAGATAATACAAGGTACAGGGTAATTTATTCATTTAGGATAAACTTGTATGACGATGATCATATTACATACAACTGATTTAGGCATTGGGCGGTACATAATTCCCTTAATCCCAATGTAAGCTTAGACAAGAAACCAGAAACAATAGAAATGCATGGTATTTCATCTCATGTTAGACCAAGTATGTAGTACGGTTCCGGTAGCAGCCTAATAAGATCAAAACAAATAACAAACTACCCACAAGACTAAGTTGTGGGTAGGGCAGCTCAGAATACCAATGGCACAAGCACCATATTGACACCAATAAGGACCATGTCATCAGTTTAAGATTCCATGGCTCACTTACTAGTAGTACTTGTTTTTTCGATGGACTTTTGCTACCCTTGTCGTCTTTTATAATTCCATTTCGGTAACTAGTGCTCCGCACCACCCTGCCTAAAATTCTCCCAAAGTTATCTTCTAATTCATCTGAACTTTTGTTACTACTCATCACTTTAACATCGTCGTCAATTAATGTTACACTTGGGACTTCATCTTCCTTGCTTATTCTCTCTTTTCTGACGGATTCGTCTTCTTCTGTATTCATCTCTGCTTCGACTTGCACATCTGTTACGTCCTCTTTTTCTTCATTCACCAACTGTGTAGGTGGTTTGTCTTGTATTTTTACCGTCTGATCATCAATTTCAGTTTCTTCAATTGGTTGAGCAAGCGGCAATAACATATCATCTTCAATAATCACTTGTTCTTTGACTTCATGTGCTGCTGTATCTTCACCTTTCTTTTCTGTATTATTCAGTTGGCTTAATGAGTCGTCTTCTTTTCGTGTTATCTGATCATCAACAGCCTCATTGAGATTGTCGGTGATACATGGAACATCAAGCGTTTCACAATCTTTATTCACCTGCAGCACTTCTTGGGCATCTAGTACAAATTCATCATCATCAGCCATCTCTAAAATGTCTTCCGTATTCATTTGAGAGTGGTTTTGTATTTCAGTCTGTTTCGCACGAGTTGTATCAATTGCTTCTTCTTCCATCACATGGACAAGCTGTTCCGCATAACCTGTTTCATCACTCAGGTCTCCTACATAATTCTCCAAAAAAGTTTCGTCATGATTGTTTTTTTCTTTCTCTTCTTCAGGAAACTGCTCTTGAGAGTTGTCGTTTACTTTAACATGATTCAAACAACCATCTTCAGTCGCTGCCTCCTCATTTATGAATACTTTCTCATAATCTTCTTCTTTTTCTTCTTCTTCTTTTTCTGATTCTTTGGCAACATTATCTCTTAGAGGTGCCTCAATCACTTGGTATTCTTCTATTGATGAAATAGTTTCATCATTTACTAACAACGATGCATCAACACTTCCATCTTTTTCATCATCAATCATCATCGAGTATTCTTGCTCCTCACAACCGTCATCTATCTCTAAACACGAATCTTCTTCAATTTGAACTTTCATTACTACTTGTTCTTCACACTCCAACACTACCTTTTCATAACTATCGTCAACTGATGTATCTTCTTGACCTTCGCCAACCATTGAATGTATACCATCTTCATTACTATCCTCAGAGTCCGCTTCTTCTTTACCGCTTCCAGAATTATGTTTTTCGTCCTACAATAAAACAAAATATCTCAACGAGGAATAAACCATAAATAATGATAAAATCTAGAGTACTAAAATAAAGTCACAAATCAAAGCAATACCTTAGTTAAGTGTTGAATAGTTTTAGACTCCATCTCCTTCATGCTGGTCACATCATCACTGTTTTAATTATAAAGAAATGTCTAAAATTAAAATTAAATAGACACGATCAAACATCTAGATTAAATGGACAAGATCAAATATTATAACAGATATGATGAACCAAAGGGCCATTGGACAATCGTATATATTTGTAGATTAATTCGTGGTAGTGAGTGTGTTAGTTGACATTAGAAAAATAACAGACATGATGATGAAAACTAAAGTATATTATTAGAAAACCAAAATTATAAATTGTCAAAACCTTGGAGAAATATTTTCCGATGATGATTGATGTTGTTTTCTTCTTTTGAATGCTAAGACTGATACTACGGTTGTAGCAACCAAAGCTCCACCCAATAACACAATTCCGCTAATGCCAAAACTGCCGGCACCGGCGCCTATATTTAGTGCCACCGGAATGGTTTTAGTGTTCTTTTTTGGGTCATGTGCCCGAGATTGTTCCATACTGGTTTTGTGGGTGGAAAGTGAATCTTTTTGTGATTCTTGAAAGTGGTGTGTTTGTTTATTTTTGTTCAACGGAGGTGGTTGTTGGATATGGTTGTGAAGAAAGGGTGCTATTCAAGAAACAAGAAAATTGACAAAAAGATAACTTACTAGATTTGACCCTACCCCCCCCCCCCCCCCCCCCCCCCCCCCCCAAAATTAATTCCAAGCTACTAATTTTTTCTAACGATGATTCCGAATCAGTAGATCATTTATTTCGTCGACCCTCATCATTTGCACGTAACACACACATTCGGGCGGAAACCCGAACCCGATCGACGGTACCCGAGAACACATCCATTCGGGCAGTGTTCCTGGGTAGAGGTCCGTGAACGAATCCGGTAAAACCTCCCTATAGGGTCAATATATACCACCATTATTGGTGTTTAATTGTTTTAAAGAAAGTCATGTCATCCCTAAGGATCGAACCCATGACATGTCTCTATTCCATGACACAAAGTACATGGGTCGTTTAATTAGTCGCACTCGGCCATCGCCACATCTTTCAGCACGGAGGAAGAAGATATTTCTTTATCCTTCTCCGCCTACTTCTCCGCATGATGCTGCACCAACTCCTCTGTAGCCTTCAGCTTTTGCTGCAGGTCTTCAACCACAACCTTCTTGGCTTTGTCCGTCTCATCCTCCCGGGCAAAGCTGTCCAAAATAAACGCATTTAATGTCACACAAGCCCGAGGACGGGCAACCTTCGCCTGATCACTGGGAAGGGCTAAAACAGTCTGCAGCACGGTGGAGGCAGATCCCTTCTCCAAGGCTTCCTTGTAGCCATCATAATCTATGTCAAGCTGAGAGAAATCCCGGATAAGATCATCCCCGATAGGGATATCAAAAGTGGCATCATCAAAATTCTCCGGCGTAAACCTATACTGGCTACCCTCTTCCTCATCCTCCACCATAATAGGCTCCGTTGATGCACCACCTCCGTCAGCAGCAGACGAGCCTGCCGGAGCTACAAAAATAATACAACACGATGTCACTTTACAGCCTATACCGAAATAGACAAATAAGCATATAAGGCGTGACAATTACCTTTAGCTCTTTTGGCCCTCAGTTAAGGAAGCTCCTTGATTTTCCTCTTCACACCGACTGATCCTCGGATTGCTTGAAACTTGGTGTAACGACCCTGGATTTTTCCAAAGTTTATTATTAATATTTATTATTTATACTTGCGCTTTAATAAATGTATTTATATACATTTACTTGTTATCATATTTGAATCTCCATGGCCCGACTTGTCTTTGTGACGTGCGTACTTTTCACGAATAATATTTTTGAATATTATTTACATTCATGATTATTTATTATTAATCATTTTAATTAACTAAGGTTAGTAGTTAATTACTTGGGCTTTATTTATTTAAATTGCATACTTACTTGTACTTGGGCTTGGACTTTTATTTCATGGACTAGTAAGCCCACCCTACACATTTAATGGACTTGTAAGCCCATGTATTATACTAGTATTACATTAAGGTTAAGTATGAATTTATTAAGCTAATTAGAAGACAAATACTTCAAGCATGCTACACCTTTCTCCCATGCAATTTAACCTTATTACTGTGATGACCCGGGAATTTCCGACTAAATTTAAACTTAATCTTATTTGACTTCGACATGATAAGTAAATTCTATTTAATTGAGTCTCAAAATTTGTGGAAACAGCTTACATGAATTCATACCTTTGACTACTCCCGACGATTCACGAACAATTGTTGTAAATAAATATGTATATACATTTATAAGTAAACATAAATAATAGTTTATATATAATAATTTGAGGTAATAAAATGAAATTTAATCATTTAAATTTAATTGAATATTTAATGTAATACATAAAAATTATTAAGTTGTTACTAAAATATGAATTCCTATATTATAATGTTTGAGTATTAAATATTCAATGTATGATATTATAAATCATATAATTAATAATATGTAATATTAATATCTAATATAATAAGATTAACTTTAAGTTAAATTATAATTGTTAGGGTGATATTATTACCTCATTTTTTTTATAACTACTAATATTAATAACTAATATTAGTATTAGTTATATTATAGACATTGTGTAGATATGAAACCTTATATATATAACTTGTTATATCTTAAATATTATTTGTATTATCATTAGATAATATCATTAATAATTATTATTTGTATCATCATTAATAATATTATTATTATCATTATAATTTGTAGTAAAATTATACTTTTATTTATTGTCATGATTATTATTACCATTATCATTAAAATCATAATTAATATTATAAATACTATTATAAAGATAATGCAAATTATTATATTTGTCATTAAAAATATCATATTTAAGTGTTTCATTAATAATTATCTTTATTATCAATATTGTTAAGACTATGAATAACTATTATTATCATATTTATTATTATTATTAGTATTTTTATTTTGTATTATTAATAAAATTATCCATATATCTATATACTTATTACTTAATAATATTAATTAAAAATAAATCATAAATCATAAAAAAAAATCGACTGATCAGTACCTGTCTCAATCGAATTCTTCTTTAATCTTGTTTGTATATCTTTTAGTTGATTCCTTATGTCTATCACAACATAAATCCAAACAAAGTCAATAAGAGCTGCTATTTGTTTTAATTTTTAAAGTTTTTTTTATATAGTGCTCGTACTTCCTGTCTCCAAGTCGTTACAGGTCGATCTCATACTTTAATAAACGATTTTAGATGTTATAGCTGGTACTCCATCACATTATACGAGTTATCTACTGCAAACGAGAGTGAAGTGAGAAAACAAATTTAAGAAATACAAGTCGTACCTCTGTTCTTGCTATCAATTTTCAAAAGCTCGATTTCATATAAAATTTCAAAATGTAATAAAGCTGTTTTGTTAGAAATCGTCTGTTAAAGCTTTCTGTAAAATTTCAGAATCCAATTCATTGAATTGGATTCAAATTTTGAAGTCAAAGGTATTGTTCTAAAAAGTCAAACGAGTTGTTCATGGGAAAATTCGATTTCGTTTTTAGGTTTCATATTAAATTGAAGGTGCAGAAAGTTTCTAAATAGGATTTCCAATCTATTTTGTGTAGAAGTCTTCCTCTAAAAACATCTTGATTTCAAAATCACTCTTTATTTTTTTTTCCTTTTTCAGCGAAGGTAATAACAGGTAGTATTTTTTTTTATTTTTTTTTTTTCGTTTGTCAAATTAATATAACATTTGTTATAGATAAATCTTTGTTTCATTTATAATTACTAAAATCAACAAATCATGTTTTGGAAATTGGTTTTGAATCTTGGGTCGATTGTCTGCTTGAGGAAAGAGATGAATTAAACAAAAGGAATTACGGGTTATATAAACTGGAAATGGAGTTAAAACAGATAATCAAGCATAGCCCAACGGTTAAGAGAGTAGTCGGGTGAGCGAGTGGTCACGGGTTCGAGCCTGACTGTGGGCATTCTTTTTGTTATCAGATTTTTTGAGGTAGAAAGTCCATTTATTATTATTATTATTATTATTATTATTATTATTATTATAAAATAATAAAATTATTATTATTATTATTATTATTATTATTATTATTATTATTATTATTATTATTATTATTATTGTTATTATTGTTATTATTATTATAGTATTAGTAATTATCCTAACTATCATTAATGTTATTATTAGAGTAAGTGTTATTATTATTATTATTATTATTATTATTATTATTATTATTATTATTATTATTATTATTATTATTATTATTATTATTATTATTATTATTATTATTATTATTATTATTATTATTGTTATTATTATTATAGTATTAGTAATTATCCTAACTATCATTAATGTTATTATTAGAGTAATTGTTGTTGTTGTTATTATTATTATTATTATTATTATTATTATTATTATTATTATTATTATTATTATTATTATTATTATTATTATTATTATTATTATTATGTATTAATATATAATTATCCTTGTTGTCATTATTAGTATTACAAGTATCATTCTTATTAATAACACTATCATTTTCGTAAATATTAGTATTAGAATTTTTTTTATAAATAATAGAATTGTTAATATTAACATAAGTATTATTATTATTATCACGAGTATTATTATCATGAAATTAAAAAAAATTAAAATCATAAATATCATTAACGGTAAAATTAATATTTTACAAGTATTATTATTAATATCATTACTATTATCACTAATAGAGTTATTATTAATCTAAGTATATTATTAATGCTATTATCATTATTTTTTTTTACTAATATCAACTTAATATAATTTGAACTACCGTTTTGATAAACAAATAAAATACATAAATATATATATTTAACACATATAACATAACACAATATTTTATTATATAAAAGGAATACATGAAATATAAATATATTATTAATATAAAAATAATATCATAAATAAGATATATATATATATATATATATATATATATATATATATATATATATATATATATATATATATATATATATATAAACTTATTCGACTATGATTGTGTGTATTAATATGTATATACACAAATGATATAGGTTCGTGAATCTGAGGCCAACCCTGCATTGATCGGTTGTTCAAATGACGTCATATGTGTTTTTACTACAAAATACAGTATTGTGAGTTTCATTTACCCTTTTTACTCTTTACGTTTTTGGGCTGAGAATACATGCAAATGCTTTATTAACTGTTTTACAATATTTATATGCGTGAGTTTCATTTACCCTTTTTACTCTTTACGTTTTTGGGCTGAGAATACATGCAAATGCTTTATTAACTGTTTTACAATATTTATATGCGTGAGTTTCATTTACCCTTTTTACTCTTTACGTTTTTGGGCTGAGAATACATGTAAATGCTTTATTAACTGTTTTACAATATTTATATGCGTGAGTTTCATTTGCTCCCTTTTTACTCATTACATTTTTGGGCTGAGAATACATGCGCTGCTTTTATAACTGTTTTACGAAATAGACACAAGTATCTAAAATTACATTCTATGGTTGGATTATTAAATCGAATATGCCCCTATATAGTCTGGTAATCTAAGAATTAGGGAACAGACACCCTAATTGACGCGAATCCTAAAGATAGATCTATTGGGCCCAACAAGCCCCATCCAAAGTACCGGATGCTTTAGTACTTCGAAATTTATATCATGTCCGAAGAAGGATCCCGGAATGATGGGGATATTCTTATATACATATTGTGAATGTTGGTTACCAGGTGTTCAATCCATATGAATGATATTTTTGTCTCTATGTATGGGACGTATGTTTATGAGAAATGGAAATATGAAATCTTGTGGTCTATTAGAATCATGAAATGATTATTTATGTTAAACTAATGAACTCACCAACCTTTTGGTTGACACTTTAAAGCATGTTTATTCTCAGGTATGAAAGAAATCTTCCGCTGTGCATTTGCTCACTTTAAAGATATTACTTGGAGTCATTCATGACATATTTCAAAAGACGTTGCATTCGAGTCGTCGAGTTCATCAAGATTATTATTAAGATAATTATAATTAGATATATTATGAAATGGTATGCATATCATCAATTTTCGATGTAAGGAAGTTTGTCTTTTCAAAACGAATGCAATGTTTGTAAAATGTATCATATAGAGGTCAAGAACCTCGCGATGTAATCAACTATTGTGAATCGTTTGTAATCGATGTGGACTTTGTCCGGATGGATTAGGACGGGGCATTTCAGTTGGTATCAGAGCAGAGGTCTTAGCGAACCAGGTCTGCATTAGTGTGTCTAACTGATAAGTAGTTAGGAGGCATTAGTGAGTCTGGACTTCGACCGTGTCTGCATGTCAAAAGTTTTGCTTATCATTTCTAGTCGAAAATCATCTGCTTATCATCCTTAGGAAATTACCTGCTTATCATTTTTAGTCTAGACACATCTTACTGCCTCTATTGCTTAGATAGTGTATAGACAAAACTCATATCTTAACATATCTGCTAATACATATCTTAGCATATCTGTTATTGTTACCTTTGCCTGACAGCTTCCGTAGATTCCTCCGTAACTTATGGGATTTTAGTATTATATGTGCATATGTAAATTATGTATTGCAGGGTACTAATTTACATCCTATAATCTATTTCTTAACGAAAATCCTTCATCTGATCGTACGAGATGAATCCTGCAACCAGTTCGAGTCCCTCAGATTCCGATAGCTATTCCGGTAGTTATTCCGACAGCTATTCCGACATAGATGTTCACCTAAGCTCCGAAAACAGCGTCATCGGCATGAATCAACCAATCAGCCATTATCAATTCATCTGATGGGTTCGTAGTCGATTTAATTAATGGAAACGCGCAGAAGGCAATCCCTTCCACCAATCGAATTCACCTCTTGACAATGAACCTGAAGCTTTTACCGGCGAACCTGTTCGAGACACCATTTTCAGTCTCATTTCTAGGGTAACTCGACAAGATTATATTCTATCCACAATTCTGAACCTTATTCATCCGCTCGTTCCGACCGACAATCATCCTGGAGTAATAAGTCAACGAACTTCACGCTCGAATAATCAATTCGAAAAAAATGGTGCAAAATATACCAGCTTCAGCAACATCACCGGCACCAACAGTACCATCAGTAACAGCACCAGTACCACCAATAATCCATGCCTTAACATCTCATTCAGTACCTCGAGTACAATCATCGTTATACGTATCGTTCTACATCAATCATCTTCGTTCTTCATGGCGATTATGTAATCTCTAATGTTTTAGAGATTTTGTATTCTAGTTATAATGGTAAATCAAATGAGATTAATATTATATTAACTCATTAAATCTATGATTACATCTGAAGAAATATATATGTAAGTATATTTTCATAAAGATTGTAAGTAAAAATTCTTTCGTACAAACTGTTAATGATGAAAATATTTTAACGGGTAGGTAATACCCGAGGAATATTTAAGATTCACATTAATAAGTTACACTGTACATTCTTCAAAGCTGATTCAACATTCGTTTACTATCCTACTTACATCCACCGTTATACAAATCCTTTCACCACAGAATAACCATTTTCATCCAATTTCATATTTGGATTTTGATTTATCAGAATTCAACAAGTGGCATAATGAAGAAAACATTTGACAAAATAAAATTTGTTAGAAACAGACAAATTAACTATGAGGAATTTTATTAAGAATTCACGCTAACAAAATCCTAGCTAACTGTTCCTAGCTAACTGTTAATTCCGTATTATATTTAATTATCACAATTTATTTTATCGCAATTTACATTCTCTCAATTTTATTATCGTCATTTAATTTCTGTTATTTATTTTACGCACTTTAAATATCGGGACACGTATACAAGGTTTTGACATATCATATCGACGCATCTATATATATTATTTGGAATCACCATAGACACTCTATATGCAGTAATGATCGAGTTCTCTATACAGGGTTGAGGTTGATTCTCAAATAATATATATACTTTGAGTTGTGATCGAGTCTGAGACATGTACACGGGTCACGATATTTATTAATTAATTCGAATATTATATATTAAACTATATATGAATTACTGGACTGTTACTGTGGACTATCAACTGTGGAATACCAACACTGGACAATTAAAATGAATTAAAATATTGATTATAACATATGAAACTAAACAATTCTCCAAGTTGCCACTTGATTTCATCTTAAACCTCATTTGTATCTTGACGATTCCAATCTACATTCAAATCTTTCATGATTCTTGAAAACACCTCAATCGAGAAGAAGAACCAACCACACTTCATTTACGAAAGAAGAGATTGATACGTATAGTTAGGCACCTGAAAACTCTCAGAAACTAAGTAAACGTTTAACACGTAGATGTACTGATTCCTTTAGCGTTATTATTACCGAAAATAACTTTACAATCTCTCTCTAAATTAGCCTATTTTGTCACAGCTCCAGCAAGTCAACTTTGACTTTTCATTCGAAGTAGTCTTACTATAATCCTGGTACATATGCAATTACCCTGTTGATACCGGAGAATTCTTTTATATTCCACCATATTACCAGTAGACGTACCAGCAACCTCGTTGCTTCTTGGCTTAAATCTATCTGACAAATTATTATATTTATTCATTGAAACCCTATCATATACTCATCCACATCTTGTAACGAGAACTGCCATACCAATTATCGGGAATCAACAATCAGTACATTGAAAACGCACAACATATCTACACCAACAGTTATATGTATAATAATTACTTTTTAAAATTATGGTCTTTCATTCTGAAATTCTGAACAGCACCCAGTCTACAAACCAATACTCTGAATGTTGAAAAAGCTGAATGAAGCAGCAGAAACTATAGACAACCGTAAATGACCTTAATCGTCGGAAGTTTAATGATAAAGAATAGTATGTTGGAAAAGCTCAGAAAAGTTGGAACTGAAAAACGGATTGAGCTAACCACGAAGGAGACCAAGGACAAATGCAAGGACCATACCCTATATTCAAAGAATCCAGGTAGTTCCGGATCCGTTGAAATCTTTAGAGAATATCTTGCTCCGAAGTCATGTTAAAATCTTGCGGAAAATCTTTCTCCATCAACCATCGAACTTAGAAATTCCAAAATATCATCATCAATATCTTCTATATTTCTGAGGATATTTTCATAAATATTCTCGTCTGAAATTTTATACCTCTTCGTGCTTCATGTGTATCATTATATTGGAAACATTCAATAGAAAATTTAGTACCGAAAAGCAGATTATGCGAAACTATAAAGAAAGCCGTGGGCAAATCACAAAGAATAAGTTTGACTTCAAAGAATCCAAATGATTCTGTTTCTGATGAAATCTTTAACGAATACCTTGCTTCCGAATCTAAACCCTTACGGATAAATCTTCTTCATCATCCATCGATATTAGAAATTCCAAGATATCATCGTATCTTTCATTATAAATATCCTCCATATTTCTGAAGATATTTTCATAACTATTCTTATCTGAAATCATTAATCTCTTCATGCTATCAGTGTTACATCATATAGAAACTGTCAGTTTCTATATTCTGTAAACTTTCGAGCTTAAAATATGAATGTTATTGAAGTAATGTTGGGAACTGATGCATGAGTTAGTATAATATAATGACACTTGATCAACGTGATTATATTACAGTAAGTCATGCTGAGTTTCTAAATGGAACATGATGATTCACAGATTATAACGTCATCATGTGACATGTTACATAACTCTTTCATTCTGATTAACTTCTGAACATATCAAGAAAATATATTCTTGATAGTTCTATTCTCAGTGATTCTGGTAATTTAACAAATCAAATCGTGCTATTACGTTCTTTCTTGCTTAGAACATTAAGTTCATTCGGAACTCCATACCTACAAATTCTGGACCAATACTTGCGAAAAGAAAACAAAAGCATGAAGCTCCGAAATAGAAAAGGGGTGTAAATCGTAGCAAATAAGAGAGAGCATTAACTGTAGATGACAATGATTATAGGAGACAGAAGCAGGAACACCGAAATATAAGAGGAAATATAAAGCCCAATAACAACACGGAGATTGCAAACCGTGGATATTAATACGAATAGCAATATAAAGACACGGTAGAATTAGGAATAGTATCATCCCAAGGTAATAGTAGAAGTAAACAGATTCTTCTGGTGGAAGATTGAAAAGAAGGATAACAGGAATAATAATTAGGGAAATATCAAAGATTAGAAATGAATTAAGCATATTCAAAATCTTTGGGTGTATGAACTATGAAAGAAAGTATAAAAATAGTGAGAATAATGGAACGGAAGAGTTTAATTTATAATGGGAATATCAGACGTAGTAACCGGGACAGATCACCGTATTTAATTATAGAGATCTTGATTTACTTACTCGCCGAAGAATCAAATCTTTTAGATTTCGAAGATTTTCTTTAAATCACTTGAATTCTGGAATTCAACCCTGACTCTGTCAAAAGTTAAGATGAATCTTTACTTTCCTATTTAACTCTTTGGTGATAGCTTCATTCGTACTCTTCGAATAATCGAATTATTTTTATCCATATTACTCAATGATGATAAAACTCAATTTATCAACTCATATTCGTCATGAAAACATTTTTATTGTCAACCATGGCCACCTCACTCAAATTTCGGGACGAAATTTCTTTAACGGGTAGGTACTGTGATGACCCGGGAATTTTCGACTAAATTTAAACTTAATCTTATTTGACTTCGACATGATAAGTAAATTCTATTTAATTGAGTCTCAAAATTTGTGGAAACAGCTTACATGAATTCATACCTTTGACTACTCCCGACGATTCACGAACAATTGTTGTAAATAAATATGTATATATATTTATAAGTAAACATAAATAATAGTTTATATATAATAATTTGAGGTAATAAAATGAAATTTAATCATTTAAATTTAATTGAATATTTAATGTAATACATAAAAATTATTAAGTTGTTACTAAAATATGAATTCCTATATTATAATGTTTGAGTATTAAATATTCAATGTATGATATTATAAATCATATAATTAATAATATGTAATATTAATATCTAATATAATAAGATTAACTATAAGTTAAATTATAATTGTTAGGGTGATATTATTACCTCATTTTTTTTTATAACTACTAATATTAATAACTAATATTAGTAATAGTTATATTATAGACATTGTGTAGATATGAAACCTTATATATATAACTTGTTATATCTTAAATATTATTTGTATTATCATTAGATAATATCATTAATAATTATTATTTGTATCATCATTAATAATATTATTATTATCATTATAATTTGTAGTGAAATTATACTTTTATTTATTGTCATGATTATTATTACCATTATCATTAAAATCATAATTAATATTATAAATACTATTATAAAGATAATGCAAATTATTATATTTGTCATTAAAAATATCATATTTATGTGTGTCATTAATAATTATCTTTATTATCAATATTGTTAAGACTATGAATAACTATTATTATCATATTTATTATTATTATTAGTATTTTTATTTTGTATTATTAATAAAATTATCCATATATCTATATATTTATTACTTAATAATATTAATTAAAAATAAATCATAAATCATAAAAAAAAATCGACTGATCAGTACCTGTCTCAATCGGATTCTTCTTTAATCTTGTTTGTATATCTTTTAGTTGATTCCTTATGTCTATCACAACATAAATCCAAACAAAGTCAATAAGAGCTGCTATTTGTTTTAATTTTTAAAGTTTTTTTTATATAGTGCTCGTACTTCCTCTCTCCAAGTCGTTACAGGTCGATCTCATACTTTAATAAACAATTTTAGATGTTATAGCTGGTACTCCATCACATTATACGAGTTATCTACTGCAAACGAGAGTGAAGTGAGAAAACAAATTTAAGAAATACAAGTCGTACCTCTGTTCTTGCTATCAATTTTCAAAAGCTCGATTTCATATAAAATTTCAAAATGTAATAAAGCTGTTTTGTTAGAAATTGTCTGTTAAAGCTTTCTGTAAAATTTCAGAATCCAATTCATTGAATTGGATTCAAATTTTGAAGTCAAAGGTATTGTTCTAAAAAGTCAAACGAGTTGTTCATGGGAAAATTCGATTTCGTTTTTAGGTTTCATATTAAATTGAAGGTGCAGAAAGTTTCTAAATAGGATTTCCAATCTATTTTGTGTAGAAGTCTTCCTCTAAAAACATCTTGATTTCAAAATCACTCTTTATTTTTTTTTCCTTTTTCAGCGAAGGTAATAACAGGTAGTATTTTTTTTTCTTTTTTTTTTTCGTTTGTCAAATTAATATAACATTTGTTATAGATAAATCTTTGTTTCATTTACAATTACTAAAATCAACAGATCATGTTTTGGAAATTGGTTTTGAATCTTGGGTCGATTGTCTGCTTGAGGAAAGAGATGAATTAAACAAAAGGAATTACGGGTTATATAAACTGGAAATGGAGTTAAAACAGATAATCAAGCATAGCCCAACGGTTAAGAGAGTAGTCGGGTGAGCGAGTGGTCACGGGTTCGAGCCTGACTGTGGGCATTCTTTTTGTTATCAGATTTTTTGAGGTAGAAAGTCCATTTATTATTATTATTATTATTATTGTTATTATTGTTATTATTATTATAGTATTAGTAATTATCCTAACTATCATTAATGTTATTATTAGAGTAAGTGTTATTATTATTATTATTATTATTATTATTATTATTATTATTATTATTATTATTATTATTATTATTATTGTTATTATTATTATTATTATTATTATTATTATTATTATTATTATTATTATTATTATTATTATTATTATTATTGTTATTATTATTATAGTATTAGTAATTATCCTAACTATCATTAATGTTATTATTAGAGTAATTGTTATTATTATTATTATTATTATTATTATTATTATTATTATTATTATTATTATTATTATTATTATTATTATTATGTATTAATATATAATTATCCTTGTTGTCATTATTAGCATTACAAGTATCATTCTTATTAATAACACTATCATTTTCGTAAATATTAGTATTAGCATTTTTTTTATAAATAATAGAATTGTTAATATTATCATAAGTACTATTATTATTATCACGAGTATTATTATCATGAAATTACAAAAAAATCAAAATCATAAATATCATTAACGGTAAAATTAATATTTTACAAGTATTATTATTAATATCATTACTATTATCATTAATAGTATTAATCTAAGTATATTATTAATGCTATTATCATTATTTTTTTTACTAATATCAACTTAATATAATTTGAACTACCGTTTTGATAAACAAATAAAATACATAAATATATATATTTAACACATATAACATAACACAATATTTTATTATATAAAAGGAATACATGAAATATAAATATATTATTAATATAAAAATAATATCATAAATAAGATATATATATATATATATATATATATATATATATATATATATATATATATATATATATAAACTTATTCGACTACGATTGTGTGTATTAATATGTATATACACAAATGATATAGGTTCGTGAATCTGAGGCCAACCCTGCATTGATCGGTTGTTCAAATGACGTCATATGTGTTTTTACTACAAAATACAGTATTGTGAGTTTCATTTACCCTTTTTACTCTTTACGTTTTTGGGCTGAGAATACATGCAAATGCTTTATTAAATGTTTTACAATATTTATATGCGTGAGTTTCATTTACCCTTTTTACTCTTTACGTTTTTTGGGCTGAGAATACATGCAAATGCTTTATTAACTGTTTTACAATATTTATATGCGTGAGTTTCATTTACCCTTTTTACTCTTTACGTTTTTGGGCTGAGAATACATGCAAATGCTTTATTAACTGTTTTACAATATTTATATGCGTGAGTTTCATTTGCTCCCTTTTTACTCATTACATTTTTGGGCTGAGAATACATGCGCTGCTTTTATAACTGTTTTACGAAATAGACACAAGTATCTAAAATTACATTCTATGGTTGGATTATTAAATCGAATATGCCCCTATATAGTCTGGTAATCTAAGAATTAGGGAACAGACACCCTAATTGACGCGAATCCTAAAGATAGATCTATTGGGCCCAACAAGCCCCATCCAAAGTACCGGATGCTTTAGTACTTCGAAATTTATATCATGTCCGAAGGAGGATCCCGGAATAATGGGGATATTCTTATATACATATTGTGAATGTTGGTTACCAGGTGTTCAATCCATATGAATGATATTTTTGTCTCTATGTATGGGAAGTATGTTTATGAGAAATGGAAATATGAAATCTTGTGGTCTATTAGAATCATGAAATGATTATTTATGTTAAACTAATGAACTCACCAACCTTTTGGTTGACACTTTAAAGCATGTTTATTCTCAGGTATGAAAGAAATCTTCCGCTGTGCATTTGCTCACTTTAAAGATATTACTTGGAGTCATTCATGACATATTTCAAAAGACGTTGCATTCGAGTCGTCGAGTTCATCAAGATTATTATTAAGATAATTATAATTATATATATTATGAAATGGTATGCATATCATCAATTTTCGATGTAAGGAAGTTTGTCTTTTCAAAACGAATGCAATGTTTGTAAAATGTATCATATAGAGGTCAAGAACCTCGCGATGTAATCAACTATTGTGAATCGTTTGTAATCGATGTGGACTTTGTCCGGATGGATTAGGACGGGGCATTTCAATTACCTCTTCTAGCTTTCACCACCTTTCCAATACTTGAAAGTGAGTTTTGACTTCCCATTTCTACCACCTAAACCGTCGGCCAAAGTGTAGTGGGGAGGAGTTCTTTTTTTTTCAAACTTTGTTACTTATTACTTTCATTTCATTTTCCTTTACACACACTTACATACAACACTTTATTTTCTCTCATTTCTTCTCTCAAAAACTAGTAAGTAACAAGATTATTTTCTCTTCTTTTCTCCTCTAAAAACCGAAATCTATCATCATCTTTTACTTGATTCATTAGTTGTTTGTTTGTTGGTTGTTATTCAAGATCAAACTTCCTAGTTTGCATCTTCATGGATCTTGGTTACTTTCATCTCTTGTTTGATGAAGAACCAAGAACAAGAACCTAAACTTGTTAGTTTATGGTTCTACATCTAAGTGTTTTCAAGATATAGAGTTCTTAAACTTGATGATCTTCTTTGTTTTCATGTTTGTAGACTTAAATCCTAAGATTCAAACTTTGATTGAATCTTCCTAAGTATGAAACAAACATGAATGTTATACTTGTAGATCTAGTTTATTTCTTCATTTTTTTTTACTTACTTTAAAGTTATGATTGTTGTAAGCATGGTCAAGTATTACTAGTTAATCTTGATCTCATTTTTCTTGAACCAAAGTTAACTTTGTAAGTTCAAGAACATGGAAGTATAACTTTCTAGTTATAACTTCATATACTTATGAAAGATCTAAGTTTCTATAGCTTATGGTCTACTTATTTTGTTGTAAATAAAAGCTTATAAGCTTATATACATGTTACAAGTTGAAAATCTAAGTTTCATAACTTATGGTTTCATTAAAGTGTAGATCCAAGTTTTGTAACTTAGGATCTAACTTAAGAACACTAGATCTAGACTTTCTAGTCTAGGATCTTTAAAATCTAGCTAAGATCTAAGTTCTACAACTTATGATCTTGATTATTTAGTTTACTTTCAAGTTTGTAGCTTAATATTACTTTTAGAGTTCATGTATGTGTCGGATCTAAGATCTTGATGCAATTTTGGTTCATCAAACTTTATACAACCCTTAAGTGAGTTGTGCTACATGTCTTAGACTTGCACTTGTGTTATTATGGTTAAAACTTTGTAAAGATGATTCAAACACATCAACGAGTTGTACACTTGAAGCTATAAGCATCAAGGATAAGAACCGTGATGAGCATCGAGCACCAAAAACCCACCGGAACACTTAACCTACTTTTTTTCGGGTCTGATCAGAATACCTGGGCTACTGGAAATTTGATTTTCATTTAGTTCGGTTCGAGTAGATGATTTTCTGTTTAGACCTCGTCTTAATCCGAGTTACGGTTTAGGATCTATGGCCTCTCGAAAGTCACTACACCCTATTAACGTTGTGCTGAAATTTCTGACCTACTCGCACTTAAACCGTCACCACAGTCAAACAAAGACGATTTTGGTTCTGGAAATTGGTCAGTACCTAGGGGACTCATATACGGAGCCATGTCCACTGGTCTCACCTCATTTCAGTTTGTATAGAGGTCGTGGCGACTAAACGAATCAGCCTTTGTTTCAAACCCTAGTCTTTACTTGAAACTTGCTTTACACTTTTTGTTAAATGATGAATGATGATGATACTTAAGACCTAATTTACATACATTTAAACCTTTGGGAACGATTTACTGACTTAGTAACTTTTGACTTAGGTTGAGGACCTTTTCGGACAAACATACTTGCTTACCTTTCCCGTGTCAACTTTACTACTACTTAACCACTGTGAGTTATAGCATCCCTTTTTACTTTAACTATTTTGGGAACTGAGAATACATGTGCATTTTACATTTTACATACTAGGCACGAGTACTTAAACTTTATATATGTGTAGGTTATACAACGGCATAAACTTTCCCCTTAGCTCGGTAACGTTTAGTCATTGGTCTTTGAACCGGTGAAAGCGAATCTTAGATATGGATCCATAGGGTTTGACATCCCCACTCGGGCTAGTAGCGCTAGCATTTAACGGGTGTTTAATACTTGGTAAACATATGCACTCGCCAATTGTACTTTTAGGGGGTGATAGACGTTAAGTTAGTTACCAAGTGCCCACAGTTATACATATACTTTTCATACTATTTTGAAACGCTCTTTGAAGCACTGAAACCTCGTGGCCTACCTTACCTTACTGTTATACTTAAACTATAGCTCACCAACATTCGTGTTGACGTTTTTAAGCATGTTTTTCTCAGGTGTTTAAGGTTGCTTGCTTCCGCTGTTGTACTAGTCTTGCTGATTAGCCACCCGCTGCCTTATTAGAGATGTTACCGCATGAAATATTTTATCTTGCATTCAAACTTTATTACTTTTGAACAATGATTTGTAACGACCTAAGGGTCACGTACTATTATTACTTGCTTCCGTTCATAGAAGCATACTTTTGGTTGTAAAACATTTGATGTTGGTTATGACGTCACCTTTTATCATGAATGCAAACTTGTTTTGAAAACGCATATAGTGTTGGACCTTGTAATGATCCTGTTGTTGATGGTCCGTACATGTTGATTTAGTACGGGGCGTCACATTTGGTATCAGAGCATTGGTTGTAGGGAATTAGGTTGCATTAGTGAGTCAAGACCCGACCGAGTAGGATTCACTAATAGGACTAATCTACAACTTGCTAGTTTACTTGTTTCTGCGGAACTTACTGCATACTGCTACTTACTTTTACTGCTATATGCCGTATACTGTTACTTGGTTTTCACTACTGCATGATATTATTTGCTTTCGATTGCATGCTACTTCTATAGGATTCGTTGTTATTGCCATGCTATTTACTGCTATACATGATTTAGACTGTCTTAGTTACTTTGCCTAATACGTGTTTGCTTTATGACATACTGACATGGAAAAAGTTATTTTTCCTTGTTCAGATGTCGGATATTTCACCTGTTATCATTTTGGAGAGCAGTTCAGACTCGTCCGCCACCTCGCGTGCCGTCGTTGCCGATCCTCAGATCCCGCCGTCGACACCCTCCAGTGACTCCGGCGCTTCATCCTCCGGAGCTAGTAGCCATGCACCCGGCCCAGTGATTACCTCAGACGGAGCCGAGGACCTACAGGAGATTCCAGCTCCACTTGTCCCAGGACCCTCGGAGCCACAGCACCATTCCGGTGGTGCTGTGATTTCTGCAAAACATGGGGAAGGTCCAGTCCGTAATGAGCATAACCATTGGTGCTGACGCCTTCCTGATAAACGTCTCGTGCCGATCGGGCCCGACAGATACCGACAGATGATGGCCGCCCGAGGAGAGCCACCCGTGCAGCCACCCCCAGCCGATCTAGACGACCCATCATCCGCCGATTCTTCATCCGACGACTCATCCTCTGACGAATCTAGTGACGAGGATTCAGATGAGGATCCTGAGGATGCACCTGTACAGTCACCCTCCACCCCGCCGAAGAAGCGGTACCGTTTCGATGGTACCGTCATTCCAGGGATTAATGGAGGGCGGCCATTCGTTGACGCTCATGGTCGACGACGTAAGGTTACCGCCCGAAAGCGGCTTGTGCAGTATCCTATAGATCCCTTCATCTGTAATCCTTATCGTTACGCAGCATCTACTTCTGGAGCCAGACCGTCTGCACCACCAGCTCCACCAGCACCACCCGTACCGACTGCACTGCCTGCCCCACCATCTCCCTCTGTCGAGGAACTGACAAGGGAAGTGGAGATCCTCCGTGCTCGGGTAGCTGAGCTCGAGGACCAGATGTCCCACGTAATGGACATCCTACACCCACCATCACCATAGGGCTTTTGTAGTAGATTTCATTATGTAATCTCATTTGAAGTTTTATGTTTCACTTATGTATTGTACGAACCTATGCGGATGTATGCAACTTATTATTAATGAATGGAACTTTGTGTTGATTAATTCTTGCACAGTGTTCTATTTACGTTACTGTATGATGATTCTGTGGTATCTGAATCTATTTGCATTACTTAATAAACATGTGATGTGTTGATTCCATGTTGGTTACCATATACTGTATTATTACTATTTGATTACTGGATTTTGACTTGATTAAAAAATTTTGTTTAGAGCATCAATGGCCAACGGACGATCAACACCCACAGCAGCCTAAATCGAGGAAATGATCGCTGAACGTGTGGCCGCAGCTTTAGCAGAAAGGAACCCCCAAGCTCCACCGCCACCGGTTATCCAGCCCATTCGTAACGGATGCACATACAAAGAGTTTCCAAGCTGCAAGCCCCACAACTTAAGTGGAACTGAGGGGCCGGTTGGTCTCACTAGGTGGTTTGAGAAATTAGAATTTGTGTTTCGAGTTAGTAACTGCTCAGAGACGGACAAAACCAAGTATGCCTCATGTACACTGTCTGACGGCGCCCTAACTTGGTGGAACATACAGGCACAAGCAAAGGGTATTGATGAGGCATATGCCACGCCGTGGGAAGAATTCAAAGGGGCCTTGATCGAGGAATATTGCCCTAGGACAGAGATCCAGAAGATGGAGATTGAGTTTATGCAGTTGAAGGTTGTGGGAAACGATCTCGATGGTTACAACGGTAGATATCTGGAATTAGCCCTGATGTGTCCTACCATGGTTACCCCAGAGTTTAAGCGCATGGAAAGGTACTTGTGGGGACTTCCTAAGTCCATTAAGGGAAATGTCACCTCGTCTAAGCCACCCAATGTCCCGGAAGCAATGCGCATGGCGCATACCTTAATGAACCAAATTATCATCGATGAACCGGAGAAGGCTAAGTCCGAAGCGGGTAGTAGTGATAAGCGTAAGTGGGATAACAACAAGGGGAGAGCCTATGATCAAACCTCCGCCAAGAGGCACAACGATGGGAGGAACCCCAATCCAAACACAAGCTCAAACCCCAACTACAAGGGTACCCTACCGTAATGCAAGAGGTGCTACAAGCACCATACCGGGTATTGTAACGTTGTTTGTGAAAAGTGCAAAAAGACCGGGCATATTGGCAAGGACTGCAAGATCACCACCATGACTCGGAAGCCGAACCCCACTGGACCGAGAAAGTGCTATGAATGCGGACAGACGGGCCACTTCAGAAATGAGTGTCCCAACAAATGAAAGGACGGCGGACCACCACGTGGCAGACCTTTAAATGTAAATGCAAGGGACGCCCGTGAGAACCTAGACTTGGTCACAGGTGAAATGACCCGTCCTAATCCATCTGGACGAAGTCATCAACATTTTGTCCCATTGCGATGATCGACTTCAAGTAATGTCTTTAAAATGAGCAAATGCACAGCGGAAGATTTCTTTCATACCTGAGAATAAACATGCTTTCAAGTGTCAACCAAAAGGTTGGTGAGTTCATAGGTTTATCATAAAACAATAAAATTCATCATTTTGATAGACCACAAAATTTAAATGGTGCATGGTACAAATGGGCCCGAATCCTATACCCACCTGTAATGTACATGCTATATCTTTTAAATACAGTACATCTTTCTCGTGTACGAAACCATTTTCATAAATTATAGTAACTGTACACATATCTTGTGCACAAAAATAACATACACATAACCTGTGTATAAAATCATTCTCTCGATATATAATATTCACATCACTGGTGGCAATTATCATGTCTACATAATTCAATGGTGGCAATTATCATGTCCACATAATTCAATGGTGGCAATTATCATGTCCATAATTCAATAATAATCCACAGAACTTCCGTCTGCATAATAATTCATTCGGGGAATGTTTTGCTTATGTCTATCTCGTTAAACATTTATAAAAGCATTTCATGTATTCACAGTTCAAAAATATATTTCAAAAGCATTTAATAAAGCAGTTGTAAAAACAGCGCATGTATTCTCAGTCCCAAAAATATAAAGAGTAAAAGGGAATCAAATGAACTCACGCATATAAATATTGTAAAATAGTTAATAAAGCATTTGCATGTATTCTCAGCCCAAAAATGTAATGAGTAAAAAGGGAGTAAATGAACTCACATACTGTATTTTGTAGTAAAAATACATATAACGTCATTGATCAAGTATAGGGTTGGCCTCGGATTCACGAACCTATATCAGTATTCACGAACCTATATATATATTAGTATTCACGAACCTATATATATATATTAGTATTAATAGTAATAATAATTACATTATTAATAATAAATAATAATGACAAATAAATAATAATACGGATTTCCTAATAAAATATATGTATATATTTATTTGTATATATATAAATCACTATGCTATGTATATCTCTTTATATATTTATTTTTATAGGTTATAATTAATATTATTAATACATATAACTATAATAATAATAATGCTCTTATTATTATACATAATAACAATACAAATTTATAATCAATGTAACAGTAATAATAATATTGCTAATGATAATGATAACATTTACCATAAATGTATAGCAATAACATTGTTAATAACAATAATACTAATTATACTAATATTATTAATAATAACATTAGTATTAATAATAATGATAATATATCAATATATATATATATCAGTTTATTCATACCCAATTTCATATATATAAATATATATGCATATTTATTGACAATAAATTGTTCGTGAATCATCGGGCACAGTCAAAGGGTAATTATTTACGTGAATAAAATTTCAAAATTATCGAGACTCATTATTACAGACTTTACTTATCGTGTTGAAATCATGTTAAATTAAGTTTAAATTTGATCGGAAATTTCCGGGTCGTCACAGTACCTACCCGTTAAAGAAATTTCATCCCGAAATTTGAGTGAGGTGGTCATGGCCAACGATAAAAATGTTTTCATGACGAATATGAGTTGATAACTTGAGTTTTATCATCATTGAGTAATATGGATAAAAATAATTCGATTATTCGAAGAGTACGAATGAAACTATTACCAAAGAGTGAAATAGGAAAGTAAAGATTCATCTTAACTTTTGATAGAGTCAGGGCTGAATTTAAAAAATAAGGTGCATCTTAGCTTTTGACGTTGTCTTGGTTGAATTCCAGAATTCAAGGGATTTAGAAGAAAATCTTCGAAATCTAAAAGATTTGATTCTTCAGCGAATAAGGAAATCAAGATCTCTGATATTAAATGCGATCATCTGCCTCGATTGTTCTGTCGGATAATTCCATTATATATTTACTTCTTCTGTTTTATTATTCTCACCATCCCTATACTTTCTTCCTTAATCCATACTTTTAAAGCTTGTAAAAATGCTTAATCCCGTTCTAATCATTGATATTTTTCTAATTATCATTTCTGTCATCCTTCTTTTCAATCTTCCATTAGAAGAATCTATTTACTTCTACTATTACTTTGGGGTGATACTATTATTAATTATACCGTGACTTTATATTGCTATTCGTATTAATATCCATGGTTTGTAATTTCTGCATTGTTGTTGGATTTTATATCTTCCCTTATATTTCAATGTCCCTGCTTATGTCTCTAATGATTATTGTCATCCACAGTTAATGTGCTCTCTTATTTGCTGCGATTTATACCCCCTTTCTATTTCGGAGCTTCATGCTTTTGTTTACTTTTCGCAAGTAACGGTCCAGAATTCATAGGTATGGAGTTTCGAATTATCATAATATACAAGGTAGAAAGGAAAGGTAGTAGCACGATTTGTTTTGTCAAATTACCTGAATCACCGAGAATAGAATTATCAAGAATATATTTTCTTGATATGTTCAGAAGTTAAGTAGAATTAAAGAGTTATGTAACATGGCACATGATGACGTTATAATCTGTGAATCATCACATCCCATTAGAAACTCAGCATGACTTACTGTAATATAATCACGTTGATCAAGTGTCATTATATTATACTAACTCATGCATCAATTCCCAACATTACTTCAATAACATTCATATTTTAAACTCGAAAGTTTACAGAATATAGAAACTAACAGTTTCTATATGATGTAACACTGATAGTACGAAGAGATTAATGATTTCAAATAAGAATAGTTATGAAAATATCTTCAGAAATATGGAGGATATTTATAATTAAAGATACGCTGATATCTTGGAATTTCTAATATCGAAGGATGGTGAAGAAAATTTATTCGCAAGAGTTTGGAGTCAAAAGCAAGGTATTCGCTAAAGATTTCGTCAGAAGCAGAATCATCAGAATTCTTAATGTAAAAGTGTAGTCCTTGTGATTTGTTCAGAGACTCCTTCGTAGTTTGCTCAATCAGTTTTTCAGTTCAAACTTTTTCTGAGCTTTGCCAACATACAATTCTTTATCATCAACTTTTGGCTGTTGAGGTCGTTTACAGTTTTTGTTGCTTCATTCAACTTTTCAAAATTCAGAGTATTAATTCGTAGACTGGGTGCTTTTCAGAATTTCAGAATGGAAGATCATAATTCTAAGAGATAAATGTTATATGGATACATATAACTGTTGATGTGGAAACGTTGTGAGACTCACAATACATATTTGCTAATTCCCAGTAATTGGTATGACAATTCTTGTTACAAGATACGGATGAGCACATGAGGAGACTTCAATAGATAAATATAGTGACTTGTCGGAAAGATTTAAACCAAGGAGCGACGAGGTTGTTAGTACATCTGCTGGTAATATGGTGGAATATAAAAGAATTCTCCGGTGTCAAAAGGGTAATTGTATATATCAGGATTATAGTAAGGCTACTTCGAATGAAAAGTTGAAGTTGACTTGCTGGAGCTGTGACAAAATTGGCTACTTTGAAAAGGGATCGCAAAGTTATTTTTGCTAATAAATGCCAAAGGATCTGACACGGCTACGTGTTAAACTTTTACTCAGTTGCCGTGAGTTTCTCAGGTGCATAACTATATGCATAAATATTTCTTTCCGTAGATGAAGTGCGGTTGGTTCATCCTCTTGATTGAGGTGTTTTCAAGAATCATGAAAGGTTTGAACGCAGAATGTAATCGTGAAGATACAAATCAGGTTTAAGATGAAATCAAGTGGCAACTTGAAGAATTGTTTAGTTTCATATGTTATAATCAATATTTTAATTCATTTTAATTTGTCCAATATTATTAGTTAACAGTCCAATAATTCATATATAGTTTAATATATAATATTCGAATTAATTAACACGTATCGTGACCCGTGTACATGTCTCAGACTCGATCACAACTCAAAGTATATATATTATTATAGAATCAACCTCAACCCTGTATAGAGAACTCGATCATTACTGCATATAGAGTGTCTATGGTTATTCCAAATAATATATATATATGCGTCGATATGATATGTCAAAACCTTGTATACGTGTCCCGATATTTAAAGTGCGTAAAAATAAATACAGAAATTAAATGACGATAAATGAAATTGTGAGAATATAAATTGCGATAAATAAACTACGATAAATAAATTGCGGTAATTAAAAGGAAATACGGAATTAACAGTTAGCTAGGAGCAGTTAGCTAGGATCTTGTTAGCGTGGTTTCTTAACAAAATTTCATATTGTTAATTAGTCTGTTTCTAATCAATTTTTATTGTGTCCATTATTTCTTCATTATGCCACTTGTTGGATTCTGAGAAGTCAAAATCCAAATATGAAATTGAATGAAAATGGTTATTTTGTGGTGAACAGATTCGTATATCGGTGGATGTAAGTAGGATAGTAAATGACCGTTAAATCAGATTCGAAGAATGTACAGTGTAACTTATTAATGTGAAATCTAAATATTCCTCGGGTATTACCTACCCGTTAAAATATTTTCACCGTTAACAGTTTGTACAAAAGAATTTTAATTACAATCTTTATGAAAACATATATATATATATATATATATATATATATATATATATATATATATATATATATATATATATATATATATATATATATATTTTCTTCATATGTAATCATGGATTTAATGAGTCAATTATGATATTAATTTCATTTGATTTATCGTTAGAACAAGAATATATAATCTCTAAAACATTAGAGATTATATAATCGCCATGTCGAACGAAGATAAATGATGTAAAACGATTCGCAGATTGATGATTATGCTCGAGGTACAGATTGTGATGTCGAGGCGTGTGATGCGGATGTTGTTGTTGGTGGTAATGGTACTGTTGATGCTGGTGCCGTTGCTGAAGCTGGTACGTTTTGCACCATTTTTTTTTTCAAAGCTACAACTCGGGCTCGAAGCTCGTTGGCTTCTGCTATTACTCCTGGATGATTGTCGGTCAGAACGAGTGGATGAATAAAATATAGAATTTCAGATAGAATATAATCGTGGCAAGATACTCTGGAAATGAATATGAGAATGGTGTTTCGAATAGGTTTGCCGATAAGTGCTTCAGGTTCTTTGCCAAGAGTGCAGGTTGGTGGGTGGGAAGGATCGTCATTTTTCTCGTCTCCATCGGTTAAGTCGACCACGAACCCACCAGATGAATTAGGGATGGCTGATTGGTTGCTCCATTCAGGTTACACTGCTTTCAGAGTTCGAGTGGAAATCCATATCAGAATAGCTGTCGGAATAACTATCGGAATAGCTATCGGAATCTAAGGGACTTGAACTGGTTGAGGGATTCATCTCGTACGATCAGTTGAAGGATTTTCGATAAGAAATAGATTATAGGATGTAGATTAGTACCCTGTAATACATAATTTACATATGTATATATAATACTAAAATCCCATAAGTTACGGAGGAATCTACGAAAGCTGTCAGGAAAAGGTAACAATAACAGATACGCTAAGATATGAATTTATCTATACAATGTCTATGCAATAGAGGCAGTAAGACGTGTCTAGACTTTAAGGATGATAAGCAAATAATTTTCGACACTAAATGATAAGCAAAACTTTTGACATGCAAACACGGTCAAAGTCCAGACTCACTAATGCATCTAAATAGCTATCAGTTAGACACACTAAAGCAAGACCTGGTTCGCTAAGACCACCGCTCTGATACCAACTGAAATGCCCCGTCCTAATCCATCTGGATGAAGTCATCAACATTTGGTCCCATTGCGATGATCGACTTCAAGTAATGTCTTTAAAATGAGCAAATGCACAGCGAAATATTTCTTTCATACCTGATGATGTGGTGAAACAGTACCTTTATTTATGAACGGATTTGAGTTATTTTGTTACACGAATTGATTTATTATATATGTGGTATTTTAATGATTTTAGGTTGATTTCACACATATAGGCAACTAGTCCTATCCGCGTAGTTTAGTTTGTCGGTAAATCCGGTTCGTTCCACAGGGAGACAGTGTTCAATGGTTTTTAATAGTCTTTGAAGTTAAACTTATTTTAAGGGGGTTTTGGATTAGGAAATGATAATACTACATAATAATAATAAAATATAACTTAATCCTAATTTAATTGAACTACTTATTAATTTATACGAATACATTATTTATAATTATTAATTTAAAAGTGAATTAATTGAAATCATACTAATAAGTTTATTACTAAATGATAATTAATAAAATGATAACTTTTTAATAAAACTAATTGTTTAGAATTTTGTTTTGAGCAATTATAATATAAATTTATTTAAATTAACTAAATAACATATTTTAACTAAATTAATATAAATTAATAGGAATTATAATATTTAACTAGTTATAAACTAATTACTAAATATAAATTAATACTAATATAAACTAACAACTTAAATATAATAATAAAATAATTAAAACCCTAGATTTTTAACCTAGTTCGTATAGTACCCGTATTATACTTACGCGTTTCGCGTAGTATAATACGCGTTTCGCATATGGTTTAATATGTACGCGTATCGTGTAGAGATATACGCGATTCGCGTATGTTATAATACAGGTGACAAAACAGTAACGAATACACTGAAATTATAATGTTGTGTATTTTTTTCTTTTTAGTTTTACTGAATAAATATACGTGAATAATAAAAATAATAATTAACAATAAATAAAATGGGAGTGTTTACTTAAATGTGTCACCTCTAGGTCCATGGATTGTTTTAAGTTTAAGCTCGTATTAAAATGTTTAGTATAAAACTTATATTTTCCTTTCGAATAAATAATAAGTTTTGACTAACTAAATTAAATCTAATTTTCATTGGATTATATTTAGATAGTTACTAGTCCTTAAGTATTTAAATTGAGACCCAACCCAGTTTTGACATTCGCCAAAACCCAAATCATAACGGTTTCCCTTTTTACAATTTCACTATTATATGACTAGTGATATTACCCAAACCACCGAACCTTACTTTTTAATTTAGTGTTAGTAAATTAGTTATAAGTTCGTCTAGATCACTTTTAATGTTGAAGCTTAATTTATATAAATAAAAATAACTTTCGTTATTTTAATCTAACAAATTAAGTGACAAGGGTTAAATATCCAAACACATAATAATGGTTCTTTCAATTAGGCTCAATATTAAAAATACTAAAGTTACATTTTAATTTTTACAAATGATAACAATCCATTTCACTAGAGGCTCTACATCTAGGCAAACACTAGGGATATTTAGCTACTCATTATACTAGGGTAAACATAAAAATATAAATATGCAAACATAATAATAACTATAAAAATTGATAACGATAATTTTAACAGAATATACTTACGAAAATCTTCACTCTCATTTACTTTAAATGGTAGAAAATTACAATAATAACACCCCTTTTGCGCGTACAATAATACCCTTAATCACGAACAATACACCCTTAATATTTGGAACTATCCTAACTCTTCAAACTTGAAAATTAATTTGGTACGGAATACTTAAAAATTACAGTAACTAATGTATATTTGTGTGTGTAGTCTTCTTGAAAATGTATGTGTACTGCCTTCTCTGTTCTCTGAAAATATGTGTCTAGCTATCTGTGTGTACTCCGTATTATATGTTTTTCATTCAAGTAGTAGTAGTAGGTGAAATGAGTGTAGTCCTCTTTTTTGCTGTACCACTTATAAAGAAATCATATAAAATACAAAAGCAGCCATCCTATTTGCACTTGAATCTGGATCTGGACTGGATACTACGCGTTTTGCGTAGGAGTCCACACGATCCGCGTAAGAGTTAAATACTACGCGTTTCGCGTAGGTCTTCACACGATTCGCGTAAGAATAGTCGTCAGTTTTCTTGTTTTTATTTTATGTTTTGTTCTCTTTTGATCCCGCGTTGACGTTTATCGATTTGGACCTTTTCATTTGAACTCTTTTTCTTTGCTTATCTTGAACTTGTATTCGGGTAATGTTATCTCGATATGAAATTTGTTTAAATCCATCATTTATTGTTGTTTTATCGTCATTTCTTCAAACTTCGAGCTCGTATTATCTTTTGTCGTTTTTCTCGTGATTTATACATTTGAATGTCTTAGTGAACGGTAAAAACCTATGAAATATAAATGATATTGCGTCGAATAATATGTATGTTTAAAGCAATATCAAAATACCCCACACTTGAACGTTGCTTGTCCTCAAGCAATTACATCTTCTAAATAGAATCGGAACATTACATATTTTTCCTTATCGAACATTAAATCACACAACACACGCTACACGAAATGAAACACACGCTATATGGAATAAGTTGGAAACACTACACAATTTTTATTGAATCACACGCACACCACACGAAATGAAATTCTGACAACAGAAACAAAGTTGAAACTCGTGATTAAGGTTTAAAAATTTGGATCCTTAGGGAAAATTGGACCTTGTGAAAACGTTTTATGATTTTATAAAATATCATGCCAGTTTTTACACTAGACACGTTTTCCGGTTTTAACCTCAAATTCCGGTTGAGGGTAACTGAAAACCGAAGTCTCAGTCGGCGATTAGCAAGCTATCCGCCCCCATAATTAAAGTATCATGGAACTTGAAACCGAATGTCCTAAAAATGGTTTTACACAATATAATTCATAAAATAGCACAAGTTTTAGAGTAAAATTATATCGTGTCCAAATATCATCGGTGAACCATGAGTTTGCACACCTCAATTTGTTATGGCATATGTATGTTGACCGCGGTCAAACATAGATGCGGTTGATCTTTACGGAGATCATCCATCTGGGGATTAGATTCATTAGTCTTAAAAGCTAATTTGCAATGTGCCCCCCATTGTACGAGACAGATCCATCTCATGGTTAGGATAAGTCTAACCACCAAAAACCCTGTTTGATGCTGAGGTGAGGTGGATTTCCAACCGATGATAGAGATGACTTTTCAAGATTTTTCGTCAACCTACAGCTGTTCTGGACTACATCTTCTAACATAAGTTAGCAAGTGTGTCATTTTGGAAGACTTTACTTCCTTAACGAGATATTCAGGTTTATACATTCCAAAGCGATGATATCTGCAATACTTCATAGAAAATGTGATAAATAGTTCTAAACATATAGAGTTTATAAATTCTGTTTATACTTGGTTTTCTTTTATATATTTCAATCAAATAAACTTATGTATTTTTAATGTATGGAGACAATAATTTCAGTTTTTGAGACCTAATCTTTAATTGCTCGTAATTACCTTAAAAATTGATTAGTTATATTTGTTTAAAAATTGTAAAATTTTTTCATAAAAACCACTAAATTATAAGTTCTCGAGAATTTATATACTCCCACCCCACACTTAAGATTATGTAATGCCCTCATTACATAAAATCAGATTAAATATATAAATTTGAGAGGACAAAAAGTGTACAGTATATAGAACTTCCTTTGTTAAGTAATTGGACATTGTAAAATGCTTATCGTATGAACATATCCAATCCGTTTTATCACAATAATACTTTCGTGTTTCGCTATGTCGAATCTCATCATCGTAAGTACCTGTCAACAAATATGTCAATCACAAACGAGATGGGGTTGCACTTTAGTAGTACAAAAATTTTACCCCAAACTAAAGTTTTTGTAAAGATAAATAAAGATAAGAATAAATTAACACACCATAAAATGATTTTTATACAAACAAATACAAAATAAATAATTCTAAAAATAAAAAGAAAAACTAGAAAAATGACCACGCAGGGCCTCCCTGATCTTCATGTTCTCGCTCCTGTTGCTGCCGTTGTTCGTTTAGGCGTTGTTCCTCATAAAAACGCCTATAGGCTTCCTGACTCGCGGCTAGGGCAGCGTTGGGATCATAAGGTGGAGGTAGAGGGTCACCGTGTTCTTGCCACTGGGGGTATGATGGAAAAGCTGAGGGTGCGTAATGTTGTGGGTTAGCTGCGTATAAATAAGCCTGATGATGCGCCCACTCTAACTGTGCTCCCTGGCCCCTCTGATCGTAGCGGATATTTTCTAACATATTATCCTGGGCCAGTTGGGTATGCCTAATTTCCCCTATTTGCCTAGAAAAACTAGTGTATTGTTCTTCTGATCTCCGTCCCCAATTATCATACGAGTTCCTTAAATCTAAACTCAATGAATTAAACCAATTTTGGAGCATATCGAAATCAGAAACACCTACATTAGACGTACTAGCCTCATCTGGCTGTCTTCGTCTCCTCCTAGTTTCCCTAGCGGGTTCCTCATCCTCCTCCATAGGAGCGTGAGCGACAACTTCTTGTCGTCTCAAACTAATAACCCTGCTCCTCACGGTTATGGCCTTCGCCATCCTATACAGATCCAATCCTAAAGTTCTAACAGCTTGATTTACCGGTTGGATTGGAGGTTCTGATTCATTCGGGTCAAGTCTGAACCAGCTTCCTAGACACGTGATATAGTGACCCCCCGACATGTCACTCGTCCCTCGAGCACCCTTACCAACATGGGCCAAAAAGTAAGCAACTCCATAGGGTATACTAATAAATGTATCCCTATCTCTGATCGCATCCAAGTACCAAAGGCCAATATAATTAATTTTATCTGTATTATTAATTGACCTTTGGTTTATTGTGTTCGCTATAAACTTATGAATTATTCTGAAGCGAACATCAGTGATCCTTAGATAAGATTCCTGGCCTGGCTCATATGTATTTCTATTAGTGAAAGATTGCCAAACTATGCCAGAATTATAGTTACCTGTATATCTAGCCCCTGTAAAAATATATTCCCTAAAACCAGGAGCTATCATCTCGTCTACGGTGTAAATCCCTAATGCGGTAGTCACGTCACTTAGGGACATTGCTCTATCTACCCCACCCAGCCTAAATTGTAGAAAATTAATATCATCGATATTTTCTGGGTGTAAACTTATTCTAACGGTAGAGTAGAATTCTAAACACCATTCTCTGTATACAGGGCTATTTAAACTAAACAATCTCTCAAAATCATTAAAAACCAAAGTCATTCCAAATTCATTTGTAAAACTTTGGTTTAAAATTCCCTTTATTTGCAAATCTAAATTGACTGGTGGTCCTAAAGGAGCCCAATCCACAACGTATACTGGAGAGATGTTTCTAGTGACCAGAGAAAGTAAGTCCTTAACCTTTTGTAATCGGTTAGGTACATCATCAGGAAATCTCAGGTTTGGGTGTAGATTCTGTAGTTGTTGTTCCATTTCTGGGGTTACTTGTTCTTCCCCTTGCTATTGGTTAACAGCTCTCATTCTGAATAATCCCTGCATAACATTTTAAAACAAGAGAACCGTCCCAATTGGGTATGTTAATGTTAGCAAAGAATTTAATCTTGACATACAAGCTTGTTTTAACACCACATGAATCAATATCTTAACAACAAATAAAAACAAACAAAAATAAATCAAAAATTCCTAATCAAAAATCAAGTTTCAAAAACAAAATGTGAATCACAAATGAAAATACGCAATGAGCTAAGTATATATAATCCAATTCAATCACATTGTGTATAATCCAGCTTCTAATCATCATCACAATTTATACTCGATTCATAATAATTACAAAAAATTATCAAATTTAGATGAAAATAAAAATCACACAATCAATTAATTAAATTTAAATTCAAAGCTTCTACTACTATCAAAGCATCTAAAAATATCTAAAAAGACCCAAAATAACACAATTTAATAGCAATTCTTCAATTTCCCCAATTTACATAAACCCTAATTTTTCAATAATCCATTTAAACATCAAATTCTTATGCTAATCGGGTTTAATATCACACTAACAACATAGATATAGCATTAATCAAACAAAATTCAACAATACCATGCATTAATTCGGATTAAAGCTATAAAAATAATAAATGAAAAACTTGAAAAACAAGTGGTAAAAACGGGTTTAGGACCCTTACCAATCTCGGCATGTTGAAAGGTAGATGAATTGGAGGAGATTGATAGTGTTAATTTAGTGTTTGGGTGTGATTTTGGTGATTTTTGTGCTTTTCTCTCGTCCACAGCAAAAAAATAATAAGAGAGTGTGAAGAACAAGCTGCTGGTCGACTGATTATCTGGACTGATTTGTGAACTTACGCGTTTTGTGTAGCTTTTGAATCCACGCGTTTCATGTGGTTATCCCCACGATCCGCGTAAGTATTCTGCCCCCCTCCCCCCCCCCCCCCCCTTTTTTTTTTAACTTTATAATCAATTAAAACTTTAAAATTTCTTTTATAAATTTATATGTGTTGCTACGGAAATTTCTGTTCTAATACCTAGTCTTTATCCGTTTATAAATTTTAAAAATTAATTTATAAAATTTAATAATTTAAAAGTTAAAGTTTTTAATATTTTATGAAAATAAAAATAAAAACAAAAACATTCTTATTTATTTAAATTTTTTTTTATATTATATATATATATTTTTCAACTTTATAAGTACTTAAATTTCAAAATATCAATTTTAAATTTATATTTGATGTAACGGAAATTTCGGTTGGTATACCTAGTCTTTATCCGTTTATAAATTTTTAATTTCAATTTATAATTTAATACTTTAAAAGTTAACGTTTTAATATTTTTCAAAAACAACTTGAAAATGAAACACTCTAATAAATTTTTTTTTATTTGTTTTTAAATTTTATAGAAGAAAATTAATATTTAGAATTAAAAAACAAGTACATGAAAAATAAAAATTAAATGAATTTAAAATACACTCTATATTTTTTTTATATATATACTTTTAAATCAACTAATTTTCAAACTTAAAACTTTGTTTCCTATCAACTAGGTAGAGACAATCTCGGTTTTACACCTATCATTATCCACGACAAAAGTTTACAAGTTATATATCTTTACGGTTATTGATAAAAAGTATATTTTTAGTAGTTTTAATTTTTCTTATGTTTTTGGTGGTTTACCATTTAAAAGATATATTATGAATCCAACAATAAATTTCGTGCAATTTGAAGAACGACAATTCAGTTATTACACTTAGCATTATCGTTTTCAATGAAAACAGGTTAAACTCAAGGTTTATCAATTTTAAATGGTAGACCCTTTTTAATAAAAGCACAACAAACAAATACAAACTAAAACACACCAAAACATAAACAAACAAAAATTTAAAAATACAAAAATACGCAAAAATACAAAAAATGCACAAAAACACAATTGGCGAGAAAAAGACTTAGATTGTGAAACCGCGTTGACTCGCCTCATAGTGGAGTCGCATCATTTCACCTCCCATGGCTTCGTAGGCGTAACCTCGTTGGTTTAAGAGGTTTTCCTTTGAACATTTAAAAGTCCCTTCTCGGCATAAGGTTACTTACTCGAAATTAGAGTCCGTCTGGTTCTTTGGACAATTTCCATAATGAGCTGGTTTTCCACATTTTACACATTTGCCCAAATGACGTGCTCGACATTTCTTAGCTGATTTTGATTTTCCTTTGGCATAATTTTTCTCGTTAAGTTCTTGCCTTATTTCTTTGCTCGCCTGATCGCATCTTCTCTTTATATCTAACACCACATCTCTTGGTAAAATTTTATCGCACATTAAAAAGAAGTGGTTGTAGACATATTGATTTCACATCTTGAAAATAAACAATAAATAAAAACGAAAAGAAGAAAATAAAAAGGTAGAATGGAGGGAGAATACTAGTTCTTTAGTGTCTGCTAGGGAAAGACCAAACGAACCCCACTCTTAAAGATGAAAATAAAGTTTGAGAATGGAGTTAACAAGCTTTAAAGTTACCCTGAATTTACTTGTCCTTAGGGTAGAATGTGATCTCGTCTCTTTCCGTAGTATTGATGCCTTCAAAGTATAATTTGAGTCGATGACCGTTCACTTTGAAAGTTCCACCGTATTTGCTATATAATTCTGCATATCCAGATGGAAAAACTTGTTTTATTATATATGGTCCAGTCCATCGGGATCTATGTTTCCCAGTTGAAAACTTAAAACGTGATTGGAATACTAATACTTTATCCCCTTGTTCAAATTCTTTCTTTTCTTTTAACCATGCATCGTGCCATCTTTTAGTTTTCTCCTTGTATGTTTTAGAGTTTTCATACGCTTGTAGTCTTAATTCATCTAATTCATTTAGTTGCAAGAATCGGTTTTCTCTAGCTTTTACAAGGTCGGTATTACATTCTCTCAGAGCCCAATATGCCTTGTGTTTAACTTCGACAGGTAGATGACACGCCTTACCGTAAATCAATCGGAAAGGTGTAGTACCGATGGGCATTTTGAATGCAGTTCTAAATGCCCAAAGTGCATCATCTAGCTTTCGATGCCAGATTTTTAGACTATTTTTAACCGTTCTTTCTAAAATTCGTTTAAGACCTCTGTTCATGTTTTCAACTTGACCACTCGTTTGAGGGTGGTAAGAAGTTGAAAAACGATGATTAACTCCGTACTTTTTAAGAACTTTCTCTAGTAGTAGATTTGTAAAATGAGTTCCACGATCACTGATTAATGCTTTTGGAATCCCAAAACGTGAGAAGAGATTTTTAAGAAAGCTGACAACAACTCGAGCATCGTTAGTGGGTAGGGCTTTTGCTTCAGCCCATTTAGAAACGTAATCGACTGTCACGAGAATGTATTTGCATTTGTTAGAAGCGGGAAATGGACCCATGAAGTCAATACCCCATATGTCGAATACTTCGCATACTAAGATGCCTTGTTGTGGCATTTCGTCTCTCTTGGAGATATTTCCAGATCTTTGACAAGAATCACAAGTTTTTACCATATTGTATGCATCTTTAAAAATTGTAGGCCAGTAAAAACCTGAGTCAAAAACCTGAGTCAAAAACCTTTTTGGCTGTATAGCTAGGTCCGAAATGTCCACCAGCCGGTCCTTCATGACAGTGCTCTAGAATTTGTTGCGCTTCTTTGCCGTATACACATCGACGAATAACTTGGTCAGCCCCTATACGAAAGAGGTTAGGGCTTTCCCAAAAGTAAAACTTCAGATCAGCAAAGAATTTCTTCTTTTGCTGATAAGTTTGATTTTTAACAAGAATTCTTGCGGCTAGATAATTAGCATAGCCCGCAAACCATGGAATTTCTTCTTCTATTTCAATTCTCATAAGGAACTTGTCTGGAAAAGTATCGTGAATAACAGATTCGTCGAGTGTTTCTAAGTTAGGATTTTCAAGACGGGATAAGTGATCTGCAGCGAGATTTTCAGCACCTTTTTTATCCTTAATTTTAATGTCGAATTCTTGTAGGAGTAGAATCCAACGAATTAGTCTAGGTTTAGCATCTTTCTTTTTGAATAAGTACTTTAGGGCTGAATGATCAGTATAAACAATTGTTTTAGATAACACTAAGTAAGATCTAAACTTATCGAAAGAAAAAACTACTGCAAGGAGCTCCTTCTCAGTAGTCATGTAATTCAACTGAGCTCCTGTAAGTGTTTTACTTGCGTAATAGATTGGTTGAAATTTTTTATCTTGACGTTGACCTAAAATAGCTCCCATTGCGAAATCACTAGCATCACACATTAGTTCGAAAGGTTTGGACCGGTCGGGTGATACCATAATGGGTGCATTCGTAAGTTTATTTTTTAGAATGGAGAAAGCTTGTAAGAATTCGTCATTGAAGTCGAATGTACTGTCTTTCTCGAGAAGTTTAGTCATGGGTCGAGCGATTTTGGAAAAATCCTTTATGAATCGTCGATAGAATCCCGCATGACCTAAGAAACTACGAATTCCTTTAACCTTAGTTGGAGGAGGAAGCTTTGAGATTACATATATCTTAGCTTTGTCTACTTCCATTCCATCTCAAGAAATCTTGTGTCCTAAAACAATGCCTTCCTTCACCATGAAGTGGCATTTTTCCCAATTTAAAACAAGATTTGATTCCTCACAACGAATTAACATTCGCTCGAGGTTGGAAAGGCATGAATCGAAGGAGTCTCCAAAAACAGAAAAATCGTCCATAAAGACTTCCATACTTCCTTCTATCATGTCATGAAATATTGCCATTATACACCTTTGAAAGGTGCCTGGCGTGTTGCATAATCTGAACGGCATTCGTCGGTATGCGAATGTACCAAATGGACAAGTAAATGTTGTCTTGTCTTGGTCTTTTGGATCAATGGGAATTTGAAAATAACCGGAGAATCCATCAAGGAAACAATAATATTCTTTTCCCGCTAAACGTTCTAGCATTTGATCAATATAAGGAAGTGGGAAATGATCTTTCCTTGTGGCGTCGTTTAAACGACGGTAGTCTATACAGACTCTCCATCTAGTGACTGTTCTTGTAGTAACAGGTTCATTATCATCATTAAGAACGACAGTTGTACCTCCTTTCTTGGGTACTACTTGTACAGGACTAACCCATGGGCTATCGGATATAGGGTATATTAACCCGGCATCAAGTAATTTGATAACCTCCTTCTTGACAACTTCTTTCATGTTAGGGTTTAACCTTCGTTGTCTTTGTACTACGGGTTTAAAATCTTCTTCCATTAGAAGCTTATGAGTACAATAAGCGGGGTTAATCCCTGGAATATCAGTTGTTTTCCAAGCAATTGCTTTCTTATGAGTTTTTAGAACGGACATTAACCTACTCTTTTCGTTATCGGAAAGTTTTGATGAAATTATAACAGGTAATTGTGATGTACCTTGGAGAAAAGCATACTCCAAATGTTCCGGGAGTTCTTTAAGCTCCAAGGTTGGCGGTTCTTCCAAGGAAGATTTTATTCAGAACCTGTTACCATCGGTAATTTCTTCAAAGGGTTCATCTTCTTTGGGAGTTTCTTCCTCACAATAATCTTCATCGATTACTACTTTCAATAATTCGTCAAATTCAAGTTCTACATCGAATTCATCACCTTCACTCATTGAGGTGAAGTTCGAGGTGTCGACATTTAGTAATTCTTGCAATTCTTTTTCGACACAACAATCAACAATATCTACCTTATAACATTCGTCATCAGAAGAGATAGGTTGTTTCATAGCTTTATCTATGTTTAGGGTAACTCTATCTTCCCCTACACCTAGATTAAGCTTTTTGTCTTTAACACGCACAATTGCGTCAGCTTTATTTAAAAATGGTCGCATAGAATTAGGGGAACCTTGCTATCTTCTTCCATTTCGAGAACAACGAAGTCGGCAGGAAAGATTAAATGATTGACTTTAACTGGTAGGTTTTCGGCAATACCAATAGGATAGTTAAAAGTTCTATCTGCTAGGCGTATACACATTCTAGTTGGTTTTAGATCGCCTAGGTTTAGTTTTAAGTATAAGGAGTGTGGCATAAGATTGATACTTACGCCTAAGTCAGCTAATGCATCGTACATTACTGAATCTCCCATCAGACACGGAATAATGAAACTACCAGGATCTCCAAGTTTCGGCGGCATCTTTTGCTTTTGCAAAATTGCTGAGCATTCCTCGTTGAGGAATGTGGTTGAAACTTCTTCATATTTACCTTTATCGGCTATGAGATCCTTAATAAACCTTCCATAATTTGGCATACCCCTAAGAACTTCCACGAGTGGCATGTTAATGCTAATTTGCTTGATCATATCTGAAAATTTTTGATATTGGCTCGCGAGTTTGTCTTTCTTTAATGCTTTCGGGTATGGAATAGGTGCTTTGTGCACCTTCAATGGTGGTTCTTCAATTTTCTTTGATATGATCTCAGGTGGATCATCTTTTTCTTGTTCTTTCTCAACATGTTCATCTATATCAACAGGTTCTTGTAAAATAGGAGGAGATAAAGGAATTTCTAAGGTCTTACTAGTTTCTGGGTTAACAGTTAAACCACTTCTAGTAGTTATAGCATTTACATGCTCATTCCTTGTTTGATTGTTGTTGGGATTCACTTGAGTATTTGAGGGGAGAGCGCCAGGTGGCCTCTCTGATAGTAACTGTGAGATCCTTCCAAACATCTCTTTCTAAATTCTGAATCGTAGCTTGTTGATTTCAAATTTGTTGAGTTCGAATTTCTGCAGTTTGCTCGTGCTTAACCATAAAATCTCTTAAGAGATCTTCTAAACCGGATTTCTTCTCAGGTTGTGGTTGTATAAGTGCTTGTGGTTGTGGTTGTGGTTGATTGTGTTGGAAATTATTTTGATAAATTCGTTGAGGTTGATTTCGGTTGTTTAGGTTATTGTAACCTGGTGGTGGATTTCTTTGATTTTGATTTTGATTTTGGAAATTTCGGTTGTTTTGGTAAACCGGATTTCCTCCTTGATAGTTATTATTATTTAAACCTGAAGGTCCTCCAGTTTGATAGTTGTTAATTGGAGGATATTTTCGGTTATTTGCTTCTATCGCTGGAAAATTGTTGAAATTCATTTCACCTTTTCGCAAGTAACCTTGAAAATTTGCTTGCTCTTCCATCGTTGTTTTATCACAATCTCTAGTAAGATGGGGGCCTTGGCACATTTCACATCCTACCCTGATAGCATGCATTTCCTTGGTTACTTTCTCAATTTGTCTTGCTTTATTTGCCATTGGTACTTTTAAAGAAGCAATTTCATCATTGCTTTCGATATTAGCAACGGTTGATGATCTAGAGAATTCTATCTCTTGATGCCAATTATGGGAATGTGCTGCTATATCGGCAATGATTGTGTGAGCGTCTTCTGGTGTTTTCTTCATTATCGAACCACCGGCTGCAACATCGATATCTTTTCTAGTAGCAACATTTACTCCTTTATAGAATATTTGGACTTTTTGGAATGTATTCAACCCGTGTTGAGGACATACCCTAAGCATTTTGTTGAATCGGGTCCAAGCTTCATAAAGGGTCTCATTAAGCTTTTGTTTGAAATGATTTATATCACTTTGCAATTTCGCTGCTTTTGAAGCAGGGAAGAATTCTGACAAAAATTTATCCATCATGTCATTCCAGTTTTCGATATAACCTTCTGGTAATGAGTCTAGCCAATCTCTTGCATCGTCCTTTAAGGACCATGGAAAGATTTTTAAACATGCGACTTCATCGGAGACATCCTTAATTTTGAATAGTTTGCAAATGCTTACAAAATTACGAAGATGCTCATTAGCATCCTCATTTGGAGCTCCACCGAATTGGCATGTATTAGTCACCATGTGAAGGAATTGACCTTTTATTTCGAAGCCGTCAGTCATCGTAGGTTGGATGATTGCGTGGCCTTGACCTGTTCTTGTCGCCTTCATTAATGCTTCCATCGTTTGATTTGTAACAGCCATATCTGGTTCTATGATTTGTTGAATATCTGGTTCAGAGTTAGAATCTAATGAAAGTGATTCTAAATCCTCAGCGAGAGATTCTACTTCTTGAGCTCTTAAGCGTTCGTGAAATTCTCTTTCGGGTTCAGGATATGGAGAAGTTAATTCCGTGTTGGAGGAACGTAAATTCATGCATTAATTTCTATCATAACATTAAAAGCTTTTCTAGGAATGAATTCCTATAAAAGGATCGAATAACCTAAAGTCGATTAAAATCTTTTAAACGTAACCGATATCCCCGGCAGCAGCGCCAAAAAGTTGATGTGGTGAAACAGTACCTTTATTTATGAACGGATTTGAGTTATTTTGTTACACGAATTGATTTATTATATATGTGGTATTTTAATGATTTTAGGTTGATTTCACACATATAGGCAACTAGTCCTATCCGCGTAGTTTAGTTTGTCGGTAAATCCGGTTCGTTCCACAGGGAGACAGTGTTCAATGATTTATAATAGTCTTTGAAGTTAAACTTATTTTAAGGGGGTTTTGGATTAGGAAATGATAATACTACATAATAATAATAAAATATAACTTAATCCTAATTTAATTGAACTACTTATTAATTTATACGAATACATTATTTATAATTATTAATTTAAAAGTGAATTAATTGAAATCATACTAATAAGTTTATTACTAAATGATAATTAATAAAATGATAACTTTTTAATAAAACTAATTGTTTAGAATTTTGTTTTGAGCAATTATAATATAAATTTATTTAAATTAACTAAATAACATATTTTAACTAAATTAATATAAATTAATAGGAATTATAATATTTAACTAGTTATAAACTAATTACTAAATATAAATTAATACTAATTATAAACTAACAACTTAAATATAATAATAAAATAATTAAAACCCTAGATTTTTAACCTAGTTCGTACAGTACCCGTATTATACTTACGCGTTTCGCGTAGTATAATACGCGTTTCGCGTATGGTTAAATATGTACGCGTATCGTGTAGAGATATACGCGATTCGCGTATGTTATAATACAGGTGACAAAACAGTAACGAATACACTGAAATTATAATGTTGCGTATTTTTTTCTTTTTAGTTTTACTGAATAAATATACGTGAATAATAAAAATAATAATTAACAATAAATAAAATGGGAGTGTTTACTTAAATGTGTCACCTCTAGGTCCATGGATTGTTTTAAGTTTAAGCTCGTATTAAAATGTTTAGTATAAAACTTATATTTTCCTTTCGAATAAATAATAAGTTTTGACTAACTAAATTAAATCTAATTTTCATTGGATTATATTTAGATAGTTACTAGTCCTTAAGTATTTAAATTGAGACCCAACCCAGTTTTGACCTTCGCCAAAACCCAAATCATAACGGTTTCCCTTTTTACAATTTCACTATTATATGACTACTGATATTACCCAAACCACCGAACCTTACTTTTTAATTTAGTGTTAGTAAATTAGTTATAAGTTCGTCTAGATCACTTTTAATGTTGAAGCTTAATTTATATAAATAAAAATAACTTTCGTTATTTTAATCTAACAAATTAAGTGACAAGGGTTAAATATCCAAACACATAATAATGGTTCTTTCAATTAGGCTCAATATTAAAAATACTAAAGTTATATTTGAATTTTTACAAATGATAACAATCCATTTCACTAGAGGCTCTACATCTAGGCAAACACTAGGAAAATTTAGCTACTCATTATACTAGGGTAAACATAAAAATATAAATATGCAAACATAATAATAACTATAAAAATTGATAACGATAATTTTAACAGAATATACTTACGAAAATCATCACTCTCATTTACTTTAAATGGTAGAAAATTACAATAATAACACCCCTTTTGCGCGTACAATAATACCCTTAATCACGAACAATACACCCTTAATATTTGGAACTATCCTAACTCTTCAAACTTGAAAATTAATTTGGTACGGAATACTTAAAAATTACAGTAACTAATGTATATTTGTTGTAACATCCCGTTTTTCTCGTACATATTGAAAGGTACATACTTAATCATTGTACGTTTGTAACTTGCTAGACTATGCGTAAATGTCTAGATATATATATATATATATATATATATACTTGATAATGTGTGCGAATACAAATTTATACATGGGCTTTGTTAGCGTTAAGTCTTATGAGACTATTGTTGAAGGTTAGGCGAATATAGGAAGCGAGATTTAAGTGTACGAATTAAATAAAATCAAATTTTGTTTAAGGTTGTCGAAGTGTCCAGGTGACGGCCAATGCCGCGCCGCGACACATTGGGCCGCGCCGCGGCATATAAAGCAAATCCAGATCAGCAATTGGATTAAGAAGGGTCGATTTTCCCCTTATGTGTCGCGCCGCGACAAAGGGGTCCGCGCCGCGGCATTTCAAGCGAACCAGGTTCAGAAAGTGGGTTAAGAGAGGTTGTTTTTCCTTTGTAATGTCGCGCCGCGACATATAGCGCCGCGCCGCGACAACTCTGCAGTTCTGACTCCATTTTAGCTCAAATTGAATGACTTCAAGGGGCAAATTGGTAATTTCGCGTATAAATCAGATGGGAGCATTAAATCCCAACCACTCATCCATTTCATTTATTTCTTTTCTCTTTTCTTTCCAATTTCTCTCCCAAAACTTAAAACCCAATTGAATTAAAAGCAAGATTTGAGAGTGAAGGATTGAGGGTTGATCTTTGGAGCAAGAATTAAAGTTGTTCCTTGTGTCTCTAGCTACGCGTTGATAGTCTCGGTAAGTTCTAACTCTAAGTTTTGAGTTTTAATTAGTTTATGCTAGGGTTTTGTTCATTTGGAACTTATGTGACCCATTTGGGGGTTAAAATGGGCGAACTTGGGTTGTGTTGAGGAAAGAAAACCCAAATGGCCATAACCTAGGGTTTGGTCTTATGATTTGGGGTTATAAATGTTAAATGGCGTTTTTAGTCACTAACACGCTTGTTAAAGTTGAAAGAGATGTTATTTGGGTCATGTTTGACAAGTTTGGTAGTGAAAGTGTTAAATGGATCCAAAATGGGCTAGTTGACCTAGTTTGGGTAAAATGGGTATGAATTAACCTAAGTTTGTGTTAGTTGATGTTAGTAGACTTAATTTACTAGCTTTAGTGATTAAAGTCGGGTCTTGGCCATTTAAGGGCGGTTTTGGTATGGTTGAGTCATTTAATGCGAATTGGGTCATTAAATGCTCAAGTAAGTGTAATGTGGTTAATTCCACTAGTTGTGTAATCGAACGTGTACTTATGTAATTAGGTACTTTGCTTTGAAGCCTTCGGAAGCATTTAAATCACCACCGAAGTGTTAAGGTGAGTGGAATAATTATATGCGTAGGTATATAATATATTTATTTGTGGTAGCGTGAGATGTGAAGTGTCGAGGTGTTAAGACACTACGTTTCACGTGACGAGTGAAGCATCAAGGTGTTAAGATGCCACTCGAGGTGAAGCATCGAGGTGTTAAGATGCCACCTAGGAGTGAAGTGTCGAGGTGTTAAGACGCCACTCCATGTTGAAGGGTGAAGTGTCGAGGTGTTAAGACGCCACCCGAGGGTGAAGTATCGAGGTGTTAAGATGCCACCCGGGGGTTAGTGATACGAGGTGCTAAGTACACTAATGGATGTTATGAACACCAATGGGAAATTCGAGTACCATCCCTTGTACGATTGGTTAACCATGGTTATTGTGTTGTAGAGTAAGTATATTATATATGTACGTGTATAATTATTGCATTCACTAAGCATTAGCTTACCCCTCACGTTGTTTATCTTTTTAGTCGCAGGTACGGATAAGGGCAAAGGGGTTATCGGGCATTAAGTGGCCCTTGATGATGTTTTGTTGAAGCTTGGAAGTGGGCCTAATGTTTTGGGTAGTTTAGTCCCAAACCATGCTCGAGTGTCGTTTGGATTATAAACTATCAATTGTAGTGGGTCAAACTTGTATTGAATTTGATTAATGGCCTTCGTGCCTTTTGTAAACATTTAAATTGTTGTACGTTTAAGTGGATCTTGTGGAATGGTTTACATATTTAATTGGCGCGTAAATGTGTTGTATAAAAAAAAAAAATTTATCGTATGGAATACGGGTTGGGTTGTTTCAAGTGGTATCAGAGCATGGTCTAAGGGATTTAGGCGACTTGAGATAGGCGCCTAGACTTAGACTTTATTGTGTATGCACGTTATGCGGGACTTGTAGGAGACGGGTCAGACCGGGAGTTGATTAGTGCTTAGGTTTATGTGAACTAACCTTGCGCTAATTGTTTTGTGTGGTGTTAGCAATCGTCAAGCAAGATAGACGTTGTACTAGCGAGTTAATGCGACGTGCTCGCGTAACAATGATTAGCTACCATTGTTACGGGTTCAAATCGTGTCAAACAAGCGATGTACGACGATTGTTGAGCAATATGGGGTAGTGTGGTGTATATGTATATACTTATGTGTTAAATCCTTTTCGTCTCGTTGTTTAATCTATTCCGTCTTATAGAATGAAGATGAGAAACGGGCATGATATCAACGGCGGAGGTACTAGTGAAGAAGTCGAGTTTACGGCCAAGGTTGAGGGCATTTTGAAAAGGCATCATGTAACAACCCAAACCAACACCCGACAAAACCTTGTGAAAATACGAAATAAAAAAAATTTTCTGTTGCAGACCATCGGCGCGCCGCGCCATATCTGGCTGTCCCCGGGACTTTTAACCGCGAAAAGATTGACTAGTTCCCGGCACTTTTAGACAAAACGCTTTTTACCATACAACCAAATATGTAAAACTAACATGTTTCAAACATAAAATTAAAGTTTTACAAGCGGGGCCCACACGATCCAAATTACAAGTTTAGTACAATTTAGGAGTTTCGACCACCAAAAAGTTTAAGTTCCAAACTACACAATGAGCATGGCGCTTGGGATTAAACTACCCAACTATCGGTCAAACTCCGAGAGCTACTAAAACCAAAAGCGTCCCTTAGCAACAAGCGGGATCCCTAGTCCAAAACGATGCCCTTACCCTTGTCCAACACCGAACCTATAAAAGTGGTAAACAACGAGAGGGTAAGCAAAGCTTAGTAAATGCAATAATTACACATACATATATATCGCCCATCTATTTGCAATCACAACACAAGATACCTCGTACGAAACGTGTAACACAAAAGCATGTCATCAACCTCAAACACTTAACAAGTCATACAATAACATAACCGAGTTAGCATATACTCAACACAACCATAAATAATTTAGCATGCTAAATATCAACAAATCTTAATATGGTTAACCATGACGCTATGGTGCTACGGGCTCGTGGTTCACACCATACGCATTGAGTCTCACTCGTTTATAGTGCTACCGGCTCGTGGTTCACACTTTGTTTATAGTGCTACCGGCTCGTGGTTCACACTCGATGCTACCGGCTCGTGGTTCACATCAATTATTTTATAGTGCTACCGGCTCGTGGTTCACACTCGATGCTACCGGCTCGTGGTTCACATCAATTTACACACATGCTATGGTACTACCGGCTCGATGGTTCATACCATAACACCCACAAATAAACACGCCATATACACGAATGCATAATTATTCCACTCACCTCAAAATCTCTTGGTGAAAGATAACCGAGCTTGAACACTTCAATGTAACACACCTATTACATTTATCACAATATCAAAATCACAACTCGAGTTGGTCAACACTCTAAAGCTCACTCCTAGTGTTAATTTGACCCATGGTGCAAATCCGACCCATTTGCACCCTTAACCCTAAAATCGGGTTAACTCATCACAAAACCCTATCATTAACCAAAGTAGGTTCATTACACATTTTAACACTAGTTTTAGGCTTCAACCACACATATTAATTAGCTTAGGTTCATTTTGACCCATTTGACACTTTCAAAGTCAACCTACCCATTTTGGGTCAACCACTAACCCATTTACACCCATTTATATAAATCATGGTGTTCTAGCAATTTTACTAGCTAATTAGGGTTCTCTAACAACAATTAACTCTTCCAAACCCTAGTTAACCCAATATTGAGTCTACATGACTCAAATTACCCTAGAACACCCAAAACACTAACAAAATGGGTTTTATGTTCATCTTCACCCCAAACCCTAGCCCTAAATCAAATTAAACAAAGAAATTAAGATTAGAGCATACCACAACTATCACAACGAAGCTAGAGGGAAGGCGAACAACTTTAATGCTTGGACTTAAGCAAGAAACCTTCTTCTTCTTCTCCAAAATGGGGTTTCCCTCACTAAAAGCCACTCTATCTCTAGAATTGATTTGGATAAGTGTTGGTAGTTGTGGAAGGAGTAAATGAACTCCCCAAAACTGATCTAAGGCATTAAATCCGGCCTCCAAGTGATTTTACCAAAATACCCTCAAAATATCTAATTTAAAAGAAAGAGAGAATCTGTCACAGACAGATGGTGCGGCGCGCCACCAGGCCGCGCGGCGCGCAACTCTCCCAGTCCAGCTCCTTTTGCCTTTTTAAAATATATACAACCAAACCCCGATTCGAGTACCGCACAATACACTTATATACACATGTGTACACTTCAATTATTCGGGTCTTACAACTCTCCCCCATTTATTCGGATTGCGCCCTCGCAATCCAAGCCGCATGACAAGAGGGAAGATACACTAACACGAACTCTTCGGGTTCCCAAGTGAACTCGGAACCCTTGCTACGCCGCCATTGGACTTTAAAAGTCCTCACTTCTTTATGTCTCAACCTCTTAACTTTCTCATCGAGTATGGCGACCGGTTCTTCGACATATTCCAACTTGTTGTTTAGCTCGATCTCGTCTAAAGGCATCCATAAGGAATCATCCGCAAGACACTTACGAAGGTGGGAAACATGGAATGTATTATGGATCCCCGCAAGCTCTTCGGGTAATTCCAATCGATATGCAACTTCGCCAACACGAGCTAAAACCTTGAATGGCCCAATAAACCGAGGAGCTAACTTTCCCCGCTTTCGAAATCGAATAATACCCTTCCATGGCGAAACTTTAAGCATCACCATGTCGCCTTCTTGAAATTCGATCGTTCGCCTACGTTTGTCGGCATACGACTTTTGCCTATCTTGAGCCTTCTTCAAATGTTCCCGAATAATATCAATCTTGTTGTTCGTCTCCAAAACCAAATCGGTACTCCCGATCTCTCGTTGACCCACTTCTCCCCAACAAACGGGAGTTCGACATCTACGCCCATAGAGCATCTCATACGGTGGCATCCCGATACTAGTATGATAACTATTATTGTACGAGAATTCCACCAAAGGCAAATGCTCGTCCCAACTACCACCAAAATCAATAATGCACGCCCGTAACATATCTTCTAGAGTTTGGTTCGTACGTTCGATTTGACCGTCCGTTTGAGGATGATACGCCGTGCTCAACTTCAATTGCGTACCCATATCTTCATGAAACTTTTCCCAAAATCGAGATGTAAAACGGGTATCTCGATCCGAGATAATAGATATAGGAACCCCATGACGAGCGACCACTTCCTTGATAAACAACTTAGCCAAGGTCTCCGACGATATTGCTTCTTTAATGGGAAGAAACAAAGCGCTTTTCGTCAACCGATCAACTATAACCCAAATCGAATCATATTGAGTCCTCGCCGTCTTAGGTAACTTAGTGATGAATTCCATGGTAATGTGCTCCCATTTCCACTTCGGGATCTCTAACGGTTGCAACTTACCATACGGCTTTTGGTGCTCGGCTTTAACTTGCAAGCAAGTAACACATCGTTCAACATATTTCACAACATCGCGTTTCATGCCCGGCCACCAATAGTCTTTCTTCAAGTCGTGATACATTTTTGTCGCGCCCGGATGAATAGAATATTTTGACTTATGTGCCTTGTCAAGTAGCCCCCGTCGGTAATCACCCATCTTAGGCACCCACACCCTTCCTTGAAACGACAATAAACCCCGCGGGCCCATAGTAATGAATTCTGATTGGCCCACAATTCGCTCCGCATGCTTATTGTGAACATAAGCCTCTATTTGATCTTCACCCATCTTTTCAAGAAAGTCGTTAGTGATAACCAAACGTAACGATTCTACACGTATCGCCAGATGTTGAGTCTTTCGACTTAACGCATCCGCGACCACATTCGCCTTACCCGGATGATAAAGTATCTCACAATCATAGTCCTTCACTACATCCATCCACCTATGTTGACGATAATTCAAATCTCTTTGAGTGAAAAGATGTTTCAAATTTTTATGATCCGAATATATCGTACACTTGACACCATACAAGTAATGGCGCCAAATTTTCAACGCATGCACAACCGCCGCCATCTCTAAATCGTGAGTCGGGTACCTCGTCTCGTGCTCCTTTAATTGTCGAGAGGCATAAGCAATGACTTTACCCCTTTGCATAAGAACACACCCGAGCCCATTTAAGGAAGCATCACAATAAACTACCATATCTTCGACACCTTCCGGTAACACTAACACCGGAGCCTGACATAACTTCTCTTTTAACAATTGAAAAGCAATTTCTTGCTCGTTCTCCCAAACAAACTTCGCATTCTTCCTTGTCAATTTCGTCAACGAAGAAGCGATCTTAGAAAAATCTTGGATAAACCGACGATAATAACCGGCCAACCCGAGAAAACTCCGGATTTCCGTAGGCGTAGTCGGTCGTCCCCAACTCTTCACCGTCTCAATCTTCCCCGGATCCACTTGGATACCGCCTTCGTTCACAATATGGCCAAGAAATTGGACCTCTCTTAGCCAAAATTCACATTTAGAGAATTTTGCATACAACTTCTCCTTTCTTAATGTCTTCAAAACTTCACGCAAGTGACGTTCATGTTCGTGCATACTTTTCGAGTAGACTAGTATGTCGTCAATGAACACAATGACCGACTTGTCCAACATAGGTTGGCACACCCGGTTCATAAGATCCATGAATGCCGCCGGTGCATTCGTAAGACCAAAAGGCATAACCACAAACTCATAATGCCCATAACGCGTTCGGAAAGCCGTTTTCTCAATGTCTTCCTCACGGACCCGCATTTGATGATAGCCGGACCGTAGGTCGATCTTAGAGAAATACGTCGCGCCTTGAAGTTGATCAAACAAATCGTCAATCCTAGGTAACGGATAACGATTCTTGATCGTCACTTTATTTAACTCACGGTAATCGATGCACATACGCATACTACCATCTTTCTTCTTCACGAATAAGACCGGAGCGCCCCACGGCGAAGCACTCGGTCGGATAAAACCTTTCTCAAGCAACTCTTGAATTTGATTCAACAACTCTTGCATTTCCGTTGGTGCTAAACGATAAGGAGTTTTAGCGATGGGGGTAGCCCCCGGAACCAACTCAATGCGAAACTCGACTTGTCTTTCCGTCGGAACACCCGGTAACTCATCCGAAAAAACGTCTTCAAACTCATTAACTACCGGAATTTCACGAATAGGTGGTGGCTCATTACGAGTATCAACAACATGAGCAAGGAAAGCCATGCCACCGGTAACAACGGAACGACGCGCCCGTGCAAAAGTGCATATCGGCACCGTTCTTTTTCTCTTATCACCATGAATAATCATTTCTCCCCCACTTGGGGCCTTAACACGAATAAACTTGTCATGGCATGCAATATCGGCTCTGTAATGATCGAGCCAATCCATACCAACGACAATATCAAAATCGCCCAAGGTCATTGGAATGAGATTAATTTTAAAAGTTTCGGCATCAAAAACAACATCACAATTCCTACACACATCAACCACTAGCACCGTCTTGCCGTCCGCTATTTCGACTTCTACCGGACGACTTAACTTAGCTAACGGTCTATCAAGTTTAGGCACAAATTTAGGAGAAACAAACGACAAATTTGCACCGCTATCAAAAAGAATTCTCGCCGGATTAGAATTAACCATAAAAGTACCTGAGACAACTTCGTTCGATTGTTTGGCTTCATCATTAGTCATCAAATAGTTGCGACCCCTAGCCGTACCCGCCGCCCTCTCCAACCTTTTCACATTATCATTTCGCAAGTCGGGACACTCCGGCTTCTTATGCCCCTCTTTGCCGCAATTAAAGCAAGTAACCTTGATCGACGCCTTAGGACATTCGCGAGCCATGTGCCCTCTTTGATTACAATTAAAGCAAGTGGGTCCAAAACTCCCGGAACCACCCTTCTTCGCACTATTAACGCTCTCGGCGCCTCTTTTGGACTTCTTGTTTGAAAAATTCGAATGGCTCGATCCTTCAAACTTCAATTTCGAAAAAGTAAAATCACTCTTCCTAGGCACCTCCGGCTCAAAACCCCGAGCCAACTCAAACAATTCATCAAAAGTCTTAGCCATACCCCGGCTAATCTTGCTCTTGTAGTCGGCATTCAAGGTACGATAAAAATCTTTCATAAGCTTATGATCATCACCCACATACTCCGGGCAAAAACGAGTCTTTGCCAAGAATGTAGACTTGAGGGTAACTAAATCCATGGAACCTTGTTGCAAATGATGCAACTCGTCCCGGATTCGATCAAGATCGGATGAAGTTCGGTATTCCTTGAAAAACTCTTTCTTGAACTCCTCCCATGTCAAGTCCATGCATTGCTCTTTGCCATACAAATTGATTTTATCATCCCACCACAACTTGCCCTCTTCACGTAACATGCTAGACCCAAACCTCGTCTTCTTCTCGGGAGGACACTCCTCGGTACGGAAGGCCCCCTCGATGTCCGAAATCCAACAAGTACTTTTCAACGGATCCCTCACCCCATTAAACGTCGGAGGTTGAGTATCCTTAAAATTTTTGTAGTGGAAGTCTCTCTTTCCATCACCCCCTTCACCTCGAGGATAAACGTTTCTAGCATCAAGGGCCTCTTCAATGGTGGCCTTCATTCGTTCGTTTATCATTTCGGTCACTTGCCCATCGACCGAATCTTGGAAGACCTTTCGAACGTCCGCAAGAAAATCCGATTTCAACTTCTTAAAGACGGCCTCGACCTTGGTCGAGAACTCGGCGTCTTCACTTGTACTTCCGTTATCGTGATCGGGACCGTTTCTCGTCTTCATTCTATAAAACGAATTAGCTTAAACCACGAAACGAAAGGGAAAATATACACAATTACATACATATACGCCTCACTACCCCATCTCGCTCAACAATCGTCGTACATTGCTTGTTTGACCCGATTTGCACCCGTAGTAATGGTAGCTAGTCATTACTACGCGAGCACGTCGCGCTAACTCGCTAGTACAACGTCCATCTCGCTTGATGATTGCTAAACACAACACAAACAAATAGCGCATGATTAGTTCACATAAACCTATGCACTAATCATTCCGATCCGACCCAAAGTCCTACAAGTCTCGCATAATCACGCACACAAAAGTCTAAGTCTAGGCGCCTATCTCAAGTCACCTAAATCCCTTAGACCAGGCTCTGATACCACTTGTAACAATCCAAACCAACACCCGACAAAACCTTGTGAAAATACGAAATAAATTTTTTTTTTCTGTTGCAGACCATCGGCGCGCCGTGCCATATGGCCCGTGCGCCGCGCCATATCTGGCTGTCCCCGGGACTTTTAACCGCGAAAAGATTGACTAGTTCCCGGCACTTTTAGACAAAACGCTTTTTACCATACAACCAAATATGTAAAACTAACTTGTTTCAAACATAAAATTAAAGTTTTACAAGCGGGGCCCACACGACCCAAATTACAAGTTTAGTACAATTTAGGAGTTTCGACCACCAAAAAGTTTAAGTTCCAAACTACACAATGAGCATGGCGTTTGGGATTAAACTACCCAACTATCGGTCAAACTCCGAGAGCTACTAAAACCAAAAGCGTCCCTTAGCAACAAGCGGGATCCCTAGTCCAAAACGATGCCCTTACCCTTGTCCAACACCGAACCTATAAAAGTGGTAAACAACGAGAGGGTAAGCAAAGCTTAGTGAATGCAATAATTACACATACATATATATCGCCCATCTATTTGCAATCACAACACAAGATACCTCGTACGAAACGTGTAACACAAAAGCATGTCATCAACCTCAAACACTTAATAAGTCATACAATAACATAACCGAGTTAGCATATACTCAACACAACCATAAATAATTTAGCATGCTAAATATCAACAAATCTTAATATGGTTAACCATGACGCTATGGTGCTACCGGCTCGTGGTTCACACCATACGCATTGAGTCTCACTCGTTTATAGTGCTACCGGCTCTTGGTTCACACTTTGTTTATAGTGCTACCGGCTCGTGGTTCACACTCGATGCTACCGGCTCGTGGTTCACATCAATTATTTTATAGTGCTACCGGCTCGTGGTTTACACTCGATGCTACCGGCTCGTGGTTCACATCAATTTACACACATGCTATGGTACTACCGGCTCGATGGTTCATACCATAACACCCACAAATAAACACGCCATATACACGAATGCATAATTATTCCACTCACCTCAAAATCTCTTGGTGAAAGATAACCGAGCTTGAACACTTCAATGTAACGCCCCTATTACATTTATCACAATATCAAAATCACAACTCGAGTTGGTCAACACTCTAAAGCTCACTCCTAGTGTTAATTTGACCCATGGTGCAAATCCGACCCATTTGCACCCTTAACCCTAAAATCGGGTTAACTCATCACAAAACCCTATCATTAACCAAAGTAGGTTCATTACACATTTTAACACTAGTTTTAGGCTTCAACCACACATATTAATTAGCTTAGGTTCATTTTGACCCATTTGACACTTTCAAAGTCAACCTACCCATTTTGGGTCAACCACTAACCCATTTACACCCATTTACATAAATCATGGTGTTCTAGCAATTTTACTAGCTAATTAGGGTTCTCTAACAACAATTAACTCTTCCAAACCCTAGTTAACCCAATATTGAGTCTACATGACTCAAATTACCCTAGAACACCCAAAACACTAACAAAATGGGTTTTATGTTCATCTTCACCCCAAACCCTAGCCCTAAATCAAATTAAACAAAGAAATTAAGATTAGAGCATACCACAACTATCACAACGAAGCTAGAGGGAAGGCGAACAACTTTAATGCTTGGACTTAAGCAAGAAACCTTCTTCTTCTTCTCCAAAATGGGGTTTCCCTCACTAAAAGCCACTCTATCTCTAGAATTGATTTGGATAAGTGTTGGTAGTTGTGGAAGGAGTAAATGAACTCCCCAAAACTGATCTAAGGCATTAAATCCGGCCTCCAAGTGATTTTACCAAAATACCCTCAAAATATCTAATTTAAAAGAAAGAGAGAATCTGTCACAGACAGATGGCGCGGCCAGTCCAGATCCTTTTGCCTTTTTAAAATATATACAACCAAACCCCGATTCGAGTACCGCACAATACACTTATATACACATGTGTACACTTCAATTATTCGGGTCTTACACATCATGAGGCTTTTCTCGAGGACGTTAAGAAGATGTTCCTAGATACGATTGACGAGCAATTAGTCAATGTGGTAAAGGAGCAAGTTAAGGCCGTTCTTCGCGAAGATAATGTGGGAAGACGGGACTTTTTCTATAAGAATTTCAAGGACTCTCAACCTCCCTCTTTTGATGGTGAAAGAGATCCTCTTAAGAGCGCCCGTTGGATCTCCGATATGGAGGGGGCCTTCCGTACTTGTGAATGTCCTCTTGATAAGAGGACAAGGTACGGGTGTAGTATGTTGAGGGGCGATGCCAAGTTGTGGTGGGACGCAAAGCTCCAAGTTTATGGTGAAGAGCAATGCATGGAATTCACTTGGGATGAATTCAAGTCCGAATTTTTCAAGGAATACTGAACTTCGGCCGATCTTACTAGGCTTAAGGATGAGTTACGTTCCTTGAGGCAAGGGTCGATGGATTTGAACACTCTCAAATCCGTGTTTTTGTCCAAGACCCAATTTTGCCAGGAGTACGTCGGGAATGATAAAATGTTGAAGGAAGATTTCTATCGAACCTTGAACGACAACTATCAAGATAAGATTAGTGTGAACGTAGTGAAAAGCTTTGATGAGTTGTTTGACATGGCCAAAGGTTTCGAGTCGCTCATCTTAAGAAAGAGTGGTTTTACTTTTGGCAAGAGAAAAAGTGAAGGTTCGAGCTATTCAAACTTTTCGAACAAAAAGAACAAGAAAAGTTCCGAAAGTGTCAATAGCGTGAAGAAGGGCGCTTCCGGTGGTTTTACTTTTACGTGCTATAATTGTGGGCAAGCGGGTCATATGGCTTGTGATTGTCCAAAACCATCTTCCGGAAACAAGCTCACTTGTTTTAATTGCGGTAAAGAAGGGCATAAGAAGCCGGAGTGTCCCGATTTGCGCAACGATAATGTTAAGCGTCTAGAGAAGGCGGCGGGTACGGCTAGGGGTCGCAACTATTTGATGACCAATGATGAGGCCAAGCAATCCAATGAAGTCGTCTCAGGTACTTTCATAGTTAACTCTAATCCGGCACGGATACTTTTTGATAGTGGGGCTAATATGTCCTTTGTGTCGCCTCGATTTGTGCCTAAGTTAAATAAACCGCTAGTTAAGTTAAGTCATCCGGTAGAAGTTGAAATAGCGGATGGCAAGACGGCGCTAGTGGTTGATGTGTGTAAGAATTGTAATGTTGTAGTTGGTTCCGAAACGTTTAAGATCGATCTTATTCCGATGACTTTGGGTGATTTTGATATTGTTATTGGTATGGATTGGCTCGATCTTAATAGAGCCGATATTGCATGCCATGATAAATTCATTCGGGTGAAGACCCCAAGTGGGGGAGAATTAATTATTCATGGCGATAAGCGAAGGAGACTTGTACCGATATGCACTTTTGCACGGGCACGTCGTTTCCTTGTTAGTGGTGGCATGGCTTTTCTTGCCCATGTTGTTGATACTCGTGATGAGCCACCAACCATTCGTGAAATCCCTGTGGTTAATGAATTTGAAGACGTTTTTCCGGATGAGTTACCGGGTGTCCCGGCGAAAAGACAAGTTGAATTTCGCATTGAGTTGGTTTCGGGGGCTACCCCCATTGCTAAAACTCCTTATCGTTTAGCACCAACAGAAATGCAAGAGTTGTTAAACCAAACCCAAGAGTTGCTTGAAAAGGGTTTCATTCGACCGAGTGCTTCTCCATGGGGCGCTCCGGTTTTGTTTGTGAAAAAGAAAGATGGTAGTATGCGGATGTGCATCGATTATCGGGAGTTGAATAAAGTGACGATCAAGAATCGTTATCCATTGCCTCGGATTGACGATTTGTTTGATCAACTCCAAGGTGCAACGTATTTCTCTAAAATCGACCTACGGTCCGGCTATCACCAAATGCGGGTCCGTGAGGAAGATATTGAGAAAACGGCTTTTCGAACGCGTTATGGGCATTTTGAGTTTGTGGTAATGCCTTTTGGTCTTACGAATGCACCGGCGGCATTTATGGATCTTATGAACCGAGTGTGCCAACCTATGTTGGACAAGTCGGTAATTGTGTTCATTGACGACATACTCGTTTATTCGAAGAGTATGAAGGAACATGAACATCATTTGCGGTGTGTGTTAAAGACGTTGCGGAAGGAGAAGTTGTATGCAAAATTCTCAAAATGTGAATTTTGGTTAAGGGAAGTTCAATTCCTTGGCCATATTGTGAATATGGACGCTATTCAGGTAGATCCGGGGAAGATAGAGACGGTAAAGAGTTGGGGACGACCGACTACGCCTACGGAAATCCGAAGTTTTCTCGGATTGGCCGGGTATTATCGTCGGTTTATCCAAGACTTTTCTAAGATTGCTTCTCCATTGACGAAGTTGACGAGAAAGAACACGAGTTTAATTGGGAGAACGAGCAAGAAATTGCTTTTCAATTGTTAAAAGAGAAGTTGTGTCAAGCTCCGGTGTTAGTGTTGCCGGAAGGTGTAGAAGACATGACGGTCTATTGTGATGCGTCTTTAAATGGACTCGGGTGTGTTCTAATGCAAAGAGGTAAAGTCATCGCTTATGCCTCTCGACAATTAAAAGAACACGAAACGAGATATCCGACTCATGATCTTGAGTTGGCGGCGGTTGTTCATGCGTTGAAAATTTGGTGCCACTACTTGTATGGTGTCAAATGTACGATTTATTCGGATCATAAGAGTTTGAAACATCTTTTTGATCAACGAGATTTGAATTATCGTCAACGTAGATGGATGGATGTGGTGAAAGATTATGATTGTGAAATACTTTATCATCCGGGTAAGGCGAATGTGGTCGCGGATGCGTTGAGTCGAAAGAGTCAACATCCGGCGATACGAGTAGGATCGTTACGTTTGATTATTACTAACAATTTTCTTGTAAAGCTTGGTGAGATTCAAATTGAGGCTTTTGTTAACAATAAGCATGAGGAACGAATCATGGGGCAAACAGAATTCATTACCTTAGGCCCGCATGGTTTGTTGTCCTTTCAAGGACGAGTGTGGGTGCCTAGAATGGGAGATTTCCGACGAGTGCTACTTGTTGAAGCACATAAGTCAAAGTATTCCATTCATCCGGGCACGACAAAAATGTATCTTGATTTGAAGAAGGAGTATTGGTGGCCGGGCATGAAACGTGATGTTGTTAAGTATGTTGAACAATGCGTCACGTGTTTGCAAGTTAAAGCTGAACACCAAAAGCCGTATGGTATGTTACAACCGTTAGAAATCCCGAAATGGAAATGGGAGCACATTACCATGGATTTCATCACAAAGTTACCTAAAACGGCGAGAACCCAATTTGATTCAATTTGGGTGATAGTCGATCGATTGACGAAAAGTGCCTTATTTCTTCCCATTCGGGAAGCGATATCGTCGGAAACCTTGGCTAAGTTGTTTATCAAGGAAGTGATCTCAAGGCATGGGGTTCCTATATCTATTGTTTCGGATCGAGATACCCGTTTTACATCTCGGTTTTGGGAAAAGTTTCATGAAGATATGGGTACACAATTGAAATTGAGCACGGCGTACCATCCTCAAACAGACGGTCAAACCGAACGTACGAATCAAACATTGGAGGATATGTTACGTGCGTGTATTATTGATTTTGGTGGTAGTTGGGACGAGCACTTACCTTTGGTGGAATTCTCGTACAATAATAGTTATCATACTAGTATCGGGATGCCACCGTATGAGATGCTTTATGGGCGAAGGTGTCGAACCCCGATTTGTTGGGGTGAAGTGGGTCAAAGGGAAATCGGGAGTACCGATTTGGTCTTAGAAACGAATAGCAAGATTGATATGATTCGAGAGCATTTGAAAAAGGCTCAAGATAGACAAAAGTCGTATGCCGACAAACGTAGACGAATGATCGAATTTCAAGAAGGTGACATGGTGATGCTTAAGGTTTCGCCATGGAAAGGTGTTATTCGGTTTCGAAAACGAGGAAAGTTAGCTCCTCGGTTTATCGGTCCGTTTAAGATTTTAGCTCGTGTTGGCGAAGTTGCATATCGTTTGGAATTACCCGAAGAGCTTGCGGGGATCCATAATAGATTTCATGTTTCCCATCTCCGTAAGTGTCTTGCGGATGATTCTTCATGGGTGCCTTTAGACGAGATCGAGCTAAACAATAAGTTAGAGTATATTGAGAAGCCGATTGCTATACTCGATGAGAAGGTCAAAAGGTTGAGAAATAAAGAGGTTAGGACTTTTAAAGTTCAATGGCGTCGTAGTAAAGGTTCTGAGTTTACTTGGGAGCCCGAAGAATTTGTGTTGGTTTATCTTCCCTCTTGTCATGCGGCTTGGATCGCGAGGACGCGCTCCGATTCAAGTGGGGGAGAGTTGTAACATCCCGTTTTTCCCGTACATATTGAAAGGTACATACTTAATCATTGTACGTTTGTAACTTGCTAGACTATGCGTAAATGTCTAGATATATATATATATACTTGATAATGTGTGCGAATACAAGTTTATACATGGGCTTTGTTAGCGTTAAGTCTTATGAGACTATTGTTGAAGGTTAGGCGAATATAGGAAGCGAGATTTAAGTGTACGAATTAAATAAAATCAAATTTTGTTTAAGGTTGTCGAAGTGTCCAGGTGACGGCCAATGCCGCGCCGCGACACATTGGGCCGCGCCGCGGCATATAAAGCAAATCCAGATCAGCAATTAGATTAAGAAGGGTCGATTTTCCCCTTATGTGTCGCACCGCGACAAAGGGGTCCGTGCCGCGGCATTTCAAGCGAACCAGGTTCAGAAAGTGGGTTAAGAGAGGTTGTTTTTCCTTCGTAATGTCGCGCCGCGACATATAGCGCCGCGCCGCGACAACTCTGCAGTTCTGACTCCATTTTAGCTCAAATTGAATGACTTCAAGGGGCAAATTGGTAATTTCGCGTATAAATCAGATGGGAGCATTAAATCCCAACCACTCCTCCATTTCATTTATTTCTTTTCTCTTTTCTTTCCAATTTCTCTCCCAAAACTTAAAACCCAATTGAATTAAAAGCAAGATTTGAGAGTGAAGGATTGAGGGTTGATCTTTGGAGCAAGAATTAAAGTTGTTCCTTGTGTCTCTAGCTACGCGTTGATAGTCTCGGTAAGTTCTAACTCTAAGTTTTGAGTTTTAATTAGTTTATTCTAGGGTTTTGTTCATTTGGAACTTATGTGACCCATTTGGGGTTAAAATGGGCGAACTTGGGTTGTGTTGAGGAAAGAAAACCCAAATGGCCATAACTTAGGGTTTGGTCTTATGATTTGGGGTTATAAATGTTAAATGGCGTTTTTAGTCACTAACACGCTTGTTAAAGTTGAAAGAGATGTTATTTGGGTCATGTTTGACAAGTTTGGTAGTGAAAGTGTTAAATGGATCCAAAATGGGCTAGTTGACCTAGTTTGGGTGAAATGGGTATGAATTAACCTAAGTTTGTGTTAGTTGATGTTAGTAGACTTAATTTACTAGCTTTAGTGATTAAAGTCGGGTCTTGGCCATTTAAGGGCGGTTTTGGTATGGTTGAGTCATTTAATGCGAATTGGGTCATTAAATGCTCAAGTAAGTGTAATGTGGTTAATTCCACTAGTTGTGTAATCGAATGTGTACTTATGTAATTAGGTACTTTGCTTTGAAGCCTTCGGAAGCATTTAAATCACCACCGAAGTGTTAAGGTGAGTGGAATAATTATATGCGTAGGTATATAATATATTTATTTGTGGTAGCGTGAGATGTGAAGTGTCGAGGTGTTAAGACACCACGTTTCACGTGACGAGTGAAGGATCGAGGTGTTAAGATGCCACTCGAGGTGAAGCATCGAGGTGTTAAGATGCCACCTAGGAGTGAAGTGTCGAGGTGTTAAGACGCCACTCCATGTTAAAGGGTGAAGTGTCGAGGTGTTAAGACGCCACCCGAGGGTGAGGTATCGAGGTGTTAAGATGCCACCCGGGGGTTAGTGATACGAGGTGCTAAGTACACTAATGGATGTTATGAACACCAATGGGAAATTCGAGTACCATACCTTGTACGATTGGTTAACCATGGTTATTGTGTTGTAGAGTAAGTATATTATATATGTACGTGTATAATTATTGCATTCACTAAGCGTTAGCTTACCCCTCTCGTTGTTTATCTTTTTAGTCGCAGGTACGGATAAGGGCAAAGGGGTTATCGGGCATTAAGTGGCCCTTGATGATGTTTTGTTGAAGCTTGGAAGTGGGCCTAATGTTTTGGGTAGTTTAGTCCCAAACCATGCTCGAGTGTCGTTTGGATTATAAACTATCAATTGTAGTGGGTCAAACTTGTATTGAATTTGATTAATGGCCTTCGTGCCTTTTGTAAACATTTAAATTGTTGTACGTTTAAGTGGATCTTGTGGAATGGTTTACATATTTAATTGGCGCGTAAATGTGTTGTATAAAAAAAAAAAATTTATCGTATGGAATACGGGTTGGGTTGTTTCATTTGTGTGTGTAGTCTTCTTGAAAATGTATGTGTACTGCCTTCTCTGTAATCTGAAAATATGTGTCTAGCTCTCTGTGTGTACTCCGTATTATATGTTTTTCATTCAAGTAGTAGTAGGTGAAATGAGTGTAGTCCTCTTTTTTGCTGTACCACTTATAAAGAAATCATATAAAATACAAAAGCAGCCGTCCTATTTGCACTTGAATCTGGATCTGGACTGGATACTACGCGTTTCGCGTAGGAGTCCACACGATCCGCGTAAGAGTTAAATACTACGCGTTTCGCGTAGGTCTTCACACGATTCGCGAGTCGTCAGTTTTCTTGTTTTTATTTTATGTTTTGTTCTCTTTTGATCCCGCGTTGACGTTTATCGATTTGGACCTTTTCATTTGAACTCTTTTTCTTTGCTTATCTTGAACTTGTATTCGGGTAATGTTATCTCGATATGAAATTTGTTTAAATCCATCGTTTATTGTTGTTTTATCGTCGTTTCTTCAAACTTCGAGCTCGTATTATCTTTTGTCGTTTTTCTCGTGATTTATACATTTGAATGTCTTAGTAAACGGTAAAAACCCTATGAAATATAAATGATATTGCATCGAATAATATGTATGTTTAAAGCAATATCACCTGAGAATAAACATGCTTTCAAGTGTCAACCAAAAGGTTGGTGAGTTCATAGGTTTATCATAAAACAATAAAATTCATCATTTTGATAGACCACAAAATTTAAATGCTGCATGGTACAAATGGGCCCGAATCCTATACCACCTATAATGTACATGCTATATCTTTTAAATACAGTACATCTTTCTCGTGTACGAAACCATTTTCATAAATCATAGTAACTGTACACATATCTTGTGCACAAAAATAACATGCACATAACCTGTGTATAAAATCATTCTCTCGATATATAATATTCACATCACTGGTGGCAATTATCATGTCCACATAAGTCAATGGTGGCAATTATCATGTCCACATAATTCAATGGTGGCAATTATCATGTCCACATAATTCAATAATAATCCACAGAACTTCCGTCTGCATAATAATTCATTCGGGGAATGTTTTGCTTGTGTCTATCTCGTCAAACATTTATAAAAGCATTTCATGTATTCGCAGTTCAAAAATATATTTCAAAAGCATTTAATAAAGCAGTTTTAAAAACAGCGCATGTATTCCCAGTCCCAAAAATATAAAGAGTAAAAGGGAATCAAATGAACTCACGCATATAAATATTGTAAAACAGTTAATAAAGCATTTTCATGTATTCTCAGCCCAAAAATGTAATGAGTAAAAAGGGAGTAAATGAACTCACATACTATATTTTGTAGTAAAAATACATATAACGTCATTGATCAAGTATAGGGTTGGCCTCGGATTCACGAACTTATATCATTTGTATATTTATTAATATACATAATTGTAATCGAATATGTTTATATATTTTTATTGGTGATATACTTGTTATATTTAATAACTTATAGGTTTTATTAATTAATTAAGCATGTTTATTTTATATACACTTTTAAATAAATAATTAATACTTATTTATAAAGATTTTAATATAGTTATGTTATGTGTATTAAATATATTTTTAAGTAACTAATATTTATATGATAAAATAATATTGATAATAATAAATAAAAAGTTGTTTCCCTTTTATAATAATAATAATAACAGTTCATATGATATTTTTACTAACAAGGATGTTTTTAATAAAATGATAGTTTTCCTATTAATGATTCTTTTAAATAATAATTTGTTGTATCAACAATAATAATACTAGTAGTAAAAATTTATAACAATAATATAGTTGTAATAATAATAACAATTCTAATTATAGTAATCATGTTAATAATAATAATGATAATATTATTAATAATACTTATAATAATAATAATAATAATAATAATAATAATAATAATAATAATAATAATAATAATAAATCTACCTCAAAAAATAAGGTTCCTAAAATGAATTGCCACAGCCCAAACTCGAACCCATGACCTCCCGCTTCTAGACAACACCCTTAACCATACCACTATATGCTTCTCTCTAATTTATTTCTCGAATTAAATTCTTTTAACCCCTATCTGACTGTATCCTTCTTATCATATATAAGAAAAAAAAATAAATTTGTAGCTCCCCAGGCTCGAACCCACAACCCTTTCGTTCAAACACGAACACCCCAACTATCCATCTGCCATTCCATATCTGATATTACTCATACCTTAAACTTATTTAATCTACGCTGTATCTGTTTCTTCTTCTAAAATCCAAACGATAAACCAGACCCAGAACCGATCGATAAACTGTATGTTCGTGGATTTTATCATCATCATCTTCATAATCATGATTATCATCATCGTAATTCAAATGATCACCATCATCATTTTTATTCATCGTAATCATCATCATCATATATATATATATATATATATATATATATATATATATATATATATATATATATATATATATATATATATATATATATATATATATATATATATATATATTTTCTCACATAAAATCATACCATTACTATCATAACCGTATCCCTCATCACTTGATTGTTACTATCTTAACCTATTATCATCATCTTATCTAAACATCGTGCCTTATCATTTTCATCCTATAATTATCTACTCATTAATCCAAAATAGAACTAAAGTATAACGGCCCAACTAATATAGGAGCCCAAATACTCAGTCATTTAAACATCCTAAATGGCCCAAGAACTAATTAGCAAACCAGATTCAGCTGCAGCGTTCGTGGGTTTGTTTTGGTAATCAGATCTTCGAATGATGTAAAAAAATATACAGTTATCATCTAATTATTGTATTCGTAGTTGATCAGACATGTAGTATTAATAAAGAAAACTAAAGGATCATCTATAGCGACTTTAGTTACACCCTCCAACTTTTGCTTTAATAATTGGCTCTCCCACTTAGCAATATTTTATGTGATTACACCTAATACTTGATCATCTCACTAAACAGGTAGGGACGGTGTTGAGGGGCCAGCAATTTCTATATAAATCTACTCTTCAATTTACTTGATTGACATAATGTAATTCATCGTAAGATAAGGTTGATACCGGGTCACTTGTAATTAAACAAAAACTTGGTTAGCCGCTTGTAAACAAGATCATTATCGACTGCAGAATCACCCATCAGGAATCTACGTTCTATGTACTATTTGTCGAAGAAAATTATAAAAGCAGTGGGTTTTTGCAGCGGTACTTCGAGCAGGTTTGATGACGATTTTGTTTTGAGTAAGAAGATGATAGTGAGGGTGACGGTTTTGAGTGATCTCTGAGGTGATGGTGACGAGTTGAGATGCTGACCGGAGGGATGTAGAGCGGTCTCTTAGCAAGACAGAACCAGAAGTGCAGTTGGTGGTTTAGTTGAGTTCAGTAATTGATGGTGGAGTTTAAATAGGTTGTCAAGGTGGGTTATGGTGATTGTTCATGATGGTGTTGTTGGTTGTCAAGAACAAGAAACAGCGAGAGATTATCTCTTTATCTTTTCTGAATCATTCAAGTGAAACTAATTAGGTGTTTTGTAATTCTGTGAGATGGTGAATGATTTGTTTAGTTTCGATGACTAGAAGTAATTGAAGGCAATGTAGGGTTGGATAAGGATGGTGTAAATCGAATGAGTGATTTATCAATCTGCAATTGTTTGGTTTATACAATAATTATCGTCGACAGAGGGAATCAAATTGAAAGAGGAAGAGAAGAAAAAAAATAAAAGTTGAAAGGGAAGTTCAACTGAATTTGTATCTGTATGAATTGATTTATTTGTCATGTAATCCAGATTAGAGACCGGAAATATAGAATTGATCGTGATATACATTGATCCGTACAATTTTCTGTTTTATAGATCGTATAATTAATTAATATATATATTAGTATTAATAGTAATAATAATTACATTATTAATAATAAATAATAATGACAAATAAATAATAATACGGATTTCCTAATAAAATATCTGTATATATTTGTTTGTATATATATAAATCACTATGTTATGTATATCTCTTTATATATTTATTTTTATAGGTTATAATTAATATTATTAATACATAAAACTATAATAATAATAATGCTCTTATTATTATACATAATAACAATACAAATTTATAATCAATGTAACAGTAATAATAATATTGCTAATGATAATGATAACATTTACCATAAATGTATAACAATAACATTGTTAATAACAATAATACTAATTATACTAATATTATTAATAATAACATTAGTATTAATAATAATGATAATATATCAATATATATATATATATCAGTTTATTCATACCAAATTTCATATATATAAATATATATGCATATTTATTGACAATAAATTGTTCGTGAATCATCGGTCACAGTCAAAGGGTAATTGTTTACGTGAATAAAATTTCAAAATTATCGAGACTCAATATTACAGACTTTACTTATCGTGTCAAAATCATATTAAGATTAAGTTTAAATTTGATCGAAAATTTCTGGGTTGTCATAACAGGTATATTCACTATCAACAATCTATTAGCTTCTGTTCTGTTTGATACTGGTGCCGATAGAAGTTATGTATGTAGACACTTTTGCGATAAGATAAATTGGTCGTTAGTTCCTTTAAAGGAGAGTATGCTTGTAGAGGTAGCCAATGAGAAACTTGAGAAAGTTGACCAAATTAGCAGATGAGCTATTATCAACATAGCTGGTGTGGATTTCGAGATTGACTTGATACCCATTAAGTTGGGAAGCTTTGATGTTATTGTTGGTATGGACTGGTTGACCAAGATAAGGGCCGACATTATCTGTGGAGATAAAGCTCTTCGTATACCACACAGAGATGGTGAGCCACTGATCATTTACGGAGAGAGATGTACCTCGAAGCTGAACCTCATTAGTTGCGTGAAAGCGCAAAAGATCATGAAGAAAGGACGTCTTGCTGTGCTAGCACATGTGAAAACATTAGAAACTGAAGTGAAGAGCGTGGATGAAGTACGGATTATGAACGAATTTTCCGATGTCTTTCCGAAAGAATTGCCTGGATTACCGCCACCTAGAGCAGTGGAGTTTCAGATCAACTTAGTGCCAGGAGCTGTACTTGTAGCTCGCTCACCTTATCGACTCGCACCTTTCGAAATGCAAGAGTTGCAGAGTCAACTACAAGAACTGCTAGACCGTGGATTTATCCAACCAAGTTTCTCACCTTGGGGCGCACCTGTTTTATTTGTGAAGAAGAAGGACGGATCATTCCGCATATGTATCGACTACCGTGAACTCAACAAATTTACGATCAAGAATCGGTATCCTCTTCCCCGAAATGACGATCTTTTCGATCAGCTACAAGGATCAAGCGTTTACTCTAAGATCAATTTGCGATCCGGTTATCACCAGTTGAGGGTGAAAGAGATAGACGTAATGAAAACTGCGTTCAGAACTCGTTATGGTCATTATGAGTTTCTCGTGATGCCATTCGGTTTAACCAACGCACCTGCTGTATTCATGGACCTCATGAATCGTGTCTGCAAGCCATACCTGGATAAGTTCGTTATCGTCTTCATAGATGATATCCTCATCTACTCTAAGAGCGAAGAAGAACATGAACAACATCTTTGTCTAGTGTTGGAACTCTTGAGACAAGAGCAACTCTATGCCAAATTCTCCAAGTGTGAATTTTGGTTGAAGGAAGTCCAATTTCTGGGTCATGTTGTGAGCGACCAGGGTATCAAAGTTGATCCCACGAAGATTGAAGCTATCAGCAAGTGGGAAACCCCCACTACTCCAACTCATATTCGCCAATTTTTAGGTCTCGCCGGTTACTATCGAAGATTTATTGAAGGATTCTCTCTGATTGCGCGTCCTTTAACCGCACTGACTCACAAAGGGAAGAAGTTCATTTGGGAAGCCGCACACGAATCAGCATTTCAAACCTTGAAGCAGAAATTGACCACCGCACCTATCTTATCTCTTCCTGAAGGCAGTGACGATTTCGTCGTTTATTGCAATGTTTCGAAAAGTGGCTTTGGTTGTGTGCTGATGCAATGCACAAAGGTTATCGCTTACGCCTCCCGGCAATTGAAGATTCACGAGCGGAACTACACTACTCATGATCTCAAACTTGGAGCCGTTGTCTTTGCGCTCAAATTATGGAGACACTATTTGTATGGAACTAAGAGCATTATTTTCACCGATCATAAAAGCCTCCAGCACATCTTTGATCAGAAGCAACTAAACATGAGACAGCGACGATGGATCGAGACGATGAACGACTATGATTGTGAACTTTGTTATCACCCTGGCAAGGCCAATGTTGTAGCTTACGCCTTAAGCCGAAAGGAGAGGATGGCACCTCTTCGTGTCCGGGCTCTGAACATCACCATCCATTCAAATCTCAACAATCAGATCCAAGTAGCCCAAGATGAGGCTCTCAAGGAGGAGAATATATCTCATGAACACCTGAACATTCTCGTCTCTCGATTCGAGGTTAAGGAGACAGGACTTCGGTACTTCGCTGGAAGAATTTGGGTACCTTGTTATGGAGATCTACGAAACCTTATACTTGATGAAGCCCACAAGTCTAGATATTCGATTCATCCCGGAGCGGGCAAAATGTACCACGATCTTAAGGAACATATTGGTGGCCGAATCTTAAGAAGGACGTTGCAACTTATGTTGGTAAGTGTTTGACTTGCTCAAAAGTTAAGGCCGAACATCAGAGGCCTTCTGGATTACTTTAACAACCGGAAATCCCACAATGGAAGTGGGAGAGGATAATGATAGACTTCATTACTAATCTACCAAAGACGGTGGGCGGATACGATACCATCTGGGTTATCATTGACCGTCTCACTAAATCTGCACACTTCCTAGCTATGAAGGAAATGGATACGATGGAGAGACTCGCTCAACTCTACATAAAGGAGGTTGTATCTCGTCATGGTGTACCTTTATCAATCATCCCAGATCGTGATCCCCGTTTTGCTTCCAGATTTTGGCGTTCTTTACAAGAAGCCATGGGAACCCATCTCGACATGAGTACTGCATATCACCCACAGACCGATGGGCAAAGTGAATGCACGATTCAGACTTTGGAGGACATGTTGCATGCATGTGTTATCGATTTTGGAAAGGCCTGGGAAAGGCATTTGCCACTCACCGAATTTTCTTACAACAACAGTTATCACTCGAGCATTAATGTCGCACCTTTTGAAGCATTGTATGGCCGCAAGTGCCGATCTCCTATTTCTTGGGCCGAAGTAGGCGAAAAGCAAATCACTGGACCCGAGGTAGTCCATGAAACAACGGAGAAGATTGCTCAGATTCAAGCGAGACTTAAGACGGCCCGTGATCGTCAAAAGAGTTATGCCGACCTCAAATGTAAAGACTTTGAATTCAACGTCGGTGACCGTGTAATGTTGAAGGTTGCACCTTGGAAAGGTGTGATTCATTTTGGAAAACGTGGAAAGTTAAACCCACGATACATTGGTCCTTTTGAAATCTTGGAACGTGTTGGACCCGTTGCTTACCGTTTGGATCTCCCAACTCAATTGAACTCAGTTCATCCTACCTTCCACGTATCAAATTTGAAGAAGTGTCTTGTTGCACCAGAACTTGTCATACCACTGGAAGAACTTACAATTGATGACAAACTCCACTTCGTGGAAGAGCCTGTTGAAATTATGGACCGTGAGGTCAAAACTTTGAAACGCAACAAGATTTTGATCGTCCGAGTATGATGGAATGCCAAACGAGGACCTGAGTTTACCTGGGAGCGAGAGGATCAAATGATGCAGAAGTATCATCACCTTTTCCCGACTCCTCCATCTACCTCAGCTTAAAATTTCGGGACGAAATTTTCTTTAACAGGTGGGTAATGTAACAACCCTGGATTTTTCCAACGTTTATTATTAATATTTATTATTTATACTTGCGCTTTAATAAATGTATTTATATACATTTACTTGTTATCATATTTGAATCTCCATTGCCCGACTTGTCTTTGTGACGTGCGTACTTTTCACGAATAATATTTTTGAATATTATTTACATTCATGATTATTTATTATTAATCATTTTAATTAACTAAGGTTAGTAGTTAATTACTTGGGCTTTATTTATTTAAATCACATACTTACTTGTACTTGGGCTTGGACTTTTATTTCATGGACTAGTAAGCCCACCCTACATATTTAATGGACTTGTAAGCCCATGTATTATACTAGTATTACATTAAGGTTAAGTATGAATTTATTAAGCTAATTAGGAGACAAATACTTCAAGCATGCTACACCTTTCTCCCATGCAATTTAACCTTATTACCTCTTCTAGCTTTCACCACCTTTCCAATACTTGAAAGTGAGTTTTGACTTCCCATTTCTACCACCTAAACCATCGGCCAAAGTGTAGTGGGGAGGAGTTCTTTTTTTTTTCAAACTTTGTTACTTATTACTTGCATTTCATTTTCCTTTACACACACTTACATACAACACTTTATTTTCTCTCATTTCTTCTCTCAAAAACTAGTAAGTAACAAGATTATTTTCTCTTCTTTTCTCCTCTAAAAACCGAAATCTATCATCATCTTTTACTTGATTCATTAGTTGTTTGTTTGTTGGTTGTTATTCAAGATCGAACTTCCTAGTTTGCATCTTCATGGATCTTGGTTACTTTCATCTCTTGTTTGATGAAGAACCAAGAACAAGAACCTAAACTTGTTAGTTTATGGCTCTACATCTAAGTGTTTTCAAGATCTAGAGTTCATAAACTTGATGATCTTCTTTGTTTTCATGTTTGTAGATTTAAATCCTAAGATTCAAACTTTGATTGAATCTTCCTAAGTATGAAACAAACATGAATGTTATACTTGTAGATCTAGTTTATTTATTCATTTTTTTTTACTTACTTTAAAGTTATGATTGTTGCAAGCATGGTCAAGTATTACTAGTTAATCTTGATCTCATTTTTCTTGAACCAAAGTTAACTTTATAAGTTCAAGAACATGGAAGTTTAACTTTCTAGTTATAACTTCATATACTTATGAAAGATCTAAGTTTCTATAGCTTATGGTCTACTTATTTTGTTGTAAATAAAAGCTTATAAGCTTATATACATGTTACAAGTTGAAAATCTAAGTTTCATAACTTATGGTTTCATTAAAGTGTAGATCCAAGTTTTGTAACTTAGGATCTAACTTAAGAATACTAGATCTAGACTTTCTAGTCTAGGATCTTTAAAATCTAGCTAATATCTAATTTCTACAACTTATGATCTTGATTATTTAGTTTACTTTCAAGTTTGAAGCTTAATATTACTTTTAGAGTTCATGTATGTGTCGGATCTAAGATCTTGATGCAACTTTGGTTCATCAAAATTCATACAACCCTTAAGTGAGTTGTGCTACATGTTTTAGACTTGCACTTGTGTTATGATGGTCAAAACTTGGTAAAGATGATGCAAACACATCAACGAGTTGTACACTTGAAGCTATAAGCATCAAGGATGAGAACCGCGATGAGCATCGAGCACCAAGAACCCACTGGGACACTTAACCTACTGATTTTCGGGTCTGATAAGAATACCTGGGCTACTGGAAAGTTGATTTTCAGTTATTTCAGTTCGAGTAGATGATTTTCCATTTAGACCTCGTCTTAATCCGAGTTACGGTTTAGGATCTATGGCCTCCCGAAAGTCACTACACCCTATTAACGTTGTGCTGAAATTTCTGACCTACTCGCACTTAAACCATCACCATGGTCAAACGAAGACAATCTTGGTTCTAGAAATTGGTCAGTACCTAGGGGACTCATATACAGAGCCATGGCCACTGGTCTCACCTCATTTCAGTTTGTATAGAGGTCGTGGCGACTGAACGAATTCAGCCTTTGTTTCAAACCCTAGTCTTTACTTGAAACTTACTTTACACTTTTTGTTAAATGATGAATGATGATGATACTTAAGACCTAATTTACATACATTTAAACCTTTGGGAACGATTTACTGACTTAGTAACTTTTGACTTAGGATGAGGACCTTTTTGGACAAACATACTTGCTTACCTTTCCCGTGTCAACTTTACTACTACTTAACCACTGTGAGTTATAGCATCCCTTTTTACTTTAACTATTTTGGGAACTGAGAATACATGCGCATTTTACATTTTACATACTAGGCACGAGTACTTAAACTTTATATATGTGGGTTATACAACGGCATAAACTTTCCCCTTAGCTCGGTAACGTTTAGTCATTGGTCTTTGAACCGGTGAACGCGAATCTTAGATATGGATCCATAGGGTTTGACATCCCCACTCGGGCTAGTAACGCTAGCATTTAATGGGTGTTTAATACTTCGTAAACATACACACTCACCAAGTGTACTTTTAGGGGGTGATAAACGTTAAGTTAGTTACCAAGTGCCCACGGTTATACATATACTTTTCATACTGTTTTGAAACGCTCTTTGAAGCACTGAAACCTCGTGGCCTACCTTACATTACTGTTATACTTAAACTATAGCTCACCAACATTCGTGTTGACGTTTTTAAGCTTGTTTTTCTCAGGTGCTTAAGGTTGCTTGCTTCCGCTGTTGTACTAGTCTTTCTGATTAGCCACCCGCTGACTTATTAGAGATGTTACCGCATGAAACATTTTATCTTGCATTCAAACTTTATTACTTTTGAACAATGATTTGTAACGACCTAAGGGTCACGTACTATTATTACTTGCTTCCATTCATAGAAGCATACTTTTGGTTATAAAACATTTGACGTTGGTTATGGCGTCACCTTTTATCATGAATGCAAACTTGTTTTGAAAATGCATATAGTGTTGGACCTTGTAATGATCCTGTTGTTGATGGTCCGTACATGTTGATTTAGTACAGGGCGTCACATTTGGCCAAACTCCAAGTCGTCAAGATCACCAAAAGCTATAGAACTGCTAAACTTCATCACTCTTACAACAAACATACACGGTTAGCACAGACACAACATGGAAACATAAAGATTGGCTAGGATCAGTCTCCACCTTCTGTGACGACCCGAAAATTTCTGAACAAATTTAAACTTAATCTTAATATGGTTTTGACAAGATAAGCAAAGTCTGTAATGTTGAGTCACAAAATTTTTGAACTGTTTACATGGATTCATTTGACCTTTGGCTACTCCCGATGATTCACGAACAATTGTTGTAAATAAATATGTATATATAAATGTAAGTATATATATAAACTTGAATTTATAAAACATAATTTAAACATCAGAATTAAATAGTAAAACAAAATACAAAATAATTATATCGTAATTTAAAATGAATCTATATATTATTATTATTACCATTAATAATATCATTATTAATAGTGTTTATTATCTTTATTGTTAATATATATTACTAATACTAATATAATTATCAATATTAGTATTATTATTCATTTATTATTAATACCAATTATTAAAAAAAAAGGTACAGACATCTAACTGATTTTGTTATTTACCTAAGGACTTTATTTTTTTGTTTTACAATTAGATTCCTTGTCTCCAAATTATTTCATATCACTATCACTGGTACAAGTTTGTTAACAATCGCATTCATTTGTATTATTTATTTTTCTGTTTTTGTCGACTAAATAAAGGGAAAGCAATTATTTAAATTGTTCTATTTAATCAAGCAACTCAACTGTTAACGAATCCTTCTATTTAGCATTTCCTTTAACAATTGTCAATTATCAAGTTATTGAGTAATTAAACAGAAAACCAGGGAGAACCCAGTTCCACGACCCCTGTTCTTCACTTTTTTTGTCATATATCGATTTCGAACCAATTTTCAAAATCCTTTAAAACAGAGTTGTTAAGAATTGTTCATTCAATCTTTCTGTAAAGTATCAAGTTCCAATTCATCCTATCGCTTATGAATTTTCAAGTCAAAGTTGTTGAACTAAAAAGTCAAACATTGTTCATCCTTCAAATTCACGTTTTCTGTTACAAATCAAATTAAATTGATGAATTGTAAAGTTTATATAAACGATATACAACATATTTCATGTTGTAAGATTTGCCTAAATTATATTCAAAATCAAAATCATTATATATTTTTTTGTTTAAGAAACCGTAACCCAGCAGCAGCCTTTTTTTTATTATTTTATTATTTTTTGTTTTTAAAAACACAATTATATATATATATATATATTAGTGTTTGTTCATACGTCATTAAAGGAAACTAAATTAGTTATTTTGATTTCCAAAAACTCCCTGATCGATGCCTTTGAGTTGTTAATGAAGAAGATGGTGAAAACAGAAAAATAAAATCGGGTTAAATAGATATAGTTATAAATACATTCAGGAAAGTCAGAATTGGAGGAGTGGTGTTGGGTGTTTGTTAGGGAACGAAGGGTCTCGGGTTCGAGCCCGGCTTGGTGCAAATCTTTTTGAAATAGGCTTATAAGGTAGTTTTATTATTATTATTATTATTATTATTATTATTATTATTATTATTATTATTATTATTATTATTATTATTATTATTATTATTATTATTATTATTATTGTTATTGTTATTTTTGGTATTGTTATTATTATTATTGTCATTGTTATTATTAGTGTTAAAATTATTAATATTATTATTATATGTATATGTATTATAATCATTATTATTATTATCATTATAAGTATTAATAATATTATTAGTAGTAAACTTATCATAATTAGTATTATTATTACTACTATTATTACTAAAGTAACTTTATTTTCAAACCTGTTATTTTTTTTAAAACTAATATTATCATTAAAAAATAACACCTTTACTATCATTATTATTATTAGCAGTAGTATGATCAATATCATTATTATTAAAAGTATTATGATTATGACCATAAAAGTTTTAAAGTTATTGTCATTAAGATTACAAGAATCTATATAAATGTATGGATTTAAAAACTATGGATAAAACTATAATTTAAGTAAATTAATAATTATTAGTATTATTATTATTATTATCAACAAAATATTATTGTTATTATCATTATTATCCTTTTTACAAAAATTATTATTTCGTTATCATTAAAACTATTAATATTATTATTATCAAGTACTATTTATATCATTATTATTAAGCTAATATTATTTATGAAAATAAAAGTTTTTAAATGACGTTGTTAAAATTATAAATATTAAAATAAAGGGTATATCTATAGATATAAAATTATATCTAAATTACATAACTTAACTATATTAATAATTATATATATATATATATATATATATATATATATATATATATATATAATGAAAATATATAAATAATTAATAAAACTTACAAATTATTAAATATAACAAGTACATCACTAATAATAATATATAAACTTATTCGATTACAAATATGTGTATTAATAAATATACAAATGATATAGGTTCGTGAATCTGAGGCCAACCCTGCATTGTTCAGTATCGTCGTATGAATATTTTTACTACAAAATATCGTATCGTGAGTTCATTTGCTCCCTTTTACTCTTTACATTTTTGGGATTGAGAATACATGCGCTGTTTTTTACATCTACTTTATTAAATGCTTTTGAAATATATTTTGAACTGCGAATACATGAAATGCTTTTATAAATGTTTGACGAGATAGACACAAGCAAAACATTCCTCGAATGAATTATTATGCAGACAGAAGTTCTGTGGATTATTATTGAATTATGTGGACATGATAATTGCCACCAATTGATGAATATATTTTCCCCTGATTGTTATTGCTTGGTAACCTAAGAATTAGAATCGGGTATGACCCTAATTCACGCGAATCATAAAGGTAGCTACCGGGTTTAACACCCCCACCCAGAATGTTCACTAGACGAAAGGGCTAGTGGGCGTGGTGTTTAGTACTTCAAAGTTTATATGATTATTATACAGATGAGATGTTCTATTTTGGGGATATTATTTATGCGCATTATATGTTAAGGTCGGTTACCAAGCCAAGCTATGAAAGCAATGAAAAGTGAATGTTATGTATCGAGGGAATGATTTTATACACAGGTTATGTGTATGTTATTTTTGTGCACGAGATATGTGTACGGTTACTAAGATTTATGAAAGATTATTTCGTACACGAGAAAGGTGTACTGTATTTAAAAGATATCGCATGTACATTACAGGTGGGTATAGGATTCGGGCCCATTTGTACCATGCAGTATTTAAATCTTGTGGTCTATCAAAATGATGAATTTTATTGTTTTATGATAAACTTATGAACTCACCAACCTTTTGGTTGACACTTGAAAGCATGTTTATTCTCAGGTATGAGAGAAATCTTCCGTTGTGCATTTGCTTATATTAGAGACATTACTTGGAGTCATTCATGACATATTTCAAAAGACGTTGCATTCGAGTCATCGCGTTCATCAAGATTATTATTAAATCAATTATAGTTGGATATATTATGAAATGGTATGCATGCAGTCAACTTTCAATGTAATGAAAGTTTGTCTTTTAAAAATAAATGCAATGTTTGTAAAATGTATCATATAGAGGCCAAGTACCTCGCGATGTTACCAAATGTAATGTATTCGTCCAAATGGATTAGGACGGGGCATTAGAGGTGGTATCAGAATGGTGGTCTTAGCAAACCAGGTCTTGCATTAGTGTGTGTAACTGATAGTTGTTTAGATGCATTAGTGGGTCTGAACTTCGACCGTGTCTGCATGTCAAAAGTTTTTCTTATCACTTCGTGTCAAAAATCATCTACTTATCATCCATAGGAAACTACCTGCTTATCAATCCTAGTCTAGACACATCTTACTGCATTGATTACATGAATAGTGTATAGACAAAATTCATATCTTAGCGTATCTGTTACTGTAGACTTTGCCTGACAGCTTCCGTAGATTCCTCCGTAACTTATGGGATTTTAGTATTATACATGCATATGTAAATTATGTATTGCAGGATACTAATCTACATCCTATAATCTAATTCATATCGAAAATCCTCCATCTGATCGTACGAGATGGATCCCTCAACCAGTTCGAATTCCTCGGATTCTGACAGCTATTCCGACATGGATGTTCACCTAAGCTCCGGAAGCAGCGTCACTAGAATGAATCAACCAATCATCCATCCCCAATTTATCTGATGGGTTCGTAGCCTCCTTAATCATTGGAGAGAAGAAGAAGGCGATCCTTTCCATCCACCATTTTGTCCTCTTGGCGAAGAACCTGAAGCACTTACCTGCGAACCAATTCGAAACACCATTTTCACCCTCATTTTCCGAATATATCACCATGATTATATACTATCTCAAATTTAAAACCTTATTCATTCGCTCGTTCCCACCGAAAATTATCCCGGAATAATAGAAGAAGTCAACGAATTTCGCGCTCGGGTAGTGACTTTGGAAAATATGGTGCAAACTTACCAGCTTCAGCAACATCACCGACATTAACATGACCACCAGCAATAGCACCCATACCATCAACAACACACGCCTCAATATCTCATTCTGTACCTCGAGTATAATCACCGTTCTACGTATCGATCTACATCATTTATCTTCGTTCGACATGGCAATGTTTTAGAGATTATATATTCTTGTTCTAACGGTAAATCAAATGAGTTTAATATCATATTGACTCATTAAATTCATGATTACATCTGAAGAAAATATATATGTATATAAATTTTTTCATAAAGACTGTAATTAAAAATTCTTTCGTACAAACTGTTAATGGTGAAAATATTTTAACGGGTAGGTAATACCCTAGGAATATTTAGATTTCACATTAATAAGTACACTGTACATTCTTTCAAATCTAATTCAACAGTCATTTACTATCCTATTTACAACCACCGATATACGTATCCGTTCACCGCAGAATAACCCTTTTCATTCAATTTCATATTTGGATTTTGATCTATCAGAATCCAACAAGTGGCATAATGAAGAACACATTGGACAAAATAAAATCTGTTAGAAACAAACAAATAAACTATGAAGAAAAATTTGTTAAGAATCTACGCTAACTGTTCCTAGCTAACTGGTTATATTTTTATTTATCGCAATTTATTTGTCGCAATTTATATTCTCGCAATTTTATTTATCGTCATTTAATTTCTGTTATTTATTTTACGCACTTTATTTATCGTCATTTAAATACTGTTATTTACGCATTTAAATATCGGGACACGTATACAAGGTTTTGACATATCATATCGACGCTTCTATATATATTATTTGGAATAACCATAGACACTCTATATGCAGTAATGCTGGAGTTAGCTATACAGGGTTGAGGTTGATTCTACAATAATATATATACTTTAAGTTGTGATCGAGTCTGAGACATGTACACGGGTCACGACACGTATTAATTAATTTGAATATTATATATTGCTAACTGTGGACTATCAACTGAGGACTACCAACATTGGACAATTAAAATGAATTAAAATATTGATTATAACATATGAAACTAAACAATTCTTCAAGTTTGCCACTTGATTTCATCCTAAACTTCATTTGTATCTTGACGATTACAATCTGCGTTCAAACCTTTCATGATTCTTGAAAACACCTAAATCGAAAGGATGAACCAACCGCACTTCATCTACGAAAGGAAAGATTTATGCATATAGCTATGCACCTGAAAAACTCTCGGAAACTGAGTAAACGTTTAACACGTAGCTGTGCTAATTCTTTTAGCGTTATTATTACCGAAAATAACTTTACAACTCCTGTTCGAGATAGCCAGTTTTGTCACAGCTCCAGCAAGTCAACTTCGACTTTTCGTTCGAAACAACCTTATTATAACCTTGATATATATGCGAGCTCTTTTATGGTTATCGGGGAACCTTTTATATTCCATCATATTACCAGCAGACGTACCAGCAACCTCGTTGCTCCTTGGCTTAAATCTCTCCAAATTTTTTTTTTTTTTACTTATTTATTAAAACCCTATCATGTACTCATCGACATCTTGAAACGATAGTTTCCATACCAAATACCGGGAAGCATTAATCAATAATTCTCGAATTTCGCAGCGTTCCTACGTCAATAGTTATATATCTATATATAACGTATATCTTCTGGACTGGTGAATTTCAATTCGGAATCTCTGAATTCCTGAAAAGCACTCTAGCTTACGAATCAGATCTATGAGTTCTGAAAATGCTGATGAAGCAGCAAAAGTTGTAGATGGTCTTAATGGCCAAAAGTTTGATGATAAAGAATGGAGTGTTGGAAACACTCAATAGAAAATTGGTACTGGAAAACGAATTGAGCAAACAATGAAGGAGACGGTGGAGAAATCACAAGGACTAAACCTGTATTCAAAGAACCCATATGTTTCAATGTCTGATGAAATCTTCAACGAATGTCTTGCTTCCTACTTATTTCAATTCTTTGCAGAAAAAGTTTCTGTATCACCCTTTAATTTCAGGTACTTTAGAAATTCTAAGATATCATCGTATCTTCCGTTATAAATATCTTCGATATTCCTGAGGATACCTTCACTGCCATTCTTGTCTGAAATTATTTATCTCTTCGTACTATCTATATTACATCATAAAAGAAACTGTTTTAGTTTTTATATTCTGCAATAATCAAGTTTAAATTATGAATGATTTCCTAGAGAAGTGTTGGGAATTGAAGCATGAGTTAGTATAATATAATGACGTCAGGCCAACGTGGTTATATTACAGTAAGTAATGCTGAATTTCTAATGGAACGTGATGATGGTTCACAGATCATACCCTCTTCATGTGCCATGTTACACGACTCTTTCATTCTACTTAAATTCTAAGCATATCATGGAAATATTTCCTTTGATATTTCCGTTCTTCTGTAATTCTAACAGTTTGCTAATAAATCGTGCTATTTCTTTTTCTTTCTTAATAGAAGATTTCCTTAAATTCCTTGAATTTCGGAATTCAACCATGACTAGTCAAAAGTTATGATGAAACTTGTCTTTCTCATTTCACTATTTAGTGATAGCTTCACTCATACACTTCGAATAATTGAATTGTTTTATCTGTATTACTCAATGATGATAAAATTCTATTTCATCAATTCATATTCGTCATGAAAACATATTTATTGTTAATCATGATAACCACACTCAAATTTCGGGACAAAATTTCTTTAACGGGTAGGTACTGTGACGACCCGGAAATTTCCGAACAAATTTAAACTTAATCTTAATATGGTTTTGACAAGATAAGCAAAGTCTGTAATGTTGAGTCACAAAATTTTTGAACTGTTTACATGAATTCATTTGACCTTTGGCTACTCCCGACGATTCACGAACAATTGTTGTAAATAAATATGTATATATAAATGTTAGTATATATATAAACTTGAATTTATAAAATATAATTTAAACATCAGAATTAAATATGTAAAACAAAATACAAAATAATTATATCGTAATTTAAAATGAATCTATATATAAATAAATATGAATTCCATGTATAATTATTGATCAATTATATATTATATAATCAGTAAAAATTACATAAGTAAAAAATTGTAACATTAATATATTAAAGGTAATTACAGGTTAAAATATAGTTATTAATATTATTATTACTTTCATTATGACTAAAAAATAAATATTAATAAAAAATATTAATATCAGTAACATTAATATTAATATATAACATATAGATATAAAGTTGATACATTTAATTTATTAATATTAATATTACTAATATTATTAACATTATTATAGTTAATAGTAAAACAGTGATTATTATGATTATTATTATCCTTATAATTATTATTACCATTATCAAAAATCTTTAATTTTAATACAAATATTATTATAAAAATAATACCATTTATTATTATTATTACCATTAATAATATCATTATTAATAGTGTTTATTATCTTTATTGTTAATATATATTACTAATTCTAATATAATTATCAATATTAGTATTATTATTCATTTATTATTAATACCAATTATAAAAAAAAAGGTACATACATCTAACTGATTTTGTTATTTACCTATGGACTTTATTTTTTTGTTTTACAATCAGATTCCTTGTCTCCAAATTATTTCATATCACTATCACTGGTACAAGTTTGTTAACAATCGCATTCATTTGTATTATTTATTTTTCTATTTTTGTCGACTGAATAAAGGGAAACCAATTACTTAAATTGTTCTATTTAATCAAGCAACTCAACTGTTAACGAATCCTTCTATTTAGCATTTCCTTTTACAATTGTCAATTATCAAGTTATTGAGTAATTAAACAGAAAACCAGGGAGAACCCAGTTCCCCGACCCCTGTTCTTCACTTTTTTTTTTGTCATATATCGATTTCGAACCAATTTTCAAAATCCTTTAAAACAGAGTTGTTAGGAATCGTTCATTCAATCTTTCTGTAAAGTATCAAGTTCCAATTCATCCTATCGATTACGAATTTTCAAGTCAAGGTTTTTGAACTAAAAAGTCAAACATTGTTCATCCTTCAAATTCGAGTTTTCTGTTACAAATCAAATTAAATTGATGAATTGGAAAGTTTATATGAACGATATATAACATATTTTATGTTGTAAGATTTGCCTAAATCGTATTCAAAATCAAAATCATTATATATTTTTTTGTTTAAGAAACTGTAACCCAGCAGCAGCCTTTTTTTATTATTTTTTATTTTTCATTTTTAAAAACATAAATATATATATATATATATATATATATATATATATATATATATATATATATATATATATATATATATATATATATATATATATATATATATATATATATATATATATATATATATATATATTAGTGTTTGTTCATACGTCATTAAAGGAAACTAAATTCATTATTTTGATTTCCAAAAACTCCCTGATCGATGCCTTTGAGTTGTTAATGAAGAAGATGGTGAAAATAGAAAAATAAAATCGGGTTAAATAGATATAGTTATAAATACATTCAGGAAAGTCGGAATTGGAGGAGTGGTGTTGGGTGTTTGTTAGGGAACGAGGGGTCTCGGGTTCGAGCCCGGCTTGGTGCAAATCTTTTTGAAATAGGTTATAAGGTAGTTTTATAATTGTTATTATTATTATTATTATTATTATTATTATTATTATTATTATTATTATTATTATTATTATTATTATTATTATTATTATTATTATTATTATTATTGTTATTGTTATTTTTGGTATTGTTATTATTATTATTATTGTCATTGTTATTATTAGTGTTAAAATTATTAATATTATTATTATATGTACATGTATTATAATCATTATTATTATTATTATTATTATTATCATTATAAGTATTAATAATATTATTAGTAGTAAACTTATCATCATTAGCATTATTATTACTACCATTATTACTAAAGTAACTTTATTTTCAAACCTGTCGTTTTTGTTAAAACTAATATTATCATTAAAAAATAACACCTTTACTATCATTATTATTATTAGCAGTAGTATGATCAATATCATTATTATTAAAAGTATTATGATTATGACCATAAAAGTTTTAAAGTTATTGTCATTAAGATTACAAGAATCTATATAAATGTATGGATTTAAAAACCATGGATAAAACTATAATTTAAGTAAATTAATAATTATTAGTATTATTATTATTATCAACAAAATATTATTGATATTATCATTATTATCCTTTTTACAAAAATTATTATTTCGTTATCATTAAAACTATTAATATTATTATTATCAAGTACTATTTATATCATTATTATTAAGCTAATATTATTTATGAAAATAAAAGTTTTTAAATGACGTTGTTAAAATTATAAATATTAAAATGAAGGGTATAGATATAAAATTATATCTAAATTACATAACTTAACTATATTAATAATTATATATATATATATATATATATATATATATATATATATATATATATATATATATATATATATATATATATATATATATACATATATATATATATATATATATATTTATATATATATATATATATTTATATATATAAAATGAAAATATATAAATAATTAATAAAAGTTACAAATTATTAAATATAACAAGTACATCACTAATAATAATATATAAACTTATTCGATTACAAATATGTGTATTAATAAATATACAAATGATATAGGTTCGTGAATCCGAGGTCAACCCTGCATTGTTCAGTATCGTCGTATGAATATTTTTACTACAAAATATCGTATCGTGAGTTCATTTGCTCCCTTTACATTTTTGGGACTGAGAATACATGCGCTATTTTTTTACATCTGCTTTAATAAATGATTTTGAAATATATTTTGAACTGCGAATACATGAAATGCTTTTATAAATGTTTGACGAGATAGACACAAGCAAAACATTCCTCGAATGAATTATTATGCAGACAGAAGTTCTGTGGATTATTATTGAATTATGTGGACATGATAATTGCCACCAATTGATGAATATATTTTCCCCTGATTATTATTGCTTGGTAACCTAAGAATTAGAATCGGGTATGGCCCTAATTCACGCGTATCCTAAAGGTAGCTACCGGGTTTAACACCCCCACCCAGAATGTTCACTAGACGGAAGGGCTAGTGGGCGTGGTGTTTAGTACTTCAAAGTTTATATGATTATTATACAGACGAGATGTTCTGTTTTGGGGATATTATTTATGCGCATTATTGTTAAGGTCGGTTACCAAGCCAAGTTATGAAAGCAATGAAAAGTGAATGTTATGTATCGAGGGAATGATTTTATACACAGGTTATGTGTATGTTATTTTTGTGCACGAGATATGTGTACGGTTACTAACATTTATGAAAGATGATTTCGTACACGAGAAAGGTGTAATGTATTTAAAAGATATCGCATGTACATTACAGGTGGGTATAGGATTCGGGGCCATTTGTACCATGCAGCATTTAAATCTTGTGGTGTATCAAAATGATGAATTTTATTGTTTTATGATAAATTTATGAACTCACCATCCTTTTGGTTGACACTTGAAAGCATGTTTATTCTCATGTATGAAAGAAATCTTCCGCTGTGCATTTGCTTATATTAGAGACATTACTTGGAGTCATTCATGACATATTTCAAAAGACGTTGCATTCCAGTCATCGCGTTCATCAAGATTATTATTAAGTCAATTATAGTTGGATATATTATAAAATGGTATGCATGCCGTCAACTTTCGATGTAATGAAAGTTTGTCTTTTTAAAACGAATGGAATGTTTGTAAAATGTATCATATAGAGGTCTAGTACCTCGCGATGTAACCAAATGTAATGTATTCGTCCAGATGGATTAGGACGGGGCATTAGACCTTCTCCATTTAGGCGAATGACGGTGATGTTATGCGAGGTGTATATGAAATAGTTATATTTTTTTTTGCGAAATACTATTAATTACGATACAATTTTACACAAGTTATTTATTTATTTATAGAGTGGATATACCTAAGCCTTGCTACAACACTATAGGCAGTGTACCTAATCGTAAAGTAGTGTAGTTTTTAGTAAGTCCGGTTCGTTCTGCAGGGAGCTAGCTGAGTTTAACGCTATATTTATTTTAAACTATATTTGTATAAAAATATATAAGTAATATTATTAATGTTATAAAAGGGGGATTTTACCGTTTAATGACCGGTTTATCGATGTTATGTCTTAAGTCACAATTAAAACATAATGTAAAATATTAAAAATAAATATAACTTAATTTAAAGTGTAAAGTAAATGACGATAATAAAATTGCGATAATTAAAAGTGCAATAAATAAAATGGCGATAAATAAAATTGCGATAATTAAAAGTACGATGAGATATAAAATAAAGGAATTATGCTTATTTAAACTTCCGTAATCATGATGTTTGAGGTGTTGATTTTAATTTATTACCATGGGTTAATTGTCCTTTGTCTGGATTATTCGATATGTTCATACGATTTTGTCCATAATAGTCCATCGGTCATAATTATAAAGTGCGAGGATTTTCATCAAATTAACCTTATATCCGAAATCAAATATTCTAACTAATTGGGGACTTGAACTGTAACAAGGTCTTAATACTTTGTTTAAGGAATACACCAGGTTATCGACTACTTGTAATCCAAGGTTTTACAACTTTGTTAACAATTACACCAATTACCCTTTAATGTAATCCACCCCTGTTTTAATGAGTCCATTAACTATTAATCCATCCCCGTGTCCGGTCAAATGAACAATAATTTGTATTTATAAATATCCCGCCCACCGTACTCGATTAAGCGTATGTGGTTATTTATAGATACGTAAAATTGTAACCTTTATATTAAATTAACGAGATATCGTTTAGTTAATATAAAGCCCATTAATAGCCCATAGTCTAATTTTCACAAGTGTCGTTATTTTGTCCAAACCCCAATTATGGTACAAAGCCTAATTACCCAATCTTAATATTTAGCCCAACATCACGATTACTTCGGCTTAAATAAGCTTAATAATAACTTAGCTACGAGACATTAATTTAAAAAAGTTAAACATAACTCACAATGAGTATTAATCGCGTAGTGTTACACGGACAGAATTTCGACTTACAAACTTACAACATTCGCTACCATAACCTTATTATTATTAATCTTAAATTAAAATTAAAATTATATATATATATATATATATATATATATATATATATATATATATATATATATATATATATATATATATATATATATATATATATTGAGAGAGTTAGGGAGAAGATTGAATTAGGTGTATTAAACTCGTCCGAAAAATGCTGAATTTATAGAACCTGGCTCGCTACAGTAACCCATGCGATCGCATGGATTTAACTCCTCCAGGCCATGCGATCGCATGGCCGTCATTTCCTGCTCACCAAGCAACAAAAATGTGGGCTGCTCGTATTAATATATTATATAATATAATATATATAATTTTATATAATTATATATATATTATATTATATTCTTGTGTATAGTTGACTTGTACTTTCAGCTCCGTTGCGTCGCGCGTTGATAGTTGGTTCATGTCCCGGTTCTGGCTTTTCGAACGTCCTTGCGTACTATTTAATATCTTGTACTTTGCGTTTCGCGGCTCATAATCTTGTAATTTCTAGATGTTTCTCATCAATAAATTGAACCTCTTGGATTGTACTTTGTACTTTTTAGCGTTTCGGTCATTTGCATCTTCAATTCATCGAATCTGTCTTTTGTCTTCACCTTTTAATATTTAAACGAATATCACTTGTAAATAGAGTAATATCAGGCTTAAAAGCTGATTTTTAATCTTTAAGGAGATTATCCTTTTTGGGGATCTGATTCATTAGTCTTATAAGCTAATTTGCACAGTACCCCCATTGTACGAGACATTTCCTCTTATGGTTAGGATAAGTCTGACTACTTGGCGACCCTGTTTGATGCTGAGGTCCGTGGATTTCCAGATGATTTTCGAGAAAACTTTTCAAGGTTTTTCGTAGTCTCTACAACTGGTCTGGACGATAACTTCCTGACCTAAATCAAGAAGCGCGTGTCTTTTTCTCAGAAGACTGTACTTCCTTATAAATTCTATTTATATTACAATAAACTGGGTAAAACTGATTAATATCGTCCAAAAAAAAGTATCTTCAATTATTTGTACGAAAATATGTGATATATATTTCAAATAAATTGGTAAATTTTTTCCACACTTGGATTTTATTTTTCTTTCTTTGCCTTTTTATTCTACTCTATTCCATTTTAAATGAATTCAAGCGTTTTGGGTTGTTTCTCAATTTATGTCCTTTCCGAGGTAACAATAATTTCGGTGTTAACACCTAGTTTTATCGTTCATAAATATGTATAAACATGATTTTGAGTTTATTTAGTTAAAAATTTTTAAAATTTTTACTAGAAGTGGGTAGTCAGTATATAAGACTAGGGCTGTTCTTTATTATCAGAGAGCACTAGATTTTAATACAACTACTGCGTTACTAGTAAATTTTAACGGTGGCTATTAAACTAAGTGTATAAGTCAAAAAAAATTTTAAAACCGAAAGAATTTAATCCCTTCCCACACTTAAGATCTTGCAATGCCCTCATTTGCAAGAAATCAGTAGCAATTTAAATTATTGAGGGTGATTAGCGTAGAAAAATGATTAAATTTTACCAAAGTTTCCAAACATATTGTTGTTTGTGTTGAATGATAAATGGTGCACATCATTTGTTCATTCCTGCAGTTGTTATTTCACATTTATTTTGCATCTTGTCGTTAAAATTAGTTGCTTTTGCTAAACTTAATGCCAGTCTTTAAAAATGCGCTGTTTTACCCTATTGTGTACATGAAATAAAATACATACAATACAAATATAAACATGCATGGTAATTTGAAATGAGACTTAATATCCCACTTTCAAATTACAAAAATGAAATATTAGTACAAAATAATGAAAATATTAATCATTACATTAAAGTATCAAAATGTTAAATATTTAACATAAATAGATAAAAATAATAAAAGATAAGACATCACCAATGGAACACTATTGATTTGGATAGGGATTCCAGTTCATATCATCATTCGGGTTCCATGGTTGGTGATAGGTGTTCTGGTAGGCTTGGTTGGGGTCGTACAGGTCATAGGGTGCTCGCATGTCGGGTTGATGTGGTGGATAGTAAGCATGTCGAGTCGGGATGTAGTTATTTGGTACCTGATATGATAGCTGGCTCATGATTTGGTGCTGATGAACTTACCAGCTATCGTGTTGGCATCGCCTAGAAGTCTCATACTCATTCGTGGATTTCCACTGCTCATACCGATGATGCCTATCCTAGTTATTCATCTCTACTTCATCTACATGCTGGAAGACATCAGTATAACTATCCCTAATGACATCCCTAATGTCATCTGCTTCCTCCATCTCCTCATCTGAACCCCTCTCTATCTGTGGATGGGTGCCATGATATGGTATTGACATATTATGCCTCCGTTTTAGTACCTTTGCACCCTGATAAACCTGCAAGCCTATGCTCTCGGCTTGTTCCTCAATCTCCACCATCAGACCCCCATGTTCTTTATCTACACCTAAGTACTCTCCAATGAGAGTAACAAAAATACCACCCCCTATAATACTTCCTGCTTGCATAGCCTCAACCACTTTAGATAAATAGTGGCCTACGCAATAAGGAATGTTAACAAAGCTCCTCGGGTCTCGAATACACTTAAGGTAAAATAAATTGTTTAGGGTCATTTTTTCTTTATTTCTACCCCGTTGTGTAATCGAGTTCGCTAAGAATCTATGTATTATCCGGAGCTCTGCTCTATCAATATCTAAGTAGGTGTGTCTTCCACCCCGCGTAAATTCCCTAAATTTTTACATACGCCTCCATATGGCGTTAGCGTCAAAATTTCTATCTACTCTTTCACCTTCAGTAATTAAACTATTACAATCAGGTGTAATAATCTCAGCGGGGGTGTAGATTAATAGAGCTCTAGCCATGTTCAACATGGACATTCTATACATTGTACCTCCTAAAAGAAATCTAATAAAAAACTTTTATCTCCTATCATAGTAACTTCATTATTTAACTCTATAGTGCTAAGCAATTCAACACACCATTCTCTATATATAGTTCTACGCGTAGTAAATAAGCAGATCCAATCGTTAAATGTAGAGCTACCATACCTCTGGACTAGTAAATCCCTAACCGGTTCAGCTAGGTGAACCGCTTCCAAAGGCTCCCAATCGATTACCGAGGCATTTCAATATTTTTGCTGTAAAGAATGTGCATGTTCTTTTGAAATTTTTGGTATTCTGTCCAACAATGATCGAATCTTAGGTTGGAATATAACTGTTGGTCATCGATAAGTGGGTGCACAATCCTCGAGTGAGGCTGAAACTGACGATAATGAGCGTAAAGCAGTGGTTCTGGCTCATAATAAAGCATGTGTTGATCATTATGTTGTTGTTGTTTAGGTTGTAGTTCCGGTAGTTGTTCTTGATCAGGTTCTTGTTCAGGTTCTTGTTTATGATGTTTAGACGATGATGCACCGTCTGTATCTGTATTTCTCTGCAAAACACATTAAACACAAAATTTGTGCATTCAAATATGCATTAGTGTTAGCAAAATAACAAATTAAAACAATTACAATAACATGTTTAATCCATATTAAACTTATACTCATTTTCATATTTTTATCAATTCTACAATTTTTCAAATAAGCATATATGAAAAGGTATACAAAGTTCATAAGCATTCAACTCAAATAACATGTTAAAATAACCATTACTAGCAATTAAACAAGTTTCAAATGGTATTTGCATCCATTTAATCAAGTTCATGAATTTTAGACTTAAAAAGTCCACTTTGATGCTCAAAAATCATGTTTAGGATCACAGTTTGGATCATTTAGCAACCTAAACATGTTACACTACTTAATTTAGCACTAATTCATAACAAAAATCGGCCATAACCTGTTTATATCAAAAAGCCCCAAATTGCTCAAGAACACAAACCCTAGATTTCTAAAAATTTTGAAGTTTAAGGCTTCAAATCATGTTAAATAGCATCAATCTAGGTTATACATGCATAATATACTAACAATTTAACTCTAATTACACTAGAAATTATCAAAATTAAATTAGGTGAAATAGTTGTAATTATCACTAAAACTGAGAAATTTAAGAGTTTAGGGGTGAAATTTCTACCTTTTTGCTTCCCTATATGAAGAAAGGCATGATTATAGCGGATTATAGCACTAAATTTCGTTGAATTTGGTTGAAAAATGATGATTTTAGGTGATTATGTGTGTGGGTGTTCGTGTATGAGTGTGTGTGATTGTGTGAGACAGAGAGCAGGTCGCTGGCTTTTGTTTATGCCCAGATTTTTGCCTCCATGCGATTGCATGGATCTGTAGGGTATATCCTATGCGATCGCATGGGGTCCTAACCTTTTTTTTTTTTAATTTAAAACCTTTGACTTATAAAAACAAAAATGAAATAAATTTAAAATTTTGTTTCCTTTTATATTGAGGGCGTTTCGGTACGTTGACCTAGTTCGTCCCTCGACAAAATTTTAAAAATTTGTCTTATTAAAGCGTTGTTTTAAAAGCTAAGGTTTTTGGATTTTTTTTAATGTTTTTGGTAGACTTTAGATCGTTAAAATTAAAAATAATGATAATAAAATTTCTGGGGTAAAGCAATTTCGGTTCAACGACCTAGTCTTCAACTCACGACGAATTTTAAAAATCATATTTTTAACTTAATGAAATAAAGTACATTTTTGTTTTTAAATTCACACTAAATTTAAAATGCATAAAATTAAAAATTCATATAAATATCATTAATATTTTTATACATTAATTTTACAAAATTATATTGAAAATATTAATTTTTAAAATACTTAAAAACTTAAATATATTGGTTTTAAAAATTTACAATAATAATTTAATATTTAATATTAATTTAAAAACAAGGTAATAATTAAAATTAAAAATCTTTTTGGTCTTTTATCCCACTTTAATCAATCAAATATTATCAAAAATATACGCCCCTCTTTTGGGTAAACTAATTTCGGCTATATTACTTAGTTTTACTCCTGACGAATTTCTGAAATATTTTGAATTGATTGATTAAAGATATTTATACCTTATGAATAAATGGTAAATTTCGCAGTGATGTAATAAATTTTTGTATGATATCAATAATTTCGGTTTTGCATACCTAATTTCATTGAATATCAATTTAATACTTTATAGCGAACGATTCAGTGTTTATTATCAAAAGGTTAAAAGCAATAAAAATAAAATAAAAACTGTACATACTTACCTGTGAGATAGAATTCTCAGAGACCTGCTTTAGCCGACTCATAGGAGAGTCGTGTGATTTGATTTTCCATAGCTACATAAGCGTAACCTCGATTCTTCAATAACTTTTCTTCTAAACATATGAATGGTCCTTCTCTGCATAGAGTAACAAATTCGGTATTTGAATATGTTTGATTGTTCGAACATTTACCTTTGTGTGACCATTTTCCGCATTTATGACATCTTTCAAAATGTCGTGCTCTTCTTTTTGTTGCAGATTTTGATTCTCCTTTACCAAAATGTGTCTTATGATGATCTTTCCTGAGTTATTTCCTTAATTCATCCATTTTTCCTCTTATGAATGATACCAGTTCACTCGGGAAGGTGTTATTATTACGTTTAGTAATCATAGTGTGTAGTGGTAGACCATGGTTCAGATCAAAGGAATTCTTCATCTCGTAAAACCTAAAAGAAATAAAAATTCAGAATGGAGGGAGAGACTAGTTCTTTAGAGTCTGCTAGGGAAAGACCATTCGGATTCCATTTTTGAGAACTACTCGAAAATAGAAAATCTAACTCTAACAGAAATATATATAATCCTTAAAAGACTTGATTCTCCCCAAACTTAGTTAGCTGTGGTGTTGAAATTGTGATTAACATCATTGTTATCTTCAATTGGATCAACAACAATTTACATATCTCTGACTTTGGCTTCAAGTCATTGATTGATTTATTCTGTAACATTCACAAATTCAATTAACATTGCCTTTTCTTTAGGCGACAAATTGGATACTAATCGGTTACATAACTTAAAGTTCACCTTAATCCTAGCATCTTGAATCCGTTTATAAAGTTTCTTCGTTGAACTGTTAAAAACGGGTTCATCTAATTTCGTATCAACAACGGGGTTCTTTGTTATAAGGTCATCATTGGTTGTTGCTTCATCTTTCCCACACTTAGACGTTTTTATTGGTTCAACAGTTTTAGTTAGTGGAGATCTAAACTTTCGGTTCACAAAGGTAACCGATTTGTCTCCATCCCTAAGTGTCATTCTACCTTCTCTTACATCAATGAATGCTTCGGTGGTTGCTAAAAATGGGCGACCTAAAATTAGAGGAATATCAAGGTCTTCCTCTATATTAATAACTATAAAGTTTTCAACAAAGGTCAAACTTCCCACTTTAACAAGTAAATTATTGGCTATTCCAACCGGGTGTTTAATGGTTTGATCAAATAATTGAACACCTATTCTGGTTGGTCTTAATTTACCCATACCTAATCTTTTGTATAAGGAAAGAGGCATAATATTTGCAATTGCTCCTAAATCTGCGAGCCTATTATACATAGCACCATCATTAAGCAAGCAAGAAATGATAAATTCACCTTGGTCTCCTACTTTAGTAAGTAGAGTTGGTTTGTTAACCTTTTTCGGGTGATCTTTTCTTGGTTCTTTTACTTCTACTTGAACTTCTTGTTCACAATTTTCTTCGTTTCTTAGAATGGGATGTTTATATAGAAATTCTTCTTCATCGCTCCAATTTGAAGCTTCCCCATCTTCCAATTTTAGTTTTTCATATGTTGTTGATAACATATTTATGTTTTCATTCTGAGGGTTTTCTTGGGTGGTGAAATTATGATTGACTTCATTGTCAACTTCCATTGGACCATGTATGTAATGTTTAACTCTGTGATCATTAACTTTAAATTCAATCCTATTTGAATTTATTAACTCTATTGTTCCATATGGGAAAACTCTTTTGACTATGAATGGTCCAGACCATCTTGATTTCAATTTTTCAGTAAATAGCTTAAATCTTGAATTGAAAAGAAGAACTTTGTCTCCTTCCTTAAATTCTTTTGAACTTCTGATTCTTTTATCATGCCATTTCTTCGTTCTTTCCTTATAGATTAACTAATTTTCGTATGCTTCATGTCTTAATTCTTCTAATTCGTTTAGTTGACTTAACCGTAGATGTCCAGCTTCATGTAAATCAAGATTACATGTCTTCAAAGCCCAAAATGCTTTGTACTCAATTTCTACTGGAAGATGACATGCTTTTTCGTAAACGAATTTAAAAGGTGTGGTTCCAATTAGAGTTTTGTAGGCTGTTCTAAAAGCCCAGAGTGCATCCTCCAATTTCATGGACCATTCCTTCAGATTTGATCCTATGGTTTTCTTTAAAATACGTTTTAAAGCTCGGTTGGTATTTTCAACTTGTCCACTTGTTTGTGGATGATAAGTGGTTGAGATTTTATGAGTCACTCCATATCTTTTGAGAACTTTCTCAAGTTGATTATTACAAAAATGAGTACCCCGATCACTTATTAAAGCTTTCGGTGTTCCAAACCTTGCAAAAAGACATTTTAAAAAATTGACTACAACTCGTGCATCGTTAGTTGGGAGAGCTTGTGCTTCCACCCATTTAGATACATAATCAATGGCAACGAGAATGTAGAGATTATTATGAGATTTTGGAAATGGACCCATAAAGTCAATACCCCAAACGTCAAATACTTCACATACTTGAATGACATTTTATGGCATTTCATCACGTTGACTTATTTTTCCGGCCCTTTGACATCACAGGATTTACAAAGAAGGTGCGCGTCTTTGAAAATTGTAGGCCAATAGAATCCAGCGTCATAGACTTTCCTTGCGGTAAGTTGAGGCCCATAATGCCCTCCTGTTGGTCCTGTGTGACAATGATTTAAGATTTGACTAGCTTAATCCCCGAATACACATCGACGGATTATTCCATCGGGACAATTTTTAAACAAATGTGGATCTTCCCAGAAATAGTGTTTTATATCACTAAAGAATTTCTTTCGTTTTTGGTATGATAATCCTTTTTCAAGGAATCCACATACCAAATAGTTTGCATAGTCTGCAAACCATGGAATTTCATTATAATCGATTCTCAATAGATATTCATCAGGAAAGTTATCTTGTATGGCCGATTCATTTAGAACTTCTAATTCGGGATTTTCAAGACGAGAAAGATGATCAGCGGTGAGATTTTCTTCTCCCTTTTTGTCTCGGATTTCAATATCGAACTCTTGTAACAGTATGATCCAACGAATTAATCGTGGTTTGGCATCTTGGTTTGAAAATAGGTATCTAAGAGCAGAATGGTCAGTATATACCACCGTTTTTGTTAGAACGAGATATGAACAAAATTTGTCAAAAGCAAAGACAATAGAAAGGAATTCTTTTTCAGTAGTTGTGTAATTTGTTTGTGCTCCTTGTAACATCTTACTAGCGTAATAAATTGGTTGAAATCGTTTTTCAATCCTTTGTCCTAAAACGGCTCCCATTGCAAAATCACTTGCATCGCACATAAGTTCCAACGGTAGATTCCAATTTGGAGTTATCATGATCGGCGCATTAGTGAGTTTTTCTTTAAGAATATTAAAAGATTTGATGCATTCATCTGAAAAGATGAATGGAGCATCCTTTTCTAGGAGTTTATTCATAGGAGTGGCAATTTTAGAAAAATCTTTTATGAAACGTCGGTAAAAACCGGCATGCCCTAGAAAACTCCTAACTCCTCTAACATTGGTGGGATGTGGAAGTTTAGCAATTACATCTAATTTAGCTCTATCCACTTCAATTCCTTCCTTTGAAATTTTATGACCAAGAACGATGCCTTCTTTAACCATGAAATGTCATTTCTCCCAATTAAGAACTAGATTTGATTGTTCGCATCTAATAAGCATTCGTCAAGATTAACTAGACATGTTTCAAAAGTATCACCAAAGACTGAAAATTCATCCATGAAAACTTCCATGCATTCTTCTATCATGTCGTGAAAAATCGCCATCATGCACCTTTGAAAGGCTGCAGGGGCGTTGCAAAGTCCAAATGGCATGCGTTTGTAAGCAAAAGTACCATAAGGGCACGTGAATGTGGTTTTCTCTTGGTCCTCGGGTGCGATTGGAATTTGAAAGTATCCGGAGAAACCGTCAAGAAAACAATAGTAACTGTTTCAGGCTAATCTTTCCAACATTTGATCAATGAAAGGTAAGGGAAAGTGATCTTTTCTGGTGGCATCATTTAATTTTCTATAATCAATACAAACACTCCATCCTGTTACAGTCCTAGTAGGAATAAGCTCATTTTTTTCATTTGTGATGACAGTCATGCCACCCTTCTTAGGTACGCATTGAACTGGGCTTACCCATGGACTATCAGAGATTGGACAAATTAAACCTGCATCTAGCAGTTTAATAATTTCTTTCTTAACAACATCTTGCATATTAGGATTTAGTCTTCGTTGGCGTTGCACATAGGTTTTATGGCTTTCTTTCATAAGGATTTTATGTGTGCAATACGAAGAACTTATGCCTTTAATGTCATGAATCTTCCATGCAATAGATGGTTTATGAGCTTTGAGCACAGAAATGAGTTGAGATTTTTCATTTTCCGTAAGAGAAGACGATATTATTACAGGTAATTCAGATTCACCATGTAAATAAGCGTATTCCAATGGGTTGGAAGTGGCTTTAACTCTAATATCGGTGGTTTTTCTATCGATGATTTGTATCGATATCTGTCTTCCTCTTTTAGCATTTGAAGTTCTTCTATTGTTGGTTCGTAATCATTAGCTATGAGTGTGGCTAACATTTCAGCTTCATCAATTGGTTCAGTTCCTTCTCCTAAAGAACATTCTCCTGTTCCTTGTAATTCTAGAAATTCTTCTAACAATTCTGCATGTGAATCTATTGTTTGAATATAATAACATGTATCATCTGCAGATTGCGGTTGTTGCATGGCTCTATCAACAGAAAAGGTAACACTCTCGTCCTCTTTACTTAGGGTCAGTTTCTTACCGAACACGTCTATTATTGCTTTAGCCGTGTTTAAGAATGGTCTTCCTAGTATAAGAGGAACTCGAGAATCTTCTTCCATGTCTAGAATAACAAAATCTACTGAAAATACTAAAGTACCAACTTTAACTAGCATGTTCTCCATTATCCCTTTAGAATATTTTACTGATCGATCGGCTAGTTGTATGCTTATTCGTGTTGGTTTAAATTCACCGAGGTCTAGTTTAGCGTATAGTGAATACGACATTAAATTTATACTAGCACCTAAGTCTACCAATGCTTCTATTGAACTAAGACTACCCAGAAAACATAGAATTGTGAAACTTCCTGGATATGAGAGTTTTTCTAGTAGTTTATTCAACAGTACTGCAGAACAATTAGCATTCATAGTAACAGCCGAGAGTTCTTCCATTTTTCTTTCTATTTGTGATCAGATCTTTCAAGAATTTGGCATATCTTGGCATTCCTGAAATCACATCAATGAAAGGAAGATTGACATTTATTTGTTTAAACATATCCAAGAATTTGGATTGCTCGGCTTCAAGTCTTTCTTTTCTCTTTTTACTCGGGTAAGGAAGTGATGGTTGGTATGGTACATAAGGTTTAGCTTTAACTGTGTTATTTTTATTAACTTTTTCAACTACCGATTCTGTTTCCTTCTCTTGCTCAGGTTGTGGTGCCTGTGTAGTAGGAATAGAGTCATCAGAAATTACAGGTATTTCAGGTGGTTTAAGTGTAATACCACTTCTCGTGGTAATGGCTTTAGCTGTTTTATTCCGGGGGTTAGCATTTGTATCGCTAGGTAGACTTCCCAGTTTTCTTTCACCTATCAACCTTGCTAGGTTTCTCACTTCTTGTTCTAGATTTTGAATAGAAGCTTGTTGATTTCTAAATGCTTGAGCATTTTGTTCATTGGTTTGTTTCTGAGATGTGAAAAATTGAGTTTGAGATTCAACTAGCTTCGACATCATATCTTCTAAATTTAGTTTTTTATCATCGGTTTGTGGTGGTTTATTTTGAAAAATAAGTCTTTGCTGGTTGTAAGTATTGTTAGATACTTGTTGATTGCTAGGACCTTGTTGGTTGTTGTATGGAACATTTCGGTTATAATTCTGATTTTGATTGTAATTTGGTCTTGGCGGTTGATAATTACTTTGATAATTATTTCCAGGACTTTGGTTCATGTATGAAACATTCTCTCGTTGTTCCATTGTTTGTTCAATACTGAAACAATCTTTTGTCAAATGTGGTCCTCCACACTGCTCACAACTAATTCGTATTGCGTGAATATCCTTAGTCATCTTTTTCATTCGTATTTCGAAAGCATCTAACTTTGCGGAAATGGAATCAAAGTCATGGCTAGAATCGGCTCTAGCCACTTTAGATGATTTAACGATGTCTTTTTCTTGATGCCACTCATGTGAGTGGGATGCTGTGTTATCAATAATTTTGTAAGCTTCAGTTGCGGTTTTCTTCATAATGGAACCACCAGCTGCTATATCGATGTCTTTGCGTGTAGTAATGTCGCATCCTTGATAGAATATTTGTACTATTTGATAAGTGTCTAAACCATGTTGAGGACATCCTCTCAACAACTTCCAAATCTTGTCCACGCCTCATATAGAGTTTCATTTGGCTTTTACGTGAACGTAACAATTTCTCCTTGAAGTCTCACGGCTTTAGATGCCGGAAAGAATTGTTTAAGAAATTGTTCAACTAAGACATCCCATGTATCAATCGCTCCTTCAGGTAACGATTCTAACCAATCTTTGGCTTCTCCCTTAAAAGTCCAGGGAAATATCATGAGATATATCTGTTCATCCTCAACTTCTCTGATCTTAAATAGAGTACAAATCCTATTAAAGGTTCGAAGATGTTCATTTGGATCTTCCTTTGGCGCACCACTAAATTGGCATTGATTAGTTACCATGTGTAGGATTTGTCCTTTGATTTCATAATCTGGCGCATTAATGTCTGGTTAAGTAATTGTGTGACCTTGGCCAGTGCGTTTAGCCCTCATTCGATCTTCCTTACTTAGAGGTTCCAGATTCTCCATGATTGAAATTGTTAAATCTGAATCACTAGAGGATTCTGATTTAATGGTTTCTTCCTCGACAATCTCTGGATGAGTGATTTGTGGTTCAGGAGGAATGATTAGTGGTTCAGGATCTCTGAATTGTCCCTAAATATCCTCCGGATTCTCAATTGTGAGGTCGGATTCAAAAAATGGATTATCTGAAATTTGAATTGGAGTACTTGGTCGACTAGATGACAATTCTAAAGAAAAATCAACGGCGACAATGTTGGCTAGATGTCTTAATCGAGTTACAGGTGGTGAACGTATGAAAGGTGGTGAACGTTTTGCTCGGTGCATTCACTGAATGTCCTATTAGTTATAAAAGATAAAAATTATATAACCTATCAAATTAATAGACTTTTCTGATTTTACCCCCGTTTCGAATAGCCAATAGATGCAGCAGGTAGCCAGGACCCTTTAAATCGGAAGCCCACAACTCGCCACTAACAAATCCAACTATTACTACGAACCAGAAAATTTTGGATGTCTATCAATTTAACCGCTTAAAATAATTTTTCGTCGAAATTTTGAAGAAAAAATCTATGTCATAAAAACTAGAGCGTCGAGAAATAAGAAAGAAAAAGAGTGCGTCGAAAAACGTCGAAAAATAAAAGGTCGAAAAATAATAATAAGAAAGTAAAGCGTCGAAACTCAAAAGTCTAAAAACTAAATATTAAAAGTTGCGTCTAAAGGTATTAAAGCTTAAAAGGAATTCTATATCCAAAACGGCAATAACTTAAAAGGCATTAAATTTATAAAATATTAAAGCGATAAGCGACGTCGTAACATTTTAAAGCACCTAAATCTTAGTCTAAAGAAAAAGTACTTAAGGGATTTTAAGGCAAATCTTAGAATTCTAGAAATAAAAATAAACTACGGCAAAAACTAAATTTAAAACTAGTTACGAACGATAAATATACAATTACGTACTAAATAATAAAAAGATACAAAAATGATAAAATTACTTATTTTTATAAAAATATTATTTTTATATTATTATTTTATAATAGTATTAAGTTTATATATTTAATAAAACTAATTATAACTTAAAAATACAAATTAAATAAAACTAAAACTAATTATTATTATATAAAACCCTAATTAGGTAATTAATTAATAATAATAATTATTAACCCTAATTCGTACGTACCAGGTATCAGTCCTGTCAGCAACCCTCATGCAGTCGCATGAGTTTTATGCAAACGGGTCATGCGATCGCATGGTTTCTGGATCCAGCTCAGATCTTGGGCTGCTACAGTACGGCCCGTTTACAGTTTTATATATATATATATATATATATATATATATATATATATATATATATATATATATATATATATATTACTTTTTACTTTGATTTTTTTTATTTTCTTATTAATATAAGTTATATTTATAAACTTTATATTTTTAAGAACTAAAAAAAAGTACTTTTATATTTTATATAAAAATATATTTTCTTTTTATTTAAACACTTAAATAGATAGAAATATATTTTTTTTTTATATTTTTGTATTTTTATGTTTAAAAGTTCTTATATTTTTACAAAAATAGATTAAAAACTAAATATATATATATATATATATATATATATATATATATATATATATATATATATATATATATATATATATATATATATATATATATATATATATTTTACAGCGTTTCGCTTTCGGCGTTGTTGAGTTTCCCGGCAGCGGCGCCAAAAATACTTGATGTTATGTGTAGTGACCCGAACTTTTCCATGTTTATATATATATTAAATGAAATTGTTATTTACATGATTAAGTGTTTCCAACATGTTAAGCAATCAAACTTGTTAAGACTTGATTAATTGAAATAGGTTTCATATAGACAATTGACCACCCAAGTTGACCGGTGATTCGCGAACGTTAAAACTTGTAAAAACTATACGATGACATATATATGGTTATATATATAGTTAACATGATTTTATTATAAGTATGTATCTCATTAGGTACTTTAACAATGAGTTATATACATAAAAATGAGACTATTAATTTAAGAAACTCGAAAACGATATATATAACGATTATCGTTATAACAACGTCTTACTAGGTACATATGAATCATATTAAGATATTGATACACTTGGTTAATTATGTTAAATGATAAGTAAATATATTATTAAGTGTATTAACAATGAAATACATATGTAAAAATAAGACTACTAACTTAATGATTTCGAAACGAGACATATATGTAACGATTATCGTTGTAAAGACATTTAATGTATATATATATATATCATATTAAGAGATATTCATACATGATAATATTATGATAATATAATAATTTAAAATCTCATTTGATATTATAAACATTGGGTTAATAACATTTAACAAGATCATTAACCTAAAGGTTTCAAAACAACACTTACATGTAACGACTAACGATGACTTAACGACTCAGTTAAAATGTATATACATGTAGTGTTTTAATATGTATTTATACACTTTTGAAAGACTTCAATACACTTATCAAAATACTTCTACTTAACAAAAATGCTTACAATTACATCCTCGTTCAGTTTCATCAACAATTCTACTCGTATGCACCCGTATTCGTACTCGTACAATACACAGCTTTTAGATGTATGTACTATTGGTATATACACTCCAATGATCAGCTCTTAGCCGCCCATGTGAGTCACCTAACACATGTGGGAACCATCATTTGGCAACTAGCATGAAATATCTCATAAAATTACAAAAATATGAGTAATCATTCATGACTTATTTACATGAAAACAAAATTACATATCCTTTATATCTAATCCATACACCAACGACCAAAAACACCTACAAAAACTTTCATTCTTCAATTTTCTTCATCTAATTGATCTCTCTCAAGTTCTATCTTCAAGTTCTAAGTGTTCTTCATAAATTCCAAAAGTTCTAGTTTCATAAAATCAAGAATACTTTCAAGTTTGCTAGCTCACTTCCAATCTTGTAAGGTGATCATCCAACCTCAAGAAATCTTTGTTTCTTACAGTAGGTTATCATTCTAATACAAGGTAATAATCATATTCAAACTTTGGTTCAATTTCTATAACTATAACAATCTTATTTCAAGTGATGATCTTACTTGAACTTGTTTTCGTGTCATGATTTTGCTTCAAGAACTTCGAGCCATCCAAGGATCCGTTGAAGCTAGATCCATTTTTCACTTTTCCAGTAGGTTTATTCAAGGAACTTAAGGTAGTAATGATTTTCATAACATCATTCGATTCATACATAAAAAGCTATCATATTCGAAGTGGTAAACTTGTAATCACTAGAACATAGTTTAGTTAATTCTAAACTTGTTCGCAAATAAAAGTTAATCCTTCTAACTTGACTTTTAAAATCAACTAAACACATGTTCTATATCTATATGATATGCTAACTTAATGATTTAAAACCTGAAAACACGAAAAACACCGTAAAACCGGATTTACGCCGTCGTAGTAACACCGCGGGCTGTTTTGGGCTAGTTAATTAAAAACTATGATAAACTTTTATTTAAAAGTTGTTATTCTGGGAAAAATGATTTTTATTATGAACATGAAACTATATCCAAAAATTATGGTTAAACTCAAAGTGGAAGTATGTTTTCTAAAATGGTCATCTAGACGTCGTTTTTTCGACTGAAATGACTACCTTTACAAAAACGACTTGTAACTTATTTTTCTGACTATAAACCTATACTTTTTCTGCTTAGATTCATAAAATAGAGTTCAATATGAAACCATAGCAATTTGATTCACTCAAAACGGATTTAAAATGAAGAAGTTATGGGTAAAACAAGATTGGATAATTTTTCTCATTTTAGCTACGTGAAAATTGCTAACAAATCTATTCCAACCATGACTTAATCAACTTGTATTGTATATTATGTAATCTTGAGATACCATAGACACGTATACAATGTTTCGACCTATCATGTCGACACATCTATATATATTTCGGAACAACCATAGACACTCTATATCTGAATGTTGGAGTTAGCTATACAGGGTTGAAGTTGATTCCAAAATATATATAGTTTGAGTTGTGATCAATACTGAGATACGTATACACCTGGTCGTGGATTGATTCAAGATAATATTTATCGATTTATTTCTCGATTTATTTCTGTACATCTAACTGTGGACAACTAGTTGTAGGTTACTAACGAGGACAGCTGACTTAATAAACTTAAAACATCAAAATATATTAAAAGTGTTGTAAATATATTTTGAACATACTTTGATATATATGTATATATTGTTATAGGTTCGTGAATCAACCAGTGGCCAAGTCTTACTTCTCGACGAAGTAAAAATCTGTGAAAGTGAGTTATAGTCCCACTTTTAAAATCTAATATTTTTGGGATGAGAATACATGCAGGTTTTATAAATGATTTACAAAATAGACACAAGTACGTGAAACTACATTCTATGGTTGAATTATCGAAATCGAATATGCCCCTTTTTATTAAGTCTGGTAATCTAAGAATTAGGGAACAGACACCCTAATTGACGCGAATCCTAAAGATAGATCTATTGGGCCTAACAAACCCCATCCAAAGTACCGGATGCTTTAGTACTTCGAAATTTATATCATATCCGAAGGGTGTCCCGGAATGATGGTGTAACGACCCGGAAATTTCCGACCAAATTTAAACCCTAATCTCTATATGTTTCCGACGCGATAAGCAAAAACCTTAATGTTGAGTCTAGAAAGTCTGAAATTTATATCTGGATGATTAGTTACCCTTTTGACCATGCCAATGATTCACGAACAATTGTTTGTAAACAAGAATATATATATATATATATATATATATATATATATATATATATATATATATATATATATATATATATATATATATATATATATATATATATATATATATAATTTTTTTATACAAAAGTAATATTAGATATTAATAGTAATAAATACTAAAGACTCGATATATTATTGGTAGAAACGATATAATTGAATTTATAACATGTTAAATTTATTCATAATTCTTTTAGTGTAAATGTTATATTAATATTATTATCAGTAAAGCTAATATTATTATTAGTACCACTAATAATAAACTATTTTTTTTATTTAACATCAGCGTTAGTTATGTTATTATTATTAATAGATAATATAAATATAGAAATTGTTATATATAAACTGATATGTTATTATTAGTATTACTGATATTAATAATACTATTGTTATATTTTTTTTTTGTAATAAACATTATTATCATTACTTATTATAAAATTGATTATTTTCATTAAAATTATCATTATTATTATATAAATGATATTACTATTAGAAAATAATAAAATTTATCTTTATTATCATTAATAATATTAGTACTATCATTTTTATTATTATTATTACATTACAAATGTAAATATTATCATTATTATTATTATTAATATTATTATTAATATATTTTAATTACTAATATTAAATTTAATTACATAAAATGATATTTGGTTCTTTTGTTAAACAGATAACTACAAATACAGATTCCAAATCGTTATCTAACTGTGCTTAATTTGTCCTTCCATTCTAATCACGTTCAAATCAGAATCAAATCATAGGAACTATCCAAAAAAAAAAAAAATCGATCTTTTATATTTTCTTTTATATTTATTTTTTTTACTGTTAATGTACTGATTGTCTATAAAACCGAATCTTTTTCCATTGCAAGTAATACCAGCTGAGATTATATTATCAACTACCTGTTTCGAATATCTTTTATGGTTTTAAGTTAATAAAATTAATCAGAGAAACGAGGAACACAGACCCGTACTCTGTTTATACTCTCATTATTCAAACAATTCAATTTTGTAACGAAATTCAAAAACTAAAAATGCAGATATGATAGGAATCTCATACCTAAATTATCTGGAAACTTTCAAGGATCAATTCTAACTATCGTGTCCTAATTTTCGAGTCAAAGTATCGAAGTCAAAAGTCAAACCTATGTTCTACAATCGAATTAAAGTTTTATAGAGTGTTTCTGTTAAAATTAATGATGGATAAAGTTTCTATGGATCATTTGAAACACAATTTATGTTATGAGAATTAGCTAAAACGTTCGATATTTTGATGTTGATGTTTGAGTTGTAAACGGGTTCATCGTGAACCGTTTACTCCTGTTTGATTTTTTTTTTTGTGTTGTTAATCCATTTAGTCACAACCGATCGTCTCTGTTTTAATTAAATTTCCTGGTTCAATCAAATAAGGTGCTAACAGAATTGTTTATGGGTTCTGATCGATTTGGACATGATGTAGAAGAAGGAATAGATAACAATACGGGTTATATAATTTGATTTGTATTATAAGTCTGAAAAGCAAGACAGACCAGTTGGTCGTGAGTGTTGGTGTAGTAGCAGGAGGTCACGGGTTCGAGTCTCGTTCGGAGTTTTTTTTTCAGAAAATCAATTAAAAGGTGTATACATTCTTTATTATCATTTCTATTATAATTATTATTTTTATTACTATTAGTAATATTAATAGGAGTATTGTGGTTATTATTATGAAAATTATTATTATTGTTATCATAAAAATAATACAAACTAATATAAATATCATTAATATTAGTATCAGTATCGAATTATAAGTATTAGTATAACCATTATTAATAAAACTATTATTGTTAGTAACTCACTAAACTAATATTAAAAACTATCAATTTATTTTACAAATAATAAATCTTATGTATAAACTGTATTTAGTACATATACTACAACTATTTTAATATTTCATATAACTATATATTAACCCTACCTAGATAAATAATAAATATTAATAAATAAAATTATGTAATTTCTATTATATATTTTAATATATATACAAATGATATAGGTTCGTGAATTCGAGGCCAACCCTATACCAGTTCAATGATGTTATATGTATTTTTACTACAAAATACAGTGTGGTGAGTATATAGTCCCTTTTAAACTCTAAATATTTTTGGGCTGAGAATACATGCGCTATTTTTATAAATGATTTACGTTATGGACACAAGTGACTAAAATTACGTTCTACATGGGTTTGAATCAAAAATCCCCTAGCTTGGTAACTTTAACTATTGGTTTATGTACTGGTAGGCGCGAATCCTAAAGATAGATCTATCGGGTTTTACACCCCCACCCAGATGTTATTCTAGTCACTACTAAACTAGAAGAACGGGTGTTTAGTACTTCGAGGTTAACGGAACGCACTTGATTCGGTGCACATATTATTATAACTCAGGGGTACACACTGTTGTTAAGGCTAGTTACCGGGTGCCCACTGCTTGGAATGCTTTTCATACACTTGCGAGTGTATTATATTTTTTATATATGAAATCTTGGGGTCCATAGTTATAACGCTGCTAGCATCAAACCTATATATCTCACCAACTTTATGTTGACATTTTAAAGCATGTTTATTCTCAGGTACGTATTAAGTCTTCCGCTGTGCATGTGCTCGTATTAAGGACATTACTTGGAGTCGATCATCGCAATGGGACCAACTGTTGAAGGCTACGTCCGGGAGGATTAGGACCGGTCGTCATAGTTGGTATCAGAGCGTTGGTCTTAGTGAACCAGGCCTTGCATTAGTGTGTCTAACTGGTAGTTGTTAGGATACATTAGTGAGTCTGGACTTTGACTGTGTCTACCTGTCAAAAGTTTTGCTTATCATTTCTAGTCAGAAACCATCTGCTTATCATCCTTAGGAATTCCCTGTTATTATTCTTAAGTCTAGACACGTCTTACTGCATTTAGTGCATCGATAGTGTATAGACAAAATTCATATCTTAGCGTATCTGATAATTCATATCTTAGCGCATCTGTAGACTTGCCTGATATATGCCATAGGTTCCTTTATAGTCTACAAAATCTTTTGTACCATAAATATGAATTTAAAATATCATTCTATTTACGAAAATCGTTTCACATCGAAGATCCATTCCATTCATCGATTTTCTCTTGGCAATGAACCTGAAAGCACTTACCGGCGAACCTGTTCGAGAAATCATTTACCCTCCCATTTCTAGAGTATCTTGTCACGATTATATATTATCCTATATTTGAATCTTACTCACCCGATCGTTTCAATCGTCAAACATCTTGACATGATATAAGAAATTAACGAACTACGTGCTCGAGTAATGGCTTTGGAGAAATCTGGTGCGGAGGTTACGAATACCAGCAGCAGCACCAGCAGCATAATCTGTATTATCATCATCAACGCCGACAATACTCTTAACACCCCAACCACAATCACGTTGCAAATCTCAACATCATGATCTAATATCAACATCACACGCCTCCATATCATCATCTGTACTTCAACTATGATCTCCGTTCTACATATCGTTCTATATCGATTATCTTCACTATACGTATCATTCTACATCATTTATCTTCATTCGACATGGTGATTATGTAATTTCTAAAGTTTTAGAGATTATGTAATCTAGTATTAACGATAAATCAAATGAGTTTAATATCTTATTGACTCATTAAATCTATAATTACATCTGAAGAAAATATATATGCAAGTATATTTTCATAAAGATCGTAATTAAATTTTTTTTCTCGTACAAACTGTTAATGATGAAAATATTTTAACGGGTGGGTAGTACCCAAGGAATATTTAAAATTCACATTAACAAGTTACACTGTACATTCTTCGAATCTGATTCAACGGTCATTTATTATCCTACTTACAACCACCGATATTCATATTCGCTCACCCCGGAATAACCATTTTCATTCAAATTTCATATTTGGATTTTGACCTATCAGAATCCAACAAGTGGCATAACGAAGAAAACATTGGACAAAAATAAAAAGTGTTAGAAACAAACGAATTAATTAATTGGAATTGTGATAGGATTTCACGCTAACTGTTCCGGCTAACTGTTCCCAGCTAACTGATTAACATTTAATTTATCGCAATTTACATACTCGCAATTTTATTTATCGTCATTTAATTTCTGTTATTTACTTTTACGCACTTTAAATAACGGGACACGTATGTAAGGTTTCGACTTATCATATCGACCCATCTATATATATATTTCGGAACAACCGTAGACACTCTATATGTGAAGGTGGGAGTTGGCTATACAGGGTCGGAGTTGATTCCAAAATATATATATACTTTGAGTTGTGATGGACCCCGAGACCGGTACACGGGTCACGATACGTATTATTTAAATTCGAATATTATATATTAAATTATATATGAATCATTGAACCATCGGACTATTGGACTGCTAACTTTGGACAATTAAAAAGAATTAAATTAAAATATTGATTATAACATATGAAACTAAATAATTCTTCAAGCTTGCCACTTGATTTCATCTTAAACCTCATTTGTATCTCGACAATTACAATGCGTGTTCAAATCTTTAATGATTCTTGAAAACCCCTCAATCGAGAGGATGAACCAGCCGCGTTTCGTCTACGGAAGAAAAGACTTATGCTCCTGTAAGACTCTCGGAGACTGAGTCAACGTTTAACATGCAGCAGTGTTAATTTCTTTAGTGTTATTATTACCCAAAATAACTTTGCAATCCCTTTTCAAATTAGCCAATTTTGTTACAGCTCCACTTCGACTTCTCAGTAAGACTACTCCTATTATAATATCGATATAAATACGTTGTACTTCGCCGTCATTACTGGAGAACCTTTTATATCCCATGACATCATCAGCAGATATACCAGCAGCTCGTTATCTCTTCGGCGGAATCCGCAGTTAGTATTTTGAAAATCTCGTAGCACTTCTCCTGTACTACCTATAACATTTATCCCTAAGAGTTTCATACCTCGAATATGAAGTTTCTGAAAAACGTCTTGAACTATGAATTAATTCTTGAAATGCTGACGAAGCAGCATGTTGTAGACGGTTTTAATGACCAAAAGATGATGATAAAAGGAGGAAGTGTTAGGAACGCTTGATAGAAAATTTGGTACTGAAAACCGGATTGAGCAAACCGTGAAGGAGACTCTGAACAAGTTTCAAGGACTAAACTTGTACATAAAGAATCATGATGATTCTGTAGCAAACACCTTGCTTCCGAATCTAAACCCTTACGGGCAAATCTTCATCATCATCCTTCGACATTAGAAATTCCAAGATATTATCATATCTTTCATTATAAATATCCCCAATATTTCTGAGGATGTTTACACAGCTATCTTTATCTGAAATCATTTATTCCTCCGTAATATCTGCGTTACAATATAAAAGAAACTGTGTTAGTTTCTAAGTTCTAAAACCTTCGAGTTTAAAATAGGAATGTTCTGAAGCAGTGTTTGGAACTGATGCATGAATTAGTATAATATAATGAAACTTGATCAACTTCATTATATTACAGTAAGTCATGTTAAATTTCTAATGGAATGTGATGATTCACAGTACCGTCATCATGTGCCATGTTACACGGCTCTCACATTCTATTTAATCCCCAAACGTATTAGGAACATATCGTCTTGATAGTTCTATCTTTTCCAGGGTATTCTGGTAATTTATTATGCCAATACCTTTTCTTTCTTAGAGCATTAGCTATGTTCATTCCAAATCTTATACCTACGAATTCCGGACCATTACAAGAGACGCTTAAACGCAAGAAGAGGAAACGAAAGAATGAAGCTTCAAAATAGAAATTGGGGTATAAATCGCAGCAAAAATAAGAGAGTATTAACTATGGATGACAATGATTATAGAAAACAGAAACAAAAGCATCAAAGTATAAGGGGAGATATCAAACTCAACAACCACCCAGGATTTACAAACCAATGCCGATAGCAATATAGAGACACGGGAGAACTAGAAACACTATCAACGCAAGAGTATAATAGAAGTGGATAGACTCTTCTGGTGGTAGATGAAAAGAAGGATGACAGGTGTAAAAATTAAGAGTATATCAAGGACTAGAATGAGATGGAGCATGTTGGCAAATGTCTAAAAGTAGGAATTAAGTAGAAAGAGTAGAAGATGTGAGTTGTGGAAATAAGGAAACAAAGAGGGTAGATTTATAGTGAAATATACGACAAAGCAATTTAAACAGATTGATTCATTTAATCAAAGAAGATTCTGATTTTCTAAATCGCCGAAGAACCAAATCTTATTACGTAAGATTTTCTTTAAATCCCTTAAATCCCGGAAGTCAATAATAACCACGTCATCAGTTGAAATGAATATATTTATTTACTCATTTCATTCTTTTGTGATAGCTTCACTCGTGCGCTTCACATGATCGAATCATTTTATCCATATCTTTCAATAATGATAAAACTCCGTTATTACCTTATATTCGTCATAAAAACATTCCTATTGTTATTTATGACAACCTCTACCAAATTTCGGGGACGAAATTTCTTTAACGGGTGGGTACTGTAACGACCCGGAAATTTCCGACCAAATTTAAACCCTAATCTCTATATGTTTCCGACGCGATAAGCAAAAACCTTAATGTTGAGTCTAGAAAGTCTGAAATTTATATCTGGATGATTAGTTACCCTTTTGACCATGCCAATGATTCACGAACAATTGTTTGTAAACAAGAATATATATATATATATATATATATATAATTTTTTTATACAAAAGTAATATTAGATATTAATAGTAATAAATACTAAAGACTCGATATATTATTGGTAGAAACGATATAATTGAATTTATAACATGTTAAATTTATTCATAATTCTTTTAGTGTAAATGTTATATTAATATTATTATCAGTAAATCTAATATTATTATTAGTACCACTAATAATAAACTATTTTTTTTATTTAACATCAGCGTTAGTTATGTTATTATTATTAATAGATAATATAAATATAGAAATTATTATATATAAACTGATATGTTATTATTAGTATTACTGATATTAATAATACTATTGTTATATTTTTTTTTTGTAATAAACATTATTATCATTACTTATTATAAAATTGATTATTTTCATTAAAATTATCATTATTATTATATAAATGATATTACTATTAGAAAATAATAAAATTTATCTTTATTATCATTAATAATATTAGTACTATCATTTTTATTATTATTATTACATTACAAATGTAAATATTATCATTATTATTATTATTAATATTATTATTAATATATTTTAATTACTAATATTAAATTTAATTACATAAAATGATATTTGGTTCTTTTGTTAAACAGATAACTACAAATACAGATTCCAAATCGTTATCTAACTGTGCTTAATTTGTCCTTCCATTCTAATCACGTTCAAATCAGAATCAAATCATAGGAACTATCCAAAAAAAAAAAAATCGATCTTTTATATTTTCTTTTATATTTATTTTTTTTTTACTGTTAATGTACTGATTGTCTATAAAACCGAATCTTTTTCCATTGCAAGTAATACCAGCTGAGATTATATTATCAACTACCTGTTTCGAATATCTTTTACGGTTTTAAGTTAATAAAATTAATCAGAGAAACGAGGAACACAGACCCGTACTCTGTTTATACTCTCATTATTCAAACAATTCAATTTTGTAACGAAATTCAAAAACTAAAAATGCAGATATGATAGGAATCTCATACCTAAATTATCTGGAAACTTTCAAGGATCAATTCTAACTATCGTGTCCTAATTTTCGAGTCAAAGTATCGAAGTCAAAAGTCAAACCTATGTTCTACAATCGAATTAAAGTTTTATAGAGTGTTTCTGTTAAAATTAATGATGGATAAAGTTTCTATGGATCATTTGAAACACAATTTATGTTATGAGAATTAGCTAAAACGTTCGATATTTTGATGTTGATGTTTGAGTTGTAAACGGGTTCATCGTGAACCGTTTACTCCTGTTTGATTTTTTTTTTGTGTGTTGTTAATCCATTTAGTCACAACCGATCGTCTCTGTTTTAATTAAATTTCCTGGTTCAATCAAATAAGGTGCTAACAGAATTGTTTATGGGTTCTGATCGATTTGGACATGATGTAGAAGAAGGAATAGATAACAATACGGGTTATATAATTTGATTTGTATTATAAGTCTGAAAAGCAAGACAGACCAGTTGGTCGTGAGTGTTGGTGTAGTAGCAGGAGGTCACGGGTTCGAGTCTCGTTCGGAGTTTTTTTTTCAGAAAATCAATTAAAAGGGGTATACATTCTTTATTATCATTTCTATTATAATTATTATTTTTATTACTATTAGTAATATTAATAGGAGTATTGTGGTTATTATTATGAAAATTATTATTATTGTTATCATAAAAATAATACAAACTAATATAAATATCATTAATATTAGTATCAGTATCGAATTATAAGTATTAGTATAACCATTATTAATAAAACTATTATTGTTAGTAACTCACTAAACTAATATTAAAAACTATCAATTTATTTTACAAATAATAAATCTTATGTATAAACTGTATTTAGTACATATACTACAACTATTTTAATATTTCATATAACTATATATTAACCCTACCTAGATAAATAATAAATATTAATAAATAAAATTATGTAATTTCTATTATATATTTTAATATATATACAAATGATATAGGTTCGTGAATTCGAGGCCAACCCTATACCAGTTCAATGATGTTATATGTATTTTTACTACAAAATACAGCGTGGTGAGTATATAGTCCCTTTTAAACTCTAAATATTTTTGGGCTGAGAATACATGCGCTATTTTTATAAATGATTTACGTTATGGACACAAGTGACTAAAATTACGTTCTACATGGGTTTGAATCAAAAATCCCCTAGCTTGGTAACTTTAACTATTGGTTTATGTACTGGTAGGCGCGAATCCTAAAGATAGATCTATCGGGTTTTACACCCCCACCCAGATGTTATTCTAGTCACTACTAAACTAGAAGAACGGGTGTTTAGTACTTCGAGGTTAACGGAACACACTTGATTCGGTGCACATATTATTATAACTCAGGGGTACACACTCTTGTTAAGGCTAGTTACCGGGTGCCCACTGCTTGGAATGCTTTTCATACACTTGCGAGTGTATTATATTTTTTATATATGAAATCTTGGGGTCCATAGTTATAACGCTGCTAGCATCAAACCTATATATCTCACCAACTTTATGTTGACATTTTAAAGCATGTTTATTCTCAGGTACGTATTAAGTCTTCCGCTGTGCATGTGCTCGTATTAAGGACATTACTTGGAGTCGATCATCGCAATGGGACCAACTGTTGAAGGCTACGTCCGGGAGGATTAGGACCGGTCGTCATAGATGGGGATATTCTTATATATGCATCTTGTTAATGTCGGTTACCAGGTGTTCACCATATGAATGATTTTTATCTCTATGTATGGGATGTGTATTGAAATATGAAATCTTGTGGTCTATTGTTACGATTTGATATATATAGGTTAAACCTATAACTCACCAACATTTTTGTTGACGTTTTAAGCATGTTTATTCTCAGGTGATTACTAAGAGCTTCCGCTGTTGCATACTAAAATAAGGACAAGATTTGGAGTCCATGTTTGTATGATATTGTGTAAAAACTGCATTCAAGAAACTGATTTCGATGTAACATATTTGTATTGTAAACCATTATGTAATGGTCGTGTGTAAACAGGATATTTTAGATTATCATTATTTGATAATCTACGTAAAGTTTTTTAAACCTTTATTTATGAAATAAAGGTTATGGTTTGTTTTAAAAATGAATGCAGTCTTTGAAAAACGTCTCATATAGAGGTCAAAACCTCGCAACGAAATCAATTAATATGGAACGTTTTTAATCAATAAGAACGGGACATTTCAGTTGGTATCCGAGCGTTGGTCTTAGAGAACCAGAAGTTTGCATTAGTGTGTCTTATCGAGTTTGTTAGGATGCATTAGTGAGTCTGGACTTCGACCGTGTTTACTTGAGAAATGATTGCTTAACAAATTTTGTTGGAAACTATATATTTTTAACATGTGAATATTATGTGATATATTAATCTCTTAACGCGTTTGATATTATGTGATAGATGTCTACCTCTAGAACAAGTCCCATTGACTCACCTAATAATAATGAAGAGTCAAATGTAAATTGGAATGATTCGTGGACTGATTCACAAGTTCTCGAAGAGGAACCGGAAGAAGAGTCGGAACCGGAAGAAGAATCAGAACCGGAAGAGGAGGAACCGGAGGAGGAAATAGAACCGGTGGGGGAAATAATAAAACGGTTAAGTAAAATAAAATCCTCAACCAACCGACCAAGGTTAATTATGGTCAATGGTGTTTCCGCCAAGAAAGCAAAATATTGGAGGATTACCAATTCTCCGATGAATCGGATTCCGACGAGAATTCCGATGATGTTATAGAAATTACCCCAACTGAATTTAAAAAGGCAAAAGAAAATAATAAGGGAAAGGGCACAAAAATAGAGAAATCTAATTCCAACCCCGATGAACTTTATATGTATCGTCAACCCCCGAAGCCCTTAAGTTGTAACAATGACCCGGGAACCTCTAAACCACCAGGTTTTTCTAAACCAATGTGGAAAACGACGGCTCATATTAGGGGAACATCATATATCCCTAGAAACTTGGCAAAACGAACCAAAACCGAGGAAGAAGAAACGAGCGAGTCGGAATAGGATAGTTGTATTCGTGTGGTGTAATATATGTAATATAGTGTGCTTATGCTTTATGATATATGTAAAAATTGCTTGTATTAATAAGTAATTTTTTTATGAATCTAACTCTTGTCTATTTTACAGTTTAAAAACACAAAATGGATAGACAATCCAATATTTTAAGAGACCTACCCGGAGACATGATTGATGAAATCTTGTCTAATCAAATCTTGTCTAGAGTCAGTCAGAATTCCTCGGCACAACTATTTAAGGCGAAATCAGTTTGTAAGACATTCGAAGAACGTTCCAAGAATGCCTTGGTTCATAAGAGACTTTCGTTTGAAAGATGGGGGATATCACATTGGGAAACCCATAAGTTACGATGTGTTTACTTTGACCCATATATTGCGGGGAACCCAAATGCTATTTTACGCAACGGGTTAAGAAATTATTTTGACTCAATGTATCCGAATATAGGACTTCATGATTTAGAAAAAGCGGCTAACATGCAACATAAAGAAGCATGCTATGCTTACGGGTTAGTAATGTTCGCTTCTCACCAAAGTGAGAAAAAGAACATCGGGCTACAACTATTAAACAAAACGTTCCCACAAGTGACGGAGTCGGTAATTGGGGTAAGAAATGAGGTTTTTAGATTGTTACGGGACTGTTGGACATTACGTAACCCTCGTCCCTTTGACGACGTTACAACACGCTGTCTTATCAACGGCTGTAACGGTTATGTTCCACAAGACCAAGGATGGGAAGTAATCCTAGTAAAACCAGAATGCATGACTTGTTTCTGGACATATGAATTACGTGTCTTTATTGCCTTTGCTGAACGACTTGTGTACTAGCTAGAATTATCTTCACAACCATCTTGTATCAAATTTATTGTGTGCTATATTTCATGCTATATGTAAAATAAGCGGTATTGTAAGTTTGTAAAATATTGTGTAAAAGTTTGAACGCGAAATATTATTATAATCAGTTTTTCATATAGAATTGTAGTAGTTGAATTGTATATTAGCTACTAAGTATGAACTTAACGGGTAGGTACTACCCGAATTTAAACTTATAAAACGCTAATATGAAGAAAAAGCTTTTATAAATGAGTTCATATTATGCTACGAAATACTATTAACTACTCTTAATATTCTGTATGAATAACTTGTTCCATTTGACTATTTTGAAGGAAATGGCACCGACTACTCGACACACCGTGAATATGAATGAAGAGGAATTCCGTACTTTTCTAGCTTCAAACATAGCCGCAGTACAGGCTGCGCTACATACCAACAATAACCTTGGATCTAGCAGTACAGGAAATCGTGTAGGATGCACCTACAAAGAATTCACTGCCTGCAAACCTTTGGAATTTGATGGAACCGAAGGACCGATCGGATTGAAATGGTGGACCGAGAAGGTCGAATCGGTGTTTGCCATAAGTAAGTGTACTGAAGAGGACAAAGTGAAGTACGCTACGCATACCTTCACAGGTTCTGCGTTAACATGGTAGAATACCTATCTAGAGCAAGTGGGACAAGACGATGCGTACGCACTACCGTGGTCAGCATTCAAGCACTTGATGAACGAGAAGTACTGTCCCAGAACCGAGGTCAATAAGCTCAAGACAGAACTTAGAGGGTTACGAACCCAAGGATTTGATATTACCACGTACGAAAGACGATTCACAGAATTGTGCCTATTGTGTCCGGGAGCGTTCGAAGATGAGGAAGAGAAGATCGACGCGTTTGTGAAAGGATTACCGGAAAGAATCGAAGAAGATATAAGTTCACACGAGCCCGCCTCCATACAACAGGCATGTAGAATGGCTCACAAACTAGTGAACCAGATTGAGGAAAGAATTAAAGAACAGACGGCTGAAGAGGCCAATGTGAAGCAAGTCAAAAGAAAGTGGGAGGAAAATGGTGATAAGAATCACCAATTCAACAACAACAGCAATTACAATAATAATCGCAACAATTATCCCAACAATCGCAACATCAATCGCAACTACAACAAACGGCCCAACAACAACAACAACAACAATAACAACAACAACAATAACAACAACAGCAACTACAACAATCATCCCAACAACAACAACAACCGCAACAACAACAACAACAATCAGAAGCAGCTATGCCAAAGGTGTGAAAAGTATCACTCGGGGTTCTGCACCAAATTTTGCAACAAGTGTAAAAGAAATGGTCATAGAGCGGCGAAGTGTGAGGTCTACGGACCAGGGGTTAGCAGAACGAAAGGAACAAATGGTGTCGGAACGAGTAATGGCGGAGCAAGTAGTGTCGGAGCAAGTTATGCCAATGTAGCTTGTTATAAATGTGGAAAACTGGGCCACATTATTAGAAATTGCCCGAACCAGGAGAACACGAATGGACAAGGCCGCGGAAGAGTTTTCAATATTAATGCGGCAGAGGCACAGGAAGACCCGGAGCTTGTTACGGGTACGTTTATTATTGACAATAAATCTGCTTACGTTTTATTTGATTCGGGTGCGGATAGAAGCTATATGAGTAGAGATTTTTGTGCTAAATTAAGTTGTCCATTGACGCCTTTGGATAGTAAATTTTTACTCGAATTAGCAAATGGTAAATTAATTTCAGCAGATAATATATGTCGGAATCGAGAAATTAAACTTGTTAGCGAAACATTTAAGATTGACTTGATACCAGTAGAGTTAAGGAGTTTTGATGTGATAATCGGTATGGACTGGTTGAAAGAAGTGAAAGCAGAGATCGTTTGTTACAAAAATTCAATTCGCATTATACGAGAAAAAGGAAAACCCTTAATGGTGTACGGAGAAAAGGGCAACACGAAGCTACATCTTATTAGTAATTTGAAGGCACAAAAACTAATAAGAAAAGGTTGCTATGCTGTTCTAGCACACGTCGAGAAAGTACAAACTGAAGAAAAGAGCATCAATGATGTTCCCGTCGCAAAAGAATTTCCCGATGTATTTCCGAAAGAATTACCGGGACTACCTCCACATCGATCTGTTGAATTTCAAATAGATCTTGTACCAGGAGCTGCACCAATAGCTCGTGCTCCTTATAGACTCGCACCCAGCGAGATGAAAGATCTGCAAAGCCAACTGCAAGAACTATTAGAACGTGGTTTCATTCGACCAAGCACATCACCATGGGGAGCTCCTGTTTTGTTTGTCAAGAAGAAGGATGGTACATTTAGGTTGTGTATTGACTACAGAGAGTTGAACAAACTTACCATCAAAAACCGTTATCCACTGCCGAGAATTGACGACTTATTTGATCAACTACAAGGCTCGTCGGTTTATTCGAAGATCGATTTACGTTCTGGATATCATCAAATGCGAGTAAAGGAGGATGATATTCCAAAAACTGCTTTTAGGACGCGTTATGGTCATTACGAGTTTATGGTTATGCCGTTTGGATTGACTAACGCACCAGCTGTGTTCATGGACCTTATGAACCGAGTGTGTGGGCCATATCTTGACAAGTTTGTCATTGTTTTCATCGATGACATACTTATTTACTCAAAGAATGATCAAGAGCACGAAGAACATTTGAGAAAAGTGCTAGAAGTATTGAGGAAAGAAAAACTGTACACTAAGTTTTCAAAGTGTGCATTTTGGTTGGAAGAAGTTCAATTCCTCGGTCACATAGTGAACAAAGAAGGTATCCAGGTGGACTCGGCAAAGATCGAAACCGTTGAAAAGTGGGAAATCCCAAAAACTCCGAAGCATATACGCCAATTTTTAGGATTGGCTGGTTACTACAGAAGATTCATCCAAGATTTCTCCAAAATAGCAAAACCCTTGACTGCATTAACGCATAAAGGGAAGAAATTTGAATGGAAGGATGAACAAGAGAAGGCGTTTCAATTATTGAATAAAAAGCTAACTACGACACCTATATTGTCATTGCCTGAAGGGAATGATGATTTTGTGATTTATTGTGACGCATCAAAGCAAGGTCTCGGTTGTGTATTAATGCAACGGACGAAGGTGATTACTTATGCGTCTAGACAATTGAAGATCCACGAGCAAAATTATACGACGCATGAATTGGAATTAGGTGCGGTTGTTTTTGCATTAAAGACTTGGAGGCACTACTTATATGGGGTCAAAAGTATTATATATACCGACCACAAAAGTCTTCAACACATATTTAATCAGAAACAACTGAATATGAGGCAGCGTAGGTGGATTGAATTGTTGAATGATTACGACTTTGAGATTCGTTACCACCCGGGGAAGGCAAATGTGGTAGCCGACGCCTTGAGCAGAAAGGACAGAGAACCCATTCGAGTAAAATCTATGAATATAATGATTCACACTAACCTTACTACTAAAATAAAGGAGGCGCAACAAGGAGTTTTAAAAGAGGGAAATTTAAAGGATGAAATACCCAAAGGATCGGAGAAGCATCTTAATATTCGGGAAGACGGAACCCGGTATAGGGCTGAAAGAATTTGGGTACCAAAATTTGGAGATATGAGAGAAATGGTACTTAGAGAACCTCATAAAACCAGATACTCAATACATCCTGGAACGGGGAAGATGTACAAGGATCTTAAGAAACATTTTTGGTGGCCAGGTATGAAAGCCGATATTGCTAAATATGTAGGAGAATGTTTGACGTGTTCTAAGGTCAAAGCTGAACATCAGAAACCATCAGGTCTACTACAACAACCTGAAATCCCGGAATGGAAATGGGAAAACATTACCATGGATTTCATTACTAAATTGCCAAGGACTGCAAGTGGTTATGATACTATTTGGGTAATAGTTGATCGCCTCACCAAGTCAGCACACTTCCTACCAATAAGAGAAGATGACAAGATGGAGAAGTTAGCACGACTGTATTTGAAGGAAGTCGTCTCCAGACATGGAATACCAATCTCTATTATCTCTGATAGGGATGGCAGATTTATTTCAAGATTCTGGCAGACATTACAGCAAGCATTAGGAACTCGTCTAGACATGAGTACTGCCTATCATCCACAAACTGATGGACAGAGCGAAAGGACGATACAAATGCTTGACGACATGCTACGACCATGTGTTATTGATTTCGGAAACAGTTGGGATCGACATCTACCGTTATCAGAATTTTCCTACAACAACAGCTACCATTCAAGCATTGAGATGGCGCCATTTGAAGCACTTTATGGTAGAAAGTGTAGGTCTCCAATTTGTTGGAGTGAAGTGGGGGATAGACAGATTACAGGTCCGGAGAAAATACAAGAAACTACCGTGAAAATCATCCAAATTCAACAAAGATTGAAAATCGCCCAGAGTCGACAAAAGAGCTACGCGGACAGTAAAAGAAAAGATATAGAGTTTGAAATTGGAGAAATGGTCATGCTTAAGGTTTCACCTTGGAAAGGCGTTGTTCGATTTGGTAAACGGGGGAAACTAAATCCAAGGTACATTGGACCATTCAAGATTATAGATCGTGTCGGACCAGTAGCTTACCAACTGGAGCTACCTCAACAACTCGCGGCTGTACATAACACTTTCCACGTCTCAAATTTGCAGAAATGTTTTGCTAAAGAAGATCTCACTATTCCGTTGGACGAAATCCAAATCAATGAAAAACTTCAATTCATTGAAGAACCCGTCGAAATAATGGATCGTGAGGTTAAGAGACTTAAACAAAACAAGATACCGATTGTTAAGGTTCGATGGAATGCTCGTAGAGGACCCGAGTTCACCTGGGAGCGTGAAGATCAGATGAAGAAGAAATACCCGCATTTATTTCCAGAAGATACGTCAACACCTCCAACTGATTAAAATTTCGGGACGAAATTTATTTAACGGGTAGGTACTGTAGTGACCCGAACTTTTCCATGTTTATATATATATTAAATGAAATTGTTATTTACATGATTAAGTGTTTCCAACATGTTAAGCAATCAAACTTGTTAAGACTTGATTAATTGAAATAGGTTTCATATAGACAATTGACCACCCAAGTTGACCGGTGATTCGCGAACGTTAAAACTTGTAAAAACTATACGATGACATATATATGGTTATATATATAGTTAACATGATTTTATTATAAGTATGTATCTCATTAGGTATTTTAACAATGAGTTATATACATAAAAATGAGACTATTAATTTAAGAAACTCGAAAACGATATATATAACGATTATCGTTATAACAACGTCTTACTAGGTACATATGAATCATATTAAGATATTGATACACTTGGTTAATTATGTTAAATGATAAGTAAATATATTATTAAGTGTATTAACAATGAAATACATATGTAAAAATAAGACTACTAACTTAATGATTTCGAAACGAGACATATATGTAACGATTATCGTTGTAAAGACATTTAATGTATATATATCATATTAAGAGATATTCATACATGATAATATCATGATAATATAATAATTAAAAATCTCATTTGATATTATAAACATTGGGTTAACAACATTTAACAAGAACATTAACCTAAAGATTTCAAAACAACACTTACATGTAACGACTAACGATGACTTAACGACTCAGTTAAAATGTATATACATGTAGTGTTTTAATATGTATTTATACACTTTTGAAAGACTTCAATACACTTATCAAAATACTTCTACTTAACAAAAATGCTTACAATTACATCCTCGTTCAGTTTCATCAACAATTCTACTCGTATGCACCCGTATTCGTACTCGTACAATACACAGCTTTTAGATGTATGTACTATTGGTATATACACTCCAATGATCAGCTCTTAGCAGCCCATGTGAGTCACCTAACACATGTGGGAACCATCATTTGGCAACTAGCATGAAATATCTCATAAAATTACAAAAATATGAGTAATCATTCATGACTTATTTACATGAAAACAAAATTACATATCCTTTATATCTAATCCATACAACAACGACCAAAAACACCTACAAACACTTTCATTCTTCAATTTTCTTCATCTAATTGATCTCTCTCAAGTTCTATCTTCAAGTTCTAAGTGTTCTTCATAAATTCCAAAAGTTCTAGTTTCATAAAATCAAGAATACTTTCAAGTTTGCTAGCTCACTTCCAATCTTGTAAGGTGATCATCCAACCTCAAGAAATCTTTGTTTCTTACAGTAGGTTATCATTCTAATACAAGGTAATAATCATATTCAAACTTTGGTTCAATTTCTATAACTATAACAATCTTATTTCAAGTGATGATCTTACTTGAACTTGTTTTCGTGTCATGATTTTGCTTCAAGAACTTCGAGCCATCCAAGGATCCGTTGAAGCTAGATCCATTTTTCTCTTTTCCAGTAGGTTTATTCAAGGAACTTAAGGTAGTAATGATTTTCATAACATCATTCGATTCATACATAAAAAGCTATCATATTCGAAGTGGTAAACTTGTAATCACTAGAACATAGTTTAGTTAATTCTAAACTTGTTCGCAAATAAAAGTTAATCCTTCTAACTTGACTTTTAAAATCAACTAAACATATGTTCTATATCTATATGATATGCTAACTTAATGATTTAAAACCTGAAAACACGAAAAACACCGTAAAACCGGATTTACGCCGTCGTAGTAACACCGCGGGCTGTTTTGGGCTAGTTAATTAAAAACTATGATAAACTTTTATTTAAAAGTTATTATTCTGGGAAAATGATTTTTATTATGAACATGAAACTATATCCAAAAATTATGGTTAAACTCAAAGTGGAAGTGTGTTTTCTAAAATGGTCATCTAGACGTCGTTTTTTCGACTGAAATGACTACCTTTACAAAAACGACTTGTAACTTATTTTTTCGACAATAAACCTATACTTTTTCTGTTTAGATTCATAAAATAGAGTTCAATATGAAACAATAGCAATTTAATTCACTCAAAACGGATTTAAAATGAAGAAGTTATGGGTAAAACAAGATTGGATAATTTTTCTCATTTTAGCTACGTGAAAATTGGTAACAAATCTATTCCAACCATGACTTAATCAACTTGTATTGTATATTATGTAATCTTGAGATACCATAGACACGTATACAATGTTTCGACCTATCATGTCGACACATCTATATATATTTCGGAACAACCATAGACACTCTATATGTGAATGTTGGAGTTAGCTATACAGGGTTGAGGTTGATTCCAAAATATATATAGTTTGAGTTGTGATCAATACTAAGATACGTATACACTGGGTCGTGGATTGATTCAAGATAATATTTATCGATTTATTTCTGTACATCTAACTGTGGACAACTAGTTGTAGGTTACTAACGAGGACAGCTGACTTAATAAACTTAAAACATCAAAATATATTAAAAGTGTTGTAAATATATTTTGAACATACTTTGATATATATGTATATATTGTTATAGGTTCGTGAATCAACCAGTGGCCAAGTCTTACTTCTCGACGAAGTAAAAATCTGTGAAAGTGAGTTATAGTCCCACTTTTAAAATCTAATATTTTTGGGATGAGAATACATGCAGGTTTTATAAATGATTTACAAAATAGACACAAGTACGTGAAACTACATTCTATGGTTGAATTATCGAAATCGAATATGCCCCTTTTTATTAAGTCTGGTAATCTAAGAATTAGGGAACAGACACCCTAATTGACGCGAATCCTAAAGATAGATCTATTGGGCCTAACAAACCCCATCCAAAGTACCGGATGCTTTAGTACTTCGAAATTTATATCATATCCGAAGGGTGTCCTGGAATGATGGAGATATTCTTATATATGCATCTTGTTAATGTCGGTTACCAGGTGTTTACCATATGAATGATTTTTATCTCTATGTATGGGATGTGTATTGAAATATGAAATCTTGTGGTCTATTGTTACGATTTGATATATATAGTTTAAACCTATAACTCACCAACATTTTTGTTGACGTTTTAAGCATTTTTATTCTCAGGTGATTACTAAGAGCTTCCGCTGTTGCATACTAAAATAAGGACAATATTTGGAGTCCATGTTTGTATGATATTGTGTAAAAACTGCATTCAAGAAACTAATTTCGATGTAACATATTTGTATTGTAAACCATTATGTAATGGTCGTGTGTAAACAGGATATTTTAGATTATCATTATTTGATAATCTACGTAATGTTTTTTAAACCTTTATTTATGAAATAAAGGTTATGGTTTGTTTTAAAAATGAATGCAGTCTTTGAAAAACGTCTCATATAGAGGTCAAAACCTCGCAACGAAATCAATTAATATGGAACGTTTTTAATCAATAAGAACGGGACATTTCATTATGCGAGGTGTATACGAAATAGTTATATATTTGTTTTGCGAAATACTATTAATTACGATACAATTTTACACAAGTTATTTATTTATTTATAGAGTGGATATACCTAAACCTTGCTACAACACTATAGGCAGTGTACCTAATCGTAAAGTAGTGTAGTTTTTAGTAAGTTCGGTTCGTTCCGCAGGGAGCTTGCTGAGTTTAATGCTATATTTATTTTAAAACTATATTTGTATAAAAATATATATAAGTAATATTATTATTGTTATAAAAGGGGGATTTTACCGTTTAATGACCAGTTTGTCAATTTTATGTCTTAAGTCACAATTAAAACATAATGTAAAATATTAAAAATAAATATAACTTAATTTAAAGCGTAAAGTAAATGACGATAAAAAAATTGCGATAATTAAAAGTGCGATAAATAAAATGACGATAAATAAAATTACGATAATTAAAAGTACGATGAGATATAAAATAAAGGAATTATGCTTATTTAAACTTCCGTAATCATGATGTTTGACGTGTTGATTTTAATTTATTACCATGGGTTAATTGTCCTTTGTCCTGGATTATTCGATATGTCCATACGGTTTTGTCCATAATAGTCCATCGGTCATAATTATAAAGTGCGAGGATCTTCGTCAAATTAACCTTATATCCGAAGTCAAATATTCCAACTAATTGGGAATTCGAGCTGTAACAAGGTCTTAATACTTTGTTTAATGAATACACCAGGTTATCGACTGCATGTAATCCAAGGTTTTACTAATTTGTTAACAATTGCACCAATTACCCTTGAATGTAATCCACCCCTGTTTTAATGAGTCCATTAACTATTAATCCATACCAGTGTCCGGTCAAATAAACAATAATTTGTATTTATAAATATCCCGCCCATCGTACCCGATTAAGCGTATGTGGTTATTTATAGATACGTCAAATTGTAACCTTTATATTAAATTAACGAGATATCATTTAGTTAATATAAAGCCCATTAATAGCCTATAGTCTAATTTCCACAAGTGTCGTTATTTTGTCCAAACCCCAATTATGGTACAAAGCCCAATTACCCAATCTTAATATTTAGCCCAACATCACGATTACTTCAGCTTAAATAAGCATAATAATAACTTAGCTATGAGGCGTTAATTTAAAAAGGTTGAACATAACTTACAATGAGTATTAATCGCGTAGTGTTACATGGACAGAATTTCGACTTACAAACTTACAACATTCGCTACCATAACCTTATTATTATTAATCTTAAATTAAAATTAAAATTATATATATATATATATATATATATATATATATATATATATATATATATATATATATATATTGAGAGAGGTAGGGAGAAGATTGAATTAGGTATATTAAACTCGTCCGAAAAATGCTGAATTTATAGAACCTGGCTCGCTACAGTAACCCATACGATCGCATGGATTTAACTCCTCCAGGCCATGCGATCGCATGGCCGTCATTTCCTGCTCACCAAGTAACAAAAACGTAGGCTGCTTGTATTAATTTATTATATAATATAATATATATAATTTATATATATATATATATATATATATATATATATATATATATATATATATTATATTATATTCTTATGTATAGTTGACTTGTACTTTCAGCTCCGTTGCGTCGCGCGTTGACTGTAGTGACCCGAACTTTTCCATGTTTATATATATTAATTGAGATTGATATTTACATGATTAAATGTTTCCAACATGTTAAGCAATCAAACTTGTTAAGACTTGATTAATTGAAATATGTTTCATATAGACAATTGACCACCCAAGTTGACCGGTGATTCACGAACGTTAAAACTTGTAAAAACTATATGATGACATATATATGGATATATATATAGTTAACATGATACTATGATAAGTAAACATATCATTAAGTATATTAACAATGAACTACATATGTAAAAACAAGACTACTAACTTAATGATTTTTAAACGAGACATATATGTAACGATTATCGTTGTAAAGACATTTAATGTATATATATCATATTAAGAGATATTCATACATGATAATATCATGATAATATAATAATTTAAAATCTCATTTGATATTATAAACATTGGGTTAACAACATTTAACAAGATCGTTAACCTAAAGGTTTCAAAACAACACTTACATGTAACGACTAACGATGACTTAACGACTCAGTTAAAATGTATATACATGTAGTGTTTTAATATGTATTTATACACTTTTAAAAGACTTCAATACACTTATCAAAATACTTCTACTTAACAAAAATGCTTATAATTACATCCTCGTTCAGTTTCATCAACAATTCTACTCGTATGCACCCGTATTCGTACTCGTACAATACACAACTTTTAGATGTATGTACTATTGGTATATACACTCCAATGATCAGCTCTTAGCAGCCCATGTGAGTCACCTAACACATGTGGGAACCATCATTTGGCAACTAGCATGAAATATCTCATAAAATTACAAAAATATGAGTAATCATTCATGACTTATTTACCTGAAAACAAAATTACATATCCTTTATATCTAATCCATACACCAACGACCAAAAATACCTACAAAAACTTTCATTCTTCAATTTTCTTCATCTAATTGATCTCTCTCAAGTTCTATCTTCAAGTTCTAAGTGTTCTTCATAAATTCTACAAGTTCTAGTTACATAAAATCAAGAATACTTTCAAGTTTGCTAGCTCACTTCCAATCTTGTAAGGTGATCATCCAACCTCAAGAAATCTTTGTTTCTTACAGTAGGTTATCATTCTAATACAAGGTAATAATCATATTCAAACTTTGGTTCAATTTCTATAACTATAACAATCTTATTTCAAGTGATGATCTTACTTGAACTTGTTTTCGTGTCATGATCCTGCTTCAAGAACTTCGAGCCATCCAAGGATCCGTTGAAGCTAGATCCATTTTTCCCTTTTCCAGTAGGTTTATCCAAGGAACTTAAGGTAGTAATAATGTTCATAACATCATTCGATTCATACATATAAAGCTATCTTATTCGAAGGTTTAAACTTGTAATCACTAGAACATAGTTTAGTTAATTCTAAACTTGTTCGCAAACAAAAGTTAATCCTTCTAACTTGACTTTTAAAATCAACTAAACACATGTTCTATATCTATATGATATGCTAACTTAATGATTTAAAACCTGGAAACACGAAAAACACCGTAAAACCGGATTTACGCCGTCGTAGTAACACCGCGGGCTGTTTTGGGTTAGTTAATTAAAAACTATGATAAACTTCGATTTAAAAGTTGTTATTTTGAGAAAATGATTTTTATTATGAACATGAAACTATATCCAAAAATTATGGTTAAACTCAAAGTGGAAGTATGTTTTCTAAAATGGTCATCTAGACGTCGTTCTTTCGACTGAAATGACTACCTTTACAAAAACGACTTGTAACTTATTTTTTCGACTATAAACCTATAATTTTTCTGTTTAGATTCATAAAATAGAGTTCAATATGAAACCATAGCAATTTGATTCACTCAAAACGGATTTAAAATGAAGAAGTTATGGGTAAAACAAGATTGGATAATTTTTCTCATTTTAGCTACGTGAAAATTGGTAACAAATCTATTCCAACCATAACTTAATCAACTTGTATTGTATATTATGAAATCTTGAGATACCATAGACACGTATACAATGTTTCGACCTATCATGTCGACACATCTATATATATTTCGGAACAACCATAGACACTCTATATGTGAATGTTGGAGTTAGCTATACAGGGTTGAGGTTGATTCCAAAATATATATAGTTTGAGTTGTGATCAATACTGAGATACGTATACACTGGGTCGTGGATTGATTCAAGATAATATTTATCGATTTATTTCTGTACATCTAACTGTGGACAACTAGTTGTAGGTTACTAACGAGGACAGCTGACTTAATAAACTTAAAACACCAAAATATATTAAAAGTGTTGTAAATATATTTTGAACATACTTTGATATATATGTATATATTGTTATAGGTTTGTGAATCAACCAGTGGCCAAGTCTTACTTCCCGACGAAGTAAAAATCTGTGAAAGTGAGTTATAGTCCCACTTTTAAAATCTAATATTTTTGGGATGAGAATACATGCAGGTTTTATAAATGATTTACAAAATAGACACAAGTACGTGAAACTACATTCTATGGTTGAATTATCGAAATCGAATGTGCCCCTTTTTATTAAGTCTGGTAATCTAAGAATTAGGGAACAGACACCCTAATTGACGCGAATCCTAAAGATAGATCTATTGGGCTTAACAAACCCCATCCAAAGTACCGGATGGTTTAGTACTTCGAAATTTATATCATATCCGAAGGGTGTCCCGGAATGATGGGGATATTCTTATATATGCATCTTGTTAATGTCGGTTACCCTGTGTTCACCATATGAATGATTTTTATCTCTATGTATGGGATGTGTATTGAAATATGAAATCTTGTGGTCTATTATTATGATTTGATATATATAGGTTAAACCTATAACTCACCAACATTTTTGTTGACGTTTTAAGCATGTTTATTCTCAGGTGATTATTAAGAGCTTCCGCTGTCGCATACTTAAATAAGGACGAGATTTGGAGTCCATGCTTGTATGATATTGTGTAAAAACTGCATTCAAGAAACTTATTTTGTTGTAACATATTTGTATTGTAAACCATTATGTAATGGTCGTGTGTAAAAAAGATATTTTAGATTATCATTATTTGATAATCTACGTAAAGCTTTTTAAACCTTTATTGATGAAATAAAGGTTATGGTTTGTTTTAAAATGAATGCAGTCTTTGAAAAACGTCTCATATAGAGGTCAAAACCTCGCAACGAAATCAATTAATATGGAACGTTTTTAATCAATAAGAACGGAACATTTCAGTTGGTATCCGAGCGTTGGTCTTAGAGAACCAGAATTTTGCATTAGTGTGTCTTATCGAGTTTGTTAGGATGCATTAGTGAGTCTGGACTTCGACCGTGTTTACTTGAAAAATGATTGCTTAACAAATTTTGTTGGAAACTATATATTTTTAAACATGTGAATATTATGTGATATATTAATCTCTTAACGCGTTTGATATTATGTGATAGATGTCTACCTCTAGAACAAGTCCCATTGACTCACCTAATAATAATGAAGAGTCAAATGTAAATTGGAATGATTCGTGGACTGATTCACAAGTTCCCGAAGAGGAACCGGAAGAAGAGTCGGAACCGGAAGAAGAATCGGAACAGGAAGAAGAATCGGAACCGGATGAAGAAATAGAACCGGTGGGGGAAATAATAAAACGATTAAGTAAAAGAAAATCCTCAACCAACCGACCAAGGTTAATTATGGTCAATGGTGTTTCCGCCAAGGAAGCAAAATATTGGGAAGATTACCAATTCTCCGATGAATCGGATTCCGACGAGAATTCCGATGATGTTATAGAAATTACCCCAACTGAATTTAAAAAGGCAAAAGAAAATAATAAGGGAAAGGGCATAAAAATAGAGAAATCTAATTCCAACCCCGATGAACTTTATATGTATCGTCAACCCCCGAAGTCCTTAAGTTGTAACAATGACCCGGGAACCTCTAAACCACCAGGGTTTTCTAAACCAATGTGGAAAATAACGGCTCGTATTAGGGGAACATCATATATCCCTAGAAACTTGGCAAAACGAACCAAAACCGAAGAAGAAGAAACAAGCAAGTCGGAATAAGATAGTTGTATTCGTGTGGTGTAATATATGTAATATAGTGTGCTTATGCTTTATGATATATGTAAAAATTGCTTGTATTAATAAGTATATTTTTTTTTATGAATCTAACTCTTGTCTATTTTACAGTATAAAAACACAAAATGGATAGACTGAAATGTCCCGTTCTTATTGATTAAAAACGTTCCATATTAATTGATTTCGTTGCGAGGTTTTGACCTCTATATGAGACGTTTTTCAAAGACTGCATTCATTTTTAAAACAAACCATAACCTTTATTTCATAGATAAAGGTTTTAAAAAGCTTTACGTAGATTATCAAATAATGATAATCTAAAATATCCTGTTTACACACGACCATTACATAATGGTTTACAATACAAATATGTTACAACAAAATAAGTTTCTTGAATGCAGTTTTTACACAATATCATACAAGCATAGACTCCAAATCTCGTCCTTATTTAAGTATGCGACAGCGGAAGCTCTTAATAATCACCTGAGAATAAACATGCTTAAAACGTCAACAAAAATGTTGGTGAGTTATAGGTTTAACCTATATATATCAAATCATAATAATAGACCACAAGAGTTCATATTTCAATACACATCCCATACATAGAGATAAAAATCATTCATATGGTGAACACCTGATAACCGACATTAACAAGATGCATATATAAGAATATCCCCATCATTCCGGGACACCCTTCGGATATGATATAAATTTCGAAGTACTAAAGCATCCGGTACTTTGGATGGGGTTTGTTAGGCCCAATAGATCTATCTTTAGGATTCGCGTCAATTAGGGTGTCTGTTCCCTAATTCTTAGCTTACCAGACTTAATAAAAAGGGGCATATTCGATTTCGATAATTCAACCATAGAATGTAGTTTCACGTACTTGTGTCTATTTTGTAAATCATTTATAAAACCTGCATGTATTCTCATTACAAAAATATTAGATTTTAAAAGTGGGACAATAACTCACTTTCACAGATTTTTACTTCGTCGGGAAGTAAGACTTGGCCACTGGTTGATTCACGAACCTATAACAATATATACATATATATCAAAGTATGTTCAAAATATATTTACAACACTTTTAATATATTTTGATGTTTTAAGTTTATTAAGTCAGCTGTCCTCGTTAGTAACCTACAACTAGTTGTCCACAGTTAGATGTACAGAAATAAATCGATAAATATTATCTTGAATCAATCCACGACCCAGTGTATACGTATCTCAGTATTGATCACAACTCAAACTATATATATTTTGGAATCAACCTCAACCCTGTATAGCTAACTCCAACATTCACATATAGAGTGTCTATGGTTGTTCCGAAATATATATAGATGTGTCAACATGATAGGTCGAAACATTGTATACGTGTCTATGGTATCTCAAGATTACATAATATACAATACAAGTTGATTAAGTTATGGTTGGAATAGATTTGTTACCAATTTTCACGTAGCTAAAATGAGAAAAATTATCCAATCTTGTTTTACCCATAACTTCTTCATTTTAAATCCGTTTTGAGTGAATCAAATTGCTATGGTTTCATATTGAACTCTATTTTATGAATCTAAACAGAAAAGTATAGGTTTATAGTCGGAAAAATAAGTTACAAGTCGTTTTTGTAAAGGTAGTTATTTCAGTCGAAAGAACGACGTCTAGATGACCATTTTAGAAAACATACTTCCACTTTGAGTTTAATCATAATTTTTGGATATAGTTTCATGTTCATAATAAAAATCATTTTCTCAGAATAACAACTTTAAAATCAAAGTTTATCATAGTTTTTAATTAACTAACCCAAAACAGCCCGCGGTGTTACTACGACGGCGTAAATCCGGTTTTACGGTGTTTTTCGTGTTTCCAGGTTTTAAATCATTAAGTTAGCATATCATATAGATATAGAACATGTGTTTAGTTGATTTTAAAAGTCAAGTTATAAGGATTAACTTTTGTTTGCGAACAAGTTTAGAATTAACTAAACTATGTTCTAGTGATTACAAGTTTAAACCTTCGAATAAGATAGCTTTATATGTATGAATCGAATGATGTTATGAACATCATTACTACCTTAAGTTCCTTGGATAAACCTACTGGAAAAGAGAAAAATGGATCTAGCTTCAATGGATCCTTGGATGGCTCGAAGTTCTTGAAGCAGAATCATGACACGAAAACAAGTTCAAGTAAGATCATCACTTGAAATAAGATTGTTATAGTTATAGAAATTGAACCAAAGTTTGAATATGATTATTACCTTGTATTAGAATGATAACCTACTGTAAGAAACAAAGATTTCTTGAGGTTGGATGATCACCTTACAAGATTGGAAGTGAGCTAGCAAACTTGAAAGTATTCTTGATTTTATGAAACTAGAACTTTTGGAATTTATGAAGAACACTTAGAACTTGAAGATAGAACTTGAGAGAGATCAATTAGATGAAGAAAATTGAAGAATGAAAGTGTTTGTAGGTGTTTTTGGTCGTTGGTGTATGGATTAGATATAAAGGATATGTAATTTTGTTTTCATGTAAATAAGTCATGAATGATTACTCATATTTTTGTAATTTTATGAGATATTTCATGCTAGTTGCCAAATGATGGTTCCCACATGTGTTAGGTGACTCACATGTACTACTAAGAGCTAATCATTGGAGTGTATATACCAATAGTACATACATCTAAAAGCTGTGTATTGTACGAGTACGAATACGAGTGCATACGAGTAGAATTGTTGATGAAACTGAACGAGGATGTAATTGTAAGCATTTTTGTTAAGTAGAAGTATTTTGATAAGTGTATTGAAGTCTTTCAAAAGTGTATAAATACATATTAAAACACTACATGTATATACATTTTAACTGAGTCGTTAAGTCATCGTTAGTCGTTACATGTAAGTGTTGTTTTGAAACCTTTAGGTTAACGATCTTGTTAAATGTTGTTAACCCAATTTTTATAATATCAAATGAGATTTTAAATTATTATATTATCATGATATTATCATGTATGAATATCTCTTAATATGATATATATACATTAAATGTCTTTACAACGATAATCGTTACATATATGTCTCGTTTAAAAATCATTAAGTTAGTAGTCTTGTTTTTACATATGTAGTTCATTGTTAATATACTTAATGATATGTTTACTTATCATAGTATCATGTTAACTATATATATATCCATTATATGTCATCATATAGTTTTTACAAGTTTTAACGTTCGTGAATCACCGGTCAACTTGGGTGGTCAATTGTCTATATGAAACATATTTCAATTAATCAAGTCTTAACAAGTTTGATTGCTTAACATGTTGGAAACATTTAATCATGTAAATATCAATCTCAATTAATATATATAAACATGGAAAAGTTCGGGTCACTACAGTACCTACCCGTTAAATAAATTTCGTCCCGAAATTTTAAGCTGTTGAAGGTGTTGACGAATCTTCTGGAAATAGATGCGGGTATTTCTTCTTCATCTGATCTTCACGCTCCCAGGTAAACTCGGGTCCTCTACGAGCATTCCATCGAACCTTAACAATTAGTATCTTGTTTTGCTTAAGTCTTTTAACCTCACGATCCATTATTTCGACGGGTTCTTCGATGAATTGAAGTTTTTCGTTGATTTGGATTTCATCTAACGGAATAGTGAGATCTTCTTTAGCAAAATATTTCTTTAAATTCGAGACGTGGAAAGTGTTATGTACAGCCGCGAGTTGTTGAGGTAACTCTAGTCGGTAAGCTACTGGTCCGACACGATCAATAATCTTGAATGGTCCAATATACCTTGGATTTAATTTCCCTCGTTTACCAAATCGAACAACGCCTTTCCAAGGTGCAACTTTAAGCATGACCATCTCTCCAATTTCAAATTCTATATCTTTTCTTTTAATGTCAGCGTAGCTCTTTTGTCGACTTTGGGCGGTTTTCAACCGTTGTTGAATTTGGATGATCTTCTCGGTAGTTTCTTGTATAATCTCCGGACCCGTAATCTGTCTATCCCCCACTTCACTCCTACAAATCGGAGACCTGCACTTTCTACCATAAAGTGCTTCAAACGGCGCCATCTCAATGCTTGAATGGTAGCTGTTGTTGTAGGAAAATTCTGCTAACGGTAGATGTCGATCCCAACTGTTTCCGAAATCAATAACACATGCTCGTAGCATGTCTTCAAGCATTTGTATCGTCCTTTCGCTCTGCCCATCAGTTTGTGGATGATAGGCAGTACTCATGTCTAGACGAGTTCCTAATGCTTGCTGTAATGTCTGCCAGAATCTTGAAATAAATCTGCCATCCCTATCAGAGATAATAGAGATTGGTATTCCATGTCTGGAGATGACTTCCTTCAAATACAGTCGTGCTAACTTCTCCATCTTGTCATCTTCTCTTATTGGCAAGAAGTGTGCTGATTTGGTGAGACGGTCAACTATTACCCAAATAGTATCAAAACCACTTGCAGTCCTTGGCAATTTAGTGATGAAATCCATGGTAATGTTTTCCCATTTCCATTCCGGGATTTCGGGTTGTTGAAGTAGACCTGATGGTTTCTGATGCTCAGCTTTGACCTTATAACACGTCAAACATTCTCCTACGTATTTAGCAACATCGGCTTTCATACCCGACCACCAAAAATGTTTCTTGAGATCTTTGTACATCTTCCCCGTTCCAGGATGTATTGAGTATCTGGTTTTATGAGCTTCTCTAAGTACCATTTCTCTCATATCTCCAAATTTTGGTACCCAAATCCTTTCAGCCCTATACCGGGTTCCGTCTTCCCGAATATTAAGATGCTTCTCCAATCCTTTGGGTATTTCATCCTTTAAATTTTTGTCTTTTAAAACTCCTTGTTGCGCCTCCTTTATTTGAGTAGTAATGTTATTATGAATCATTATATTCATAGATTTTACTCGAATGGGTTCTCTGTCCTTCCTGCTCAAGGCATCGGCTACCACATTTGCCTTCCCCGGGTGGTAACGAATCTCAAAGTCGTAATCATTCAATAATTCAATCCACCTACGCTGCCTCATATTCAGTTGTTTCTGATTAAATATGTGTTGAAGACTTTTGTGGTCGGTATATATAATACTTTTGACCCCATATAAGTAGTGCCTCCAAGTATTTAATGCAAACACAACCGCGCCTAATTCCAAATCATGCGTCGTATAATTTTGTTCGTGAATCTTCAATTGTCTAGACGCATAAGCAATCACCTTCATTCGTTGCATTAATACACAACCGAGACCTTGCTTTGATGCATCACAATAAATCACAAAATCATCATTCCCTTCAGGCAATGACAATATAGGTGCCGTAGTTAGCTTTTTCTTCAATAACTGAAACGCTTTCTCTTGTTCATCATTCCATTCAAATTTCTTCCCTTTATGCGTTAATGCAGTCAAGGGTTTTGCTATTCTAGAAAAGTCTTGGATGAACCTTCTGTAGTAACCAGCTAGTCCTAAAAACTGGCGTATGTGTTTCGGAGTTTTCGGGGTTTCCCACTTTTCAACAGTTTCTATCTTTGCCGGATCCACCTTAATACCTTCTTTGTTCACTATGTGACCCAGGAATTGAACTTCTTCCAACCAAAATGCACATTTTGAAAACTTAGCGTACAATTCTTCCTTCCTCAATACTTCTAACACCTTTCTCAAATGTTCACCGTGTTCTTGGTCATTCTTTGAGTAAATAAGTATGTCATCAATGAAAACAATGACAAACTTGTCAAGGTATGGTCCACACACTCGGTTCATAAGGTCCATGAACACAGCTGGTGCATTAGTTAAACCAAACGGCATGACCATAAACTCGTAATGACCGTAACGTGTTCTGAAAGCAGTCTTTGGAATATCATCTTCTTTCACCCGCATTTGATGATACCCGGAACGTAAGTCAATCTTTGAATAAACAGACGAGCCTTGTAGTTGATCAAATAAGTCATCGATTCTTGGTAGTGGGTAGCGGTTCTTGATGGTAAGTTTGTTCAACTCTCGGTAGTCGATACACAACCTGAATGTACCATCTTTCTTCTTGACAAACAAAACAGGAGCTCCCCACGGTGATGTGCTTGGTCGAATGAAACCACGCTCTAAAAGTTCTTGTAATTGGCTTTGTAGTTCTTTCATCTCGCTGGGTGCGAGTCTGTAAGGAGCACGAGCTATTGGTGCAGCTCCTGGTACAAGATCTATTTGAAATTCAACGGATCGATGTGGGGGTAATCCCGGTAATTCTTTCGGAAATACATCAGGAAATTCTTTTGCGACGGGAACATCATTGATGCTCTTTTCTTCAGTTTGTACTTTCTCGACGTGTGCTAGAACAGCATAGCAACCTTTTCTTATTAGTTTTTGTGCCTTCAAATTACTAATAAGATGTAGCTTCGTGTTGCCCTTTTCTCCGTACACCATTAAGGGTTTTCCTTTTTCTCGTATAATGCGAATTGCATTTTTGTAACAAACGATCTCCGCTTTCACTTCTTTCAACCAGTCCATACCGATTATCACATCAAAACTCCCTAACTCTACTGGTATCAAATCAATCTTAAATGTTTCGTTAACCAGTTTAATTTCTCGATTCCGACATATATTATCTGCTGAAATTAATTTACCATTTGCTAATTCGAGTAAAAATTTACTATCCAAAGGCGTCAATGGACAACTTAATTTAGCACAAAAATCTCTACTCATATAGCTTCTATCCGCACCCGAATCAAATAAAACGTAAGCAGATTTATTATCAATAAGAAACGTACCCGTAACAAGCTCCGGGTCTTCCTGTGCCTCTGCCGCATTAATATTGAAAACTCTTCCACGGCCTTGTCCATTCGTGTTCTCCTGGTTCGGGCAATTTCTAATAATGTGGCCCGGTTTTCCACATTTATAACAAACTACATTGGCATAACTTGCTCCGACACTACTTGCTCCGCCATTACTCGTTCTGACACCATTTGTTCCTTTCGTTCTATTAACCCCTGGTCCGTAGACCTCACACTTCGCCGCGCTATGACCATTTCTTTTACACTTGTTGCAAAATTTGGTGCAGAACCCCGAGTGATTCTTTTCACACCTTTGGCATAGCTGCTTCTGATTGTTGTTGTTGTTGCGGTTATTATTGTTGTTGGGATGATTGTTGTAGTTGCTGCTGTTGTTGTTGTTGTTGTTGTTGGGCCGTTTGTTGTAGTTGCGATTGATGTTGCGATTGTTGGGATAATTGTTGCGATTATTGTTGTAATTGCTGTTGTTGTTGTATTGGTGATTCTTATCACCGTTTTCCTCCCACTTTCTTTTGACTTGCTTCACATTGGCCTCTTCAGCAGTCTGTTCTTTAATTCTTTCTTCAATTTGGTTCACGAGTTTGTGAGCCATTCTACATGCCTGTTGTATGGAGGCGGGCTCGTGTGAACTTATATCTTCTTGGATTCTTTCCGGTAATCCTTTCACAAACGCGTCGATCTTCTCTTCCTCATCTTCGAATGCTCCCGGACACAATAGGCACAATTCTGTGAATCGTCTTTCGTACGTGGTAATATCAAATCCTTGGGTTCGTAACCCTCTAAGTTCTGTCTTGAGCTTATTGACCTCGGTTCTGGGACGGTACTTCTCGTTCATCAAGTGCTTGAATGCTGACCACGGTAGTGCGTACGCATCGTCTTGTCCCACTTGCTCTAGATAGGTATTCCACCATGTTAACGCAGAACCTGTGAAGGTATGCGTAGCGTACTTTACTTTGTCCTCTTCAGTACACTTACTTATGGCAAACACCGATTCGACCTTCTCGGTCCACCGTTTCAATCCGATCGGTCCTTCGGTTCCATCAAATTCCAAAGGTTTGCAGGCAGTGAATTCTTTGTAGGTGCATCCTACACGATTTCCTGTACTGCTAGATCCAAGGTTATTGTTGGTATGTAGCGCAGCCTGTACTGCGGCTATGTTTGAAGCTAGAAAAGTACGGAATTCCTCTTCATTCATATTAACGGTGTGTCGAGTAGTCGGTGCCATTTCCTTCAAAATAGTTAAATGGAACAAGTTAATCATACAGAATATTAAGAGTAGTTAATAGTATTTCGTAGCATAATATGAACTCATTTATAAAAGCTTTTTCTTCATATTAGCGTTTTATAAGTTTAAATTCGGGTAGTACCTACCCGTTAAGTTCATACTTAGTAGCTAATATACAATTCAACTACTACAATTCTATATGAAAAACTGATTATAATAATATTTCGCGTTCAAACTTTTATACAATATTTTACAAACTTACAATACCGCTTATTTTACATAAAGCATGAAATATAGCACACAATAACTTTGATACAAGATAGTTGTGAAGATAATTCTAGCTAGTACACAAGTCGTTCAGCAAAGGCAATAAAGACACGTAATTCATACGTCCAGAAACAAGTCATGCATTCTGGTTTTACAAGGACTACTTCCCATCCTTGGTCTTGTGCAACATAACCGTTATGGCTGTTGATAAGACAGCGTGTTGTAACGTCGTCAAAGGGACGAGGGTTACGTAATGTCCAACAGTCCCGTAATAATCTAAAAACCTCATTTCTTACCCCAATTACCGACTCCGTCACTTGTGGAAACGTTTTGTTTAATAGTTGTAGCCCGATGTTCTTGTTCTCACTTTGGTGAGAAGCGAACATTACTAATCCGTAAGCATAACATGCTTCTTTATGTTGCATGTTAGCCGCTTTTTCTAAATCACGAAGTCCAATATTCGGATATATTGAGTCAAAATAATTTCTTAACCCGTTGCGTAAAATAGCATTTGGGTTCCCCGCAATATATGCGTCAAAGTAAACACATCGTAACTTATGGGTTTCCCAATGTGATATCCCCCATCTTTCAAACGAAAGTCTCTTATAAACCAAGACATTCTTGAAACGTTCTTCGAATGTCTTACAAACTGATCTCGCCTTAAATAGTTGTGCCGAAGAATTCTGGCCGACTCTAGACAAGATTTCATCAATCATGTCTCCGGGTAGGTCTCTTAAAATATTGGGTTGTCTATCCATTTTGTGTTTTTAAACTGTAAAATAGACAAGAGTTAGATTCATAAAAAAATACTTATTAATACAAGCAATTTTTACATATATCATAAAGCATAAGAACACTATATTACATATATTACACCACCCGAATACAACTATCTTATTCCGACTCGCTCGTTTCTTCTTCTTCGATTTTGGTTCGTTTTGCCAAGTTTCTAGGGATATATGATGTTCCCCTAATACGAGCCGTCGTTGTCCACATTGGTTTAGAAAAACCTGGTGGTTTAGAGGTTCCCGGGTCATTGTTACAACTTAAGGACTTCGGGCGTTGACGATACATATAAAGTTCATCGGGGTTGGAATTAGATTTCTCTATTTTTATGCCCTTTCCCTTATTATTTTCTTTTGCCTTTTTAAATTCAGTTGGGGTAATTTCTATAACATCATCGGAATTCTCGTCGGAATCCGATTCATCGGAGAATTGGTAATCCTCCCAATATTTTGCTTCCTTGGCGGAAACACCATTGACCATAATTAACCTTGGTCGGTTGGTTGAGGATTTTCTTTTACTTAACCGTTTTATTATTTCCCCCACCGGTTCTATTTCTTCATCCGGTTCCGATTCTTCTTCAGGTTCCGATTCTTCTTCCGGTTCCGACTCTTCTTCCGGTTCCTCTTCGGGAACTTGTGAATCAGTCCACGAATCATTCCAATTTACATTTGACTCTTCATTATTATTAGGTGAGTCAATGGGACTTGTTCTAGAGGTAGACATCTATCACATAATATCAAACGCGTTAAGAGATTAATATATCACATAATATTCACATGTTAAAAATTTATAGTTTCCAACAAAATTTGTTAAGCAATCATTTTTCAAGTAAACACGGTCGAAGTCCAGACTCACTAATGCATCCTAACAAACTCGATAAGACACACTAATGCAAAATTCTGGTTCTCTAAGACCAACGCTCTGATACCAACTGAAATGTCCCGTTCTTATTGATTAAAAACGTTCCATATTAATTGATTTCGTTGCGAGGTTTTGACCTCTATATGAGACGTTTTTCAAAGACTGCATTCATTTTTAAAACAAACCATAACCTTTATTTCATAGATAAAGGTTTTAAAAAGCTTTACGTAGATTATAAAATAATGATAATCTAAAATATCCTGTTTACACACGACCATTACATAATGGTTTACAATACAAATATGTTACAACAAAATAAGTTTCTTGAATGCAGTTTTTACACAATATCATACAAGCATGGACTCCAAATCTCGTCCTTATTTAAGTATGCGACAGCGGAAGCTCTTAATAATCACCTGAGAATAAACATGCTTAAAACGTCAACAAAAATGTTGGTGAGTTATAGGTTTAACCTATATATATCAAATCATAATAATAGACCACAAGAGTTCATATTTCAAAACACATCCCATACATAGAGATAAAAATCATTCATATGGTGAACACCTGGTAACCGACATTAACAAGATGCATATATAAGAATATCCCCATCATTCCGGGACACCCTTCGGATATGATATAAATTTCGAAGTACTAAAGCATCCGGTACTTTGGATGGGGTTTGTTAGGCCCAATAGATCTATCTTTAGGATTCGCGTCAATTAGGGTGTCTGTTCCCTAATTCTTAGCTTACCAGACTTAATAAAAAGGGGCATATTCGATTTCGATAATTCAACCATAGAATGTAGTTTCACGTACTTGTGTCTATTTTGTAAATCATTTATAAAACCTGCATGTATTCTCATCCCAAAAATATTAGATTTTAAAAGTGGGACAATAACTCACTTTCACAGATTTTTACTTCGTCGGGAAGTAAGACTTGGCCACTGGTTGATTCACGAACCTATAACAATATATACATATATATCAAAGTATGTTCAAAATATATTTACAACACTTTTAATATATTTTGATGTTTTAAGTTTATTAAGTCAGCTGTCCTCGTTAGTAACCTACAACTAGTTGTCCACAGTTAGATGTACAGAAATAAATCGATAAATATTATCTTGAATCAATCCACGACCCAGTGTATACGTATCTCAGTATTGATCACAACTCAAACTATATATATTTTGGAATCAACCTCAACCCTGTATAGCTAACTCCAACATTCACATATAGAGTGTCTATGGTTGTTCCGAAATATATATAGATGTGTCGACATGATAGGTCGAAACATTGTATACGTGTCTATGGTATCTCAAGATTACATAATATACAATACAAGTTGATTAAGTTATGGTTGGAATAGATTTGTTACCAATTTTCACGTAGCTAAAATGAGAAAAATTATCCAATCTTGTTTTACCCATAACTTCTTCATTTTAAATCCGTTTTGAGTGAATCAAATTGCTATGGTTTCATATTGAACTCTATTTTATGAATCTAAACAGAAAAGTATAGGTTTATAGTCGGAAAAATAAGTTACAAGTCGTTTTTGTAAAGGTAGTCATTTCAGTCGAAAGAACGACGTCTAGATGACCATTTTAGAAAACATACTTCCACTTTGAGTTTAATCATAATTTTTGGATATAGTTTCATGTTCATAATAAAAATCATTTTCTCAGAATAACAACTTTAAAATCAAAGTTTATCATAGTTTTTAATTAACTAACCCAAAACAGCCCGCGGTGTTACTACGACGGCGTAAATCTGGTTTTACGGTGTTTTTCGTGTTTCCAGGTTTTAAATCATTAAGTTAGCATATCATATAGATATAGAACATGTGTTTAGTTGATTTTAAAAGTCAAGTTATAAGGATTAACTTTTGTTTGCGAACAAGTTTAGAATTAACTAAACTATGTTCTAGTGATTACAAGTTTAAACCTTCGAATAAGATAGCTTTATATGTATGAATCGAATGATGTTATGAACATCATTACTACCTTAAGTTCCTTGGATAAACCTACTGGAAAAGAGAAAAATGGATCTAGCTTCAATGGATCCTTGGATGGCTCGAAGTTCTTGAAGCAGAATCATGACACGAAAACAAGTTCAAGTAAGATCATCACTTGAAATAAGATTGTTATAGTTATAGAAATTGAACCAAAGTTTGAATATGATTATTACCTTGTATTAGAATGATAACCTACTGTAAGAAACAAAGATTTCTTGAGGTTGGATGATCACCTTACAAGATTGGAAGTGAGCTAGCAAACTTGAAAGTATTCTTGATTTTATGAAACTAGAACTTTTGGAATTTATGAAGAACACTTAGAACTTGAAGATAGAACTTGAGAGAGATCAATTAGATGAAGAAAATTGAAGAATGAAAGTGTTTGTAGGTGTTTTTGGTCGTTGGTGTATGGATTAGATATAAAGGATATGTAATTTTGTTTTCATGTAAATAAGTCATGAATGATTACTCATATTTTTGTAATTTTATGAGATATTTCATGCTAGTTGCCAAATGATGGTTCCCACATGTGTTAGGTGACTCACATGGGCTACTAAGAGCTAATCATTGGAATGTATATACCAATGGATCTAAAAGCTGTGTATTGTACGAGTACGAATACGGGTGCATACGAGTAGAATTGTTGATGAAACTGAACGAGGATGTAATTGTAAGCATTTTTGTTAAGTAGAAGTATTTTGATAAGTGTATTGAAGTCTTTCAAAAGTGTATAAATACATATTAAAACACTACATGTATATACATTTTAACTGAGTCGTTAAGTCATCGTTAGTCATTACATGTAAGTGTTGTTTTGAAACCTTTAGGTTAACGATCTTGTTAAATGTTGTTAACCCAATTTTTATAATATCAAATGAGATTTTAAATTATTATATTATCATGATATTATCATGTATGAATATCTCTTAATATGATATATATACATTAAATGTCTTTACAACGATAATCGTTACATATATGTCTCGTTTAAAAATCATTAAGTTAGTAGTCTTGTTTTTACATATGTAGTTCATTGTTAATATACTTAATGATATGTTTACTTATCATAGTATCATGTTAACTATATATATATCCATTATATGTCATCATATAGTTTTTACAAGTTTTAACGTTCGTGAATCACCGGTCAACTTGGGTGGTCAATTGTCTATATGAAACATATTTCAATTAATCAAGTCTTAACAAGTTTGATTGCTTAACATGTTGGAAACATTTAATCATGTAAATATTAATCTCAATTAATATATATAAACATGGAAAAGTTCGGGTCACTACATAGACAACCCAATATTTTAAGAGACCTACCCGGAGACATGATTGATGAAATCTTGTCTAGAGTCGGTCAGAATTCTTCGGCACAACTATTTAAGGCGAGATCAGTTTGTAAGACATTCGAAGAATGTTCCAAGAATGCCTTGGTTTATAAAAGGCTTTCGTTCGAAAGATGGGGGATATCACATTGGGAAATCCATAAGTTACGATGTGTTTACTTTGACGCATATATTGCGGGGAACCCAAATGCTATTTTACGCAATGGGTTAAGAAATTATTTTGACTCAATATATCCGAATATTGGACTTCGTGATTTAGAAAAAGCGGCTAACATGCAACATAAAGAAGCATGTTATGCTTACGGATTAGTAATGTTCGCTTCTCACCAAAGTGAGAACAAGAACATCGGGCTACAACTATTAAACAAAACGTTTCCACAAGTGACGGAGTCAGTAATTGGGGTAAGAAATGAGGTTTTTAGATTGTTACGGGACTGTTGAACATTACGTAACCCTCGTCCCTTTGACGACGTTACAACACGCTGTCTTATCAACAGCCATAACGGTTATGTTCCACAAGACCAAGGATGGGAAGTAGTCCTAGTAAAACCAGAATGCATGACTTGTTTCTGGACGTATGAATTACGTGTCTTTATTGCCATTGCTGAACGACTTGTGTACTAGCTAGAATTATCTTCACAACCATCTTGTATCAAATTTATTGTGTGCTATATTTCATGCTATATGTAAAATAAGCGGTATTGTAAGTTTGTAAAAGATTGTGTAAAAGTTTGAACGCGAAATATTATTATAATCAGTTTTTCATATAGAATTGTAGTAGTTGAATTGTATATTAGCTACTAAGTATGAACTTAACGGGTAGGTACTACCCGAATTTAAACTTATAAAACGCTAATATGAAGAAAAAGCTTTTATAAATGAGTTCATATTATGCTACGAAATACTATCAACTACTCTTAATATTCTGTATGATTAACTTGTTCCATTTGACTATTTTGAAGGAAATGGCACCGACTACTCGACACACCGTGAATATGAATGAAGGGGAATTCCGTACTTTTCTAGCTTCAAACATAGCTGCAGTACAGGCTGCGCTACATACCAACAATAACCTTGGATCTAGCAGTACAGGAAATCGTGTAGGATGCACCTACAAAGAATTCACTGCCTGCAAACCTTTGAAATTTGATGGAACCGAAGGACCGATCGGATTGAAACGGTGGACCGAGAAGGTCGAATCGGTGTTTGCCATAAGTAAGTGTACTGAAGAGGACAAAGTAAAGTACGCTACGCATACCTTCACAGGTTCTGCGTTAACATGGTGGAATACCTATCTAGAGCAAGTGGGACAAGACGATGCGTACGCACTACCGTGGTCAGCATTCAAGCACTTGATGAACGAGAAGTACCGTCCCAGAACCGAGGTCAATAAGCTCAAGACAGAACTTAGAGGGTTACGAACCCAAGGATTTGATATTACCACGTACGAAAGACGATTCACAGAATTGTGCCTATTGTGTCCGGGAGCGTTCGAAGATGAGGAAGAGAAGATCGACGCGTTTGTGAAAGGATTACCGGAAAGAATCCAAGAAGATATAAGTTCACACTAGCCCGCCTCCATACAACAGGCATGTAGAATGGCTCACAAACTAGTGAACCAGATTGAAGAAAGAATTAAAGAACAGACTGCTGAAGAGGCCAATGTGAAGCAAGTCAAAAAAAAGTGGGAGGAAAACGGTGATAAGAATCACCAATACAACAACAACAGTAATTTCAACAATAATCGCAACAATTATCCCAACAATCGCAACATCAATCGCAACTACAACAAACGGCCCAACAACAACAACAACAACAACAACAACAGCAACTACAACAATCATCCCAACAACAATAATAACCGCAACAACAACAACAATCAGAAGCAGCTATGCCAAAGGTGTGAAAAGTATCACTCGGGGTTCTGCACCAAATTTTGCAACAAGTGTAAAAGAAATGGTCATAGCGCGGCGAAGTGTGAGGTCTACGGACCAGGGGTTAATAGAACGAAAGGAACAAATGGTGTCGGAACGAGTAATGGCGGAGCAAGTAGTGTCGGAGCAAGTTATGCCAATGTAGTTTGTTATAAATGTGGAAAACCGGGCCACATTATTAGAAATTGCCCGAACCAGGAGAACATGAATGGACAAGGCGGCGGAAGAGTTTTCAATATTAATGCGGCAGAGGCACAGGAAGACCCGGAGCTTGTTACGGGTACGTTTCTTATTGACAATAAATCTGCTTACGTTTTATTTGATTCGGGTGCGGATAGAAGCTATATGAGTAGAGATTTTTGTGCTAAATTAAGTTGTCCATTGACGCCTTTGGATAGTAAATTTTTACTCGAATTAGCAAATGGTAAATTAATTTCAGCAGATAATATATGTCGGAATCGAGAAATTAAACTGGTTAGCGAAACATTTAAGATTGATTTGATACCTGTAGAGTTAGGGAGTTTTGATGTGATAATCGGTATGGACTGGTTGAAAGAAGTGAAAGCAGAGATCGTTTGTTACAAAAATGCAATTCGCATTATACGAGAAAAAGGAAAACCCTTAATGGTGTACGGAGAAAAGGGCAACACGAAGCTACATCTTATTAGTAATTTGAAGGCACAAAAACTAATAAGAAAAGGTTGCTATGCTGTTCTAGCACACGTCGAAAAAGTACAAACTGAAGAAAAGAGCATCAATGATGTTCCCATTGCAAAAGAATTTCCCGATGTATTTCCGAAAGAATTACCGGGATTACCCCCACATCGATCCGTTGAATTTCAAGTAGATCTTGTACCAGGAGCTGCACCAATAGCTCGTGCTCCTTACAGACTCGCACCCAGCGAGATGAAAGAACTGCAAAGCCAATTACAAGAACTTTTAGAGCGTGGTTTCATTCGACCAAGCACATCACCGTGGGGAGCTCCTGTTTTGTTTGTTAAGAAGAAAGATGGTACATTCAGGTTGTGTATCGACTACCGAGAGTTGAACAAACTTACCATCAAGAACCGCTACCCACTACCGAGAATCGACGACTTATTTGATCAACTACAAGGATCGTCTGTTTATTCAAAGATTGACTTACGTTTCGGGTATCATCAAATGCGGGTGAAAGAAGATGATATTCCAAAGACTGCTTTCAGAACACGTTACGGTCATTACGAGTTTATGGTCATGCCGTTTGGTTTAACTAATGCACCAGCTGTGTTCATGGACCTTATGAACCGAGTGTGTGGACCATACCTTGACAAGTTTGTCATTGTTTTCATTGATGACATACTTATTTACTCAAAGAATGACCAAGAACACGGTGAACATTTGAGAAAGGTGTTAGAAGTATTGAGGAAGGAAGAATTGTACGCTAAGTTTTCAAAGTGTGCATTTTGGTTGGAAGAAGTTTAATTCCTCGGTCACATAGTGAACAAAGAAGGTATTAAGGTGGATCCGGCAAAGATAGAAACTGTTGAAAAGTGGGAAACCCCGAAAACTCCGAAACACATACGCCAGTTTTTAGGACTAGCTGGTTACTATAGAAGGTTCATCCAAGACTTTTCCAGAATAGCAAAACCCTTGACTGTATTAACGCATAAAGGGAAGAAATTTGAATGGAATGATGAACAAGAGAAAGCGTTTCAGTTATTGAAGAAAAAGCTAACTACGGCACCTATATTGTCATTGCCTGAAGGGAATGATGATTTTGTGATTTATTGTGATGCATCAAAGCAAGGTCTCAGTTGTGTATTAATGCAACGAACGAAGGTGATTGCTTATGCGTCTAGACAATTGAAGATTCACGAACAAAATTATACGACGCATGATTTGGAATTAGGCGCGGTTGTTTTTGCATTAAAGACTTGGAGGCACTACTTATATGGGGTCAAAAGTATTATATATACCGACCACAAAAGTCTTCAACACATATTTAATCAGAAACAACTGAATATGAGGCAGCGTAGGTGGATTGAATTGTTGAATGATTACGACTTTGAGATTCGTTACCACCCGGGGAAGGCAAATGTGGTAGCCGATGCCTTGAGCAGGAAGGACAGAGAACCCATTCGAGTAAAATCTATGAATATAATGATTCATAATAACCTTACTACTCAAATAAAGGAGGCGCAACAAGGAGTTTTAAAAGAAGGAAATTTAAAGGATGAAATACCCAAAGGATCGGAGCAGCATCTTAATATTCGAGAAGACAGAACCCGGTATAGGGCTGAAAGGATTTGGGTACCAAAATTTGGAGATATGAGAGAAATGGTACTTAGAGAAGCTCATAAAACCAGATACTCAATACATCCTGGAACGGGG